>NC_031995.1:57284646-57320701 GCF_001879085.1 Nicotiana attenuata | reverse complement strand
TTTTTTAATTTAACCAGTGTAGGAGGAAAATTTCAGGCTCCTTCTGAAGTTTTTAAGTAATAAATAAAAAACTTCAGCTGTTAGGCCGAAGTTTTTTTAGTGCAATATGTTACTAACATATCACACATTAAATTAGAATTCAGTGAATTAATCAGAAAACATTTTGAATTCTGGAGATGAATTTGATTTGAATATGGAATTTATATTCCTTCACTGAAATTCGTCAAACAACCAGAAAACATAAAATTCAAAAACTATTTTGAATTCTGGAGATAAATTTGAATACTTACAATGCATTTGAATTTGAATTTGAATACGAGACGCGTTCTCAGGAGGAACTGACTGATGGAGGAGATACGGAGGAGATCTGTAATTTGAATCTGTGAATACGGAGGAGAGACGCACTTTTATATGTTTTGGAAGGGGTATAATGGTCATATTAACACGGATTTTCTGTTAGTTGGTTACGAAATCAATAATTTTTAAAAACAGGATATAGGTTAAAAGGTGGCATAAAAAGTGGGTACCGCTGCAAATTCCCCCAATATTTTCTAATAACTCCTAAATTTGCTTTCTAAATATACCACATTGCTTAATTTAATATGGCAAACAAATTATTCGACAACCTAGAAAAAGGAATTAATAACCACCAAAATTAGAATTACCCCTATTTGAGAAGTACAAAAAGAAGTCTTAAAAATTAAATACCAATAAAAAACAAAACGGATAAATGAGGTAAGCTTCAACATAATCAAGGGGTAATTAAGTCATTATAATATGCCTTAAAATAAGTACAAGTAAACTGAGAATCAAAGGACGAAACTGCAAATAAAATAACTTTATTCACCTCTTTCAGATTATATATATAAACCACCTTGTTTCTTCATCCTTCCTTCATCAACTCATAAGCGAAACGAAATAGAAAAAATCTAATCTCTCTCTCTCTCCCTCTCTCTAGGCCTCCACTAGAGGGAGAATATTTATACATATAAATCTATATATATATCGATATTATTCAGTGAGAGAAGATAGGAGGAAGTTTTTTATAACTTTATTTACGTCTGAAGAAAAATAATCAGTAATTAACAATGGAAGGAAAAAAATTTGCAGTTTTATTATGTGCGGAGGATTCAGAATACGTGAAAAAGAAATACGGCGGTTATTTTGGTGTATTCGTGAGAATGCTGGCGGAGGAAGGGGAAACGTGGGACGTATTCCGCGTGGCTAACGGCGAGTTTCCGGCGGATGATGAGATCGGAGAATATAACGGATTTGTGATCACCGGTAGTTGTAATGACGCTCACGGTAATGATTTGTGGATCTGTAAACTACTGAATCTGCTCAAAAAACTTGATTCTATGAAGAAGAAAGTTTTGGGTATTTGCTTTGGTCACCAGGTATTTGTTTTAATTTACATTTTTAGTCATTTGAACTCCATTTTCAAGCTGTTAATTGATCGTCAGTTTATTTACTTTTTTAATGCTTTGTTGTTTAGAGTTCTTTTACTTACAGCTGTCTTTTTTAATTTGCGTCTCTTTCTAGTCTTAGTTTTTGGTTGCTGTCTTTTCCACTTGTCATTAAGGTACTTATTATGCTTTGTTGTAGTACGTTTCATACGTGGCTTTTTGTTTTTCTTAAAATATCAAAGCTATATTTACACTCAAAGCAACAGAAATGTAATTCAAAAATATTTTCACACAAAGTAATCCAAGGCTCCAAGCAGCACCAACAACAAAAACAACAGCCCAGTGAAATCCTACAAGTAGTTCTGGGAGGATAGTGAGTACGCAGACCTTACTCCTACCCGAGCGAGTAGAAAAGTTATTTCTAAAATACCTTTGGCTCAAAAAGACGAAAAGATATAAATACCAGTACCATCATCAGAAAACATAGAAATAATAATAGCGACATGAGATTACAAAATAGATGAAAAACAATAAGTTTTAAAACCTTATCTATATTTCAAAGAAAAAATCCAAGAGCTAAATTAAAACCACGCCCAATTGATACCAATTATTTCAAATGTTTTAGTAAAGTTTCAAAAGTAATTTACAGTAGTGACATTTTTATAATTTTTCTGTAATTCTTGTTATGAAAATAATTTTACTTTTGTTTTGGTAAGTAAAAAAGTTTCATTTACCAAGTAACAGTGTACAGAACAAAAAAGGGCAAGGTTTGGCAGCTGCCCCAGACCTGCCAAATCCCAGCTAATTAATTTTATTTTTTAAGTTATGCAAATTGAATTATTATAATGGCAAGTTAATAAGTGCTTACTTTGTAGAATCTGACCTAAAATTATGTATATTCACTGGAAATTTTCATATAGAAAATTGTTAATTTTGTGTAATTCTTTTCTATTTTTTTATGCTATGTGATTGAGTAATACTAGGAGGGAAAAATATTTTATTTGGAAATCTGTTCAGTCTGCACGTGTTTGGACTATTATTTTAATAACAATTCCACAAAGTAAGGTCTTCGTTCTCTCCATCCACAGTCAAAAGTTTACGTTACCTAACTCTTTTTATGTCAAAAATTCGTACTAAAACTTACTGACGTCTTCGGTACAAAAGCAATTTTTCGTTAATGATAAATGTTTTTCAAGGGATAATCCAATAACAATAATTGCTTTGGACCACAAGATATAGGAAATTCTTTATTCTTTTTGATTGAATCAGTATATTTTAATTACCTAATGCCTAAAGGAAAATTAATTAGATTGGCTTAGACGCTTAGTAGTAAGTAGTAACGTCCATTCGTACTTAAATACTACTTAGTGATTAGGACAATTCTCAACTCTTTCTCCTTATTAAAACTTACCCACTTTGTTGTTTACACAAAATTAATTAATACAAGATATGTAGTTTTGTACAAATATTTATCACTTAATTATGATCAAGTGAAGTGTATTTTTGTACTTTTATTTTTAACAATTATAATTAAATTATTTGATTTAATTTAAATACCAAAGCGACTAAGTCTTAAACATTTATTCCCTATAATTCATTTAAGACTGCGACCCGTCGGGTTTGTTACATGGCAGGACCATAGAGTGGTCCAAAACTAGTAATAAACTTATGAGTGAGATTTGGGACCATTTGCCAAAAAGAGACTGAACACGTGGAAATTACGTTGGTATTTTTCTGGCTTAGAGTAATGAGACTTGGATATCAGAAGATTGGATGTTAACTTTATATACAATACTGTATTAGATTATTTGGTCCCCGTCAGTCCCAGCTGATAAATTTAAAATCGCTGGATCCAATTATAGACAGCCCCATTTATTTTGGGATACTTTTTCTACTGTTGACCCAGATTTTCCATCAAAGTTTGTTGTCATCCATTCTTGCTTAGTCACGTGTTTTGTCTTTAATCTTTTACTCACACTTTTGTCATATACTGTTGTGATTTATTTCTTTTACACAACCTCTACTTCACCCAACGGAATTGCCACGTATGAAATTGAGCACAGTTTTACCAAGAAATAACCCACTTATTTCTCGAGAAGAGATGGAAAACATGTTCAATTTAGCCCCTTGTTGTTATATGCAAACCTATTGCGTATCACACAAGAAATCAGTCGTTAAAACTAAATGATAATCCAAGGCAGAGAGTAAGAGTGTTCATGGTTCGGTTTGGATCGGTTTTCTCCGAAAAAGAAACCAAACCAAGTAAGTCGGTTTTTCAAATGTTAGAACCAACACAAACCAATTAAGTCGGTTTTTTCTCGATTCTGTTTATGTCGGATTTTATCGGTTTTTAGGTTTTTTCGGTTATTTGTCGGTTTTTTTTCTTAAATATACGACATACACTACCAAACACATATTTCGGCGACCACATTTTCAACGTAACACTATCAAATCAATTGTCCTTTTAGAAATCTATTATTTATCAAGATATATTGATGATAATTGAATTAAATAGTGACGAATAATTTAAGGACTCAATTGAAAATATATTATTTTTAACACGAAATGGATTCTTACACTTAACAAAAGAAAACTACCAATCAAATTAGAATGTAAAGGTAAAGAACTATACTAAAAGTGCAAACTATTAACATTTACCATAATTTTTTTGAAACTTTGTATAAAAATATACATATATATATAGGTGTAATAATGAATATGAAATAGCTACTCCTATAGTCGGTTTGATTCGGGTTTTTTTCGGTTTTTTTCTGATTAAAACCATAACCAAACCAAATTTGATCGGTTTTTAAAATTCAAAACCAAAACCAAACCAAACCAAAAAGTATCGATTTTTTTGGTCGGTTTGGTTCGATTTTTCGGGTTTTTATGAACACCCTAGCAGAAAGTTTCAGTGTTCGTCCCTAGACTAAACAAAACTTTCCAGGTTGCAATTAGGGTCTTTTATAGGCTTATAGCAACGAGTCTAAGTTTTCTGCACTGATATTATATAAGTTGTTTTACATCATACGACCAAGTCGAACTACAACAACAAATGCCTCTTTATAGCAAGTCAAATATAATAAACTGGAAAATAGAGTAACAATCTGTTAAAAACAGTGCAGTTTACACTGATAGTATAACAAATTTTTTACACTCTTAGTGTGTGTAACTTAAACGTATTGGCAATTTGGCTATTAATTTCCTCTTCAAGATCCAAGCTTTATTTTATGTTATCTAACATGTCCAGCTAATTATTTTATAATAAAGCCCATGAGAAGGATTAGATCAAAAGAGAATTAAGTACATAGATAAGCTCATCCAATGTGTAGTACCAAGCTGACACTGTCGGTGATTTCAACCACCAAATCAAACTTCAAAGGCAATTTGATATGTTGGCTGCCTAAATTATTGTCTTACTATTACAGCGCTAACATTTTCTACGTGGATATGCCTTTTCTTTTTTAATTATTAAAGTTAGTCGTGTAGTGGTCGTATTCTTCCTTGAGACGGGATCATATCAAATAATGTGATTTCTTGGAACATTTGACATACTATGATGCAAATAAATTTTATTTTCATACATGCATGCATAATTTTCTTTGTTTACTATATGTCTTTTCTTGAGTTTTTTCCTTTGTTTATATATTTATATCTGAAAGGGTCTGTTTATGTGGTGTAGATATTAGGAAGATCATTGGGTGGAGTTATAGAGAGAGCCACAACTGGATGGGACATTGGCGTCACCACAGTTAATTTATCAACGTCCAAGCTATTCAACACTCTCAACTTACCTGCATTTATGCAAGTTATTGAGTGTCACCGTGATGAGGTTTGTCTCAAACACTATCAATTTTTGTTTTCTTTCTATAAGTAAATATTTTTCCCCTTCGAATTCCTCTATATATTGTTTTCGACAAGGAAAAAAAATGAAAGACAAAACTGACTAATATGTGTCTGTGATTTGAAATTAGATCCGAGAGCTTCCACCAAAGGCAGAGGTGATGGCTTGGTCCAATAAAACTGGAATTGAGATGTTTAGGTATGGTGATCACATCATGGGGATTCAAGGTCACCCCGAGTACACCAAAGATATTCTCCTCCATCTCATTGATCGTCTTCTTCAACGCAACCTTATTGAGGTAAGCACTACATATCTGTATTAGTACATTTTACGGTGTAAAATACTATAGTAAAGTTATGAATTAATAAAGTATAACTATATATTCGAAAAAAAATAAAAAAAAATCAACAACGAATATGGTTTTAGTTGAAAGTTTTGGTAAGATGATTCATCCGTCTATCTCCTTTTCGATCTAGGTGGTAGCGGTCCTACCGATGCCGTCCATCTTTTAAGAGTCCTTATCCCCTCTTAATAAGTCACAATTATTCCCTTATGGAGATGAATCTATGATTTTATATTGTAGAATATTAATATAGTAGTGGATGTAGTCCACATAAATGTTCAAACAAAATTTTAACTGCAAATATAATTTCGTAGAATGTTTCATATATCCGTCCATGTCCTCTTCAGTCTAGGTGGTGCCGGTCCTATGTATATTGATGCTGTCAATGTTTTAGAATCCTTATCTAGGTGACCTAAAGTTTAATATAACCCCCTATTATTAGGTGTGTCAAGTGATGCCCAAAACAGTCAAACGTGCCACGTGTTTAGAATGTGTTGTTGTCCCTAGAGGCATGATTGATATACAAACTCGATGTGAAATAATTCAACATCCCAATTATAAAGCTTGACTATATGTTAATTTTGTGTATACATAGGAGAGCATTGCTGATGTGGCCAAGGCAAAGGTTGAAGGGCGCGAGCCAGACAGGGAGGCATGGAAGAAATTGTGTGTTAGCTTTCTCAAGGGTAGATTGTGATTTGAATGTTCTGAAATTATTAGAGGCTATTGTAATTGGTCATAAATGTAAATAGGAGATGGTGTTAAGAGGAATTTTTAAGGGATGTAGGCTGGTTTGTAGGTTGGACTTGGCATCGTTTAGATGTCATCAAGCGTTTAAGATTATTTTTAACTATTGGAACTTACAATGTTAATTGCAATTGCATTGTTTAGATTTTATTCTTAATTGCAATTGAATGTCGTGGTTCCGTGGTTGACCATAGTATGTAACCGGTCCAAAAAATAAAACCCCGCACAATTTGATCGCTAAAGTATTAAAAACAAGCGAAACTAAGCTAAATGGCTGCTCACCAAAAATAATTACCGACAGATGTACAATATATCCAAAAACAATTATCGACAAATATATAATAAATACATAATTAGTGTAAAATTTATGTTTATCAGCTATTGGGATGCAAATATTCTTTGTTGATCGGCCAAATATGTAATTTTCCCTAACAACAATCTGAAGTTACACATTTTGGATCTGCGGACGGGCCAAATTAGCGATAGATAAACTTGGCTTCTCAAGAATCCACAAACAAAGAAGATCAAAAGGAAAAGGAAAGATCTGCATCTCTTGAACTTTGACTGGATATTCAAGCCCATAAGAAGTGTTGGGGGTGTTAGAATAATCAATTGGCTTTGGGCCAAATTGTGGAATGGACTAACAAATTTGTTGGATTATGAAGTTATTTTCACCATTATAATAGTGCAGTCCACAGTTATCGAGGCTTTTAACATGTTTCCCGTTTTGCTTATGGTGACAGGAGTCAAAAACTACTTGCGATGTCCGCAGAAAAATATTACACGCTAATACGAAATTTCGCAACATAAAGACACTTGGCCCTTGTTAGAACGATCCTGAGTTTATTTTTGGGAAAACAATATTGTATAGCCGTTCTCAATATAATAGCCGAAAATTTTATATATATATGGATTAAACTTTAAAGATTCCAATTAATCAACGTCCAAGCTCTTCAACACCCTTAACTTACCTGGCATGTTTGCAAGTTATTGAGTGTCACCGTGATGAGGTTTGTCCTAAACATCTCGAAGAGAAGTAGGAATTTTTGTAGTAAAAATTTAACTAAAATCAAGTAATTCTTGGTCCAATTGAAACATGTTCTCTACAATTTCACCCTTGAGTCGAACGATCGAGTCAACCCGCGCTTTTCCGAAGAATCCTGCACCAAGTTTGAAGGACGAATGCTGGAGGGCAGCTTTTTAGAGTGGGCGCTCTGTACGATATTTTTTATATTTATGTCTGTATTTGTTCTGTAGTCGGATCAGCTGTTTTCCTTAGTATGTCGAGGGTGGATTAAGAGGGGCTTGCCACCTAGCGAAAATATGTTTTGCAGCGAGGGTCTTGACATCTTTCTTTAGGGTTTCTTAGATTCTTTCTCTTTACTAGAGCCAAGACTGTACAAGGAGAGAAAGAGTTAAGTCGACTCAAGTTGAAATAATCAGACTGCGGATGAGGTAGATGCCTCCCAGCCGGGGGTCCCGAACGGGAGAAGAATAAGGCAGGCTGTCCTTTGACCCAACTGGACCTAGTCAGCCCAAACCGTTTTGCGGTTCTAGAGGACCCTGAACAAGAAGAGGCAAAGATGCCAGACCTGGACATCAATCGCATCTGCAACCGAAGCCCAAGCTGGCGAGTGTGTAGAGCGTGGGCCCATGTCTCCCAAACGATGTCTCACTCAAGTGAATTGGTTTCGAGAGCATTCCGCCAGTTTTTGGCGGCTTTCACTTTCTCAAGGCCTCTTGGATCTACTTGACGACTTCACTAGTCAACAGGAATGAAATCCAAGAAAGTTGGCTTCTCGCTTATCCCCATTTTCAAATGAGGAGATCCGACGTCAAGTGCAGGAATTGCTGTCAAGAGGCGGTTCTTCCTTTATATAAGGAATCCTCTTGGTTGGTCGAAGCTAGAAGACGGCTGGACGAACTGCTATTTTGATTTCCTCTTTGCTTAAAAAAAGGGGGCAAGTCAAGTAAGTAAGCAGTGATCTGAACCAAAGCACAAGCTTTGAAATAAGAACGCCCAGCTTCGCAGAGCAGCTCTCTCTCCAGCCCACATCATAGTGTGGAATCTAGATCCTTTCATCGAGCACCATTTCTAGGCTTGCCTATACGTCTTTCTAGCGTACGCGCGGTTCCTATCTATTGGAGCCTGTCGTGGTTCGATACGCCGATGGAAGGAACCACTGGAGATTTATCCAACTTCGATCCCCGAAAGGCAACGCAATGCTCCTCGCTTAGCCCCGCTCTTTGGTTTTGGATGGATTCGGACTGGAAGCGAAAATACCGTAAAAATGGCTTCTTTCTTTGTCTTCGCTGGACTCTTCTTTTAACTAGTCCAATGGAAACCTCCTCTATTGCAGCAAAAGTAAAATAAAGGATACTCGCGCTGCAGCTTAACGATTACCCGGGGAGAGTCGTCTCAAATACTGATACCATTTTATAAATAAGCCAATAAAAAAAATTAGATCCTACAACTTCCGCCAAAGGCAGAGGTGATGGCCTGGTTCGAGAAGACTAGAATTGAGATGTTTAGGTAGAAGTTGGACATGGAACTTTTGAATGATCCAATAAGTTTTATAGCCATTAACAGTAGTAAACTAAATAATGCTAACAAAATCCTAAATCAAAATCAAATCAGTACTAATCTAACTAAAGACATTCAATTCAATGCTACGAACGGGAATGTATTGAATATCTATTTTTTGTTTTGCAATAATTTAGATAAAAATGCATAACTTATTTTTATTTTTTCTTTAGCGTTTAGTCATCTAATTAATACTCCCTTATCAGTCTACTTATTTTATCATGACTTAGTACTTTTAGATTATGTTTATTTTTATTATGGCTTTTTAATTAGCACTATTTATATTACATAATTTTATTGTCTTTATTGTTGAATATTTTAGGATAATGCCATGACACATCTCATAGTTTGTATTATTTTCTTGAAAAATACTTTATATAGTTGTATCTTACTAGGATTAAAGAAATATTTTGAGCACAATTTATATATTTGTTCTACGAAGATTTTACAGGAAAAAAAACCCCAAAAAACCCGAATAACCCGAAAACCCGAGAAAAAACCGAGAGTGAAAAACCCGAGTTTTATTAGTTTGGTCTTTAGATTTAATAACCCGACACAAATGGTTTGGTTTGGTAATTATAAAATCCGAACCAACCCGACCTATGTACACCCCTATTTCCATATATACAAATGGTTTGGTTTGTTTCTGAAATTTGAAATTTCTATTAATAAATAAAACTTCGGATTTCTTTTATGAATTGTCTTACTTAATAATTACTTTATAGCTTGAGATTATATTAAATAAATTATAAGTCTATTATAACTACTAAAATATTTTCGTTACAAGTCTTTTGTTTTAATAATGTATAATTCTCTACTTAATTTTTTAAATAATTTATTAAGTACTAAGTTTATTAAAAAAGTCAAAAACTAGTCGTTGGAACTTTAACTACTTTTTCGTTGTCAACTTTAAAAAATTTCTTTTTTGCTATCTATAAAAAAGAAAATAGTCGTTGCCAGCTTTAATGCTTAAATATTTAAATTTAAAAATATTTTTAAAAGGCATACTTAAGGCCCACGTCCCGTCACGTTTGTTGGTGGAACGGGACGGGCCTACCAGGTTATCATGTTTATCCCGTCCCGTATAAGCCGGTCCCTCACCGTCAAAAGTTCCAAGTTTTGAAAGGAACTGTATTGGGATTAAAGCAGTTGCGCGATAGTACTTCTCCACTGATCTTCAGGGACTTCAAACCATCAAACATAATTTTTGGATGAGGTAATTACTTTGTTGTAAATTTATTATTTATATGTGAGATCTTTAATTATTAATATGCATGCAGATCTTAGATGCTGTATTGTGCAACTTTGGGACGGTCGGACCAACAACAAGAGAGGTCCAATTAGCTACCTATGGATTCGTGGACCCTGCTTGTATAAGAGACTATCTTAAGCATGACTACAGATAACTATCTTGAATCTAAATCATTTTTATAGAAATAGTGTAGCTCCAAAATGATTCTTCTTGTCACTCTAATAGTTTGATATTCCAACAAATTTTATGACAGCCAATGCCACGGTAAAAAATGACATTTACAACTTGGGGGTTGTTATGTTATAACTGATTACGTAATGTGGTTCAGTGAGGAAAGTGCAGAAGAAAAAAGATGAGAGCGAGACAGGTCATGTTACCATATGGGCTCAATCAAAAGAAGCGTGCAGTAGCCAAACGTTTGATAGAGAATGGGTGCGGAAAAGGAGATGCAACAACAACCACCAAACTTGCATTAAGGTGCACTCGGCCTGAGATTGATCAAGAGCTACAAAAGCTTGAGCCGGGCACCTCATGCCTGAAGAAGGGACTGTCTCTGTTTATTTTAAATGTCAAGACTTCTATTATAGAACAAAGGAAGGATAAAAGATCCATGGAGTAATCTGATAATTTAGATAAACTTTTGATTAGCTTTGAGTAGATAAATTGGGTCACCGCTTGGCCGGAGTCTCCGATGACCTATCCCATCTTTTTCTATTATTGTGGGGTTGAGACTATTTGAAAGGTAAAAACCATTTTGTTTGGATCTCGTAATATGACTTTTGCATAGACTTCTAATACTATACAACTACAACTACTAATTTTTCAGCTATTTATTGATCCAATATATTTTTACCTTTCTCCAGTAATTTAACAAAAATATATAAGCTATTTGATAATAATGGTACTGAAAATGGAAAAAGAAGTTTACCTAAATAACACATTTTTAATTTCAAGAATCAAAAGGATGCTAAGGAGATACGTGAATGAATAGCATCGAAGTGATTTTTGGAGTTTTTACCTCTCTTTTTCATGTTTAATTTAGTTTGTATCTAGTTTTTGCACTTTGGAGTTTCTTTTATATGTTGCAGGCACACGTTTACCGTCATGTAAGTTCATTGCTTTAGATGTTTGGTTTTGTTCTTGACCTGTTTTCTGTGATTCTGTTCTTCGCACTACTAGAATCCCTGTAAAAAGCGACCAAAGATTAGCGACCAAATTTGGTCTGTCAAAAAAAGCGACCAAAGTTGGTCGCCAAACTGCCGAAAATAATAAAAAAAATATTTGAAATACTTTAGCGACCAAAGTTGGACGCTATTTGGTCGCAAATTTAGTCAAACTGTTGACTGGACTGGTCAGACTTGTTTGGTCAAAGATATACTGAGATTAGAGACCAATGTTGGTCGCTTAAGCGGGACCCACATAAATTTTTTTAATAATTTTATTATTATTTTATAAAACTTATAAAATATAAATATATATAATTTAAAACTTGCGACCAAAGTTGGTCGCTAACTGAAGGATAAGTTGATAGCGACCAACATTGGTCGCTAAATCGGGACCCAGTTATTATATTTTAATAAATATATATTTATTTAAAATAAATTATAAAATATAAATAAATATAATTCAAAAGTTAGCGACCAAAGTTGGTCGCTTAACTAAATAGAGACCAATGTTGGTCGCAAATGTGGGACCCAGTTCCAACATTTAATAATATTTATTATTAATTTAAATATTATATAAAATATAAATAAATCTGATTAAAATTTAGTGACCAAACTTGGTCGCTAAATTAAATTCATGTACAGTTAGTGACCAACTTTGGTCGCTAAATTAAATTTATTTACAGTTAGCGACCAAGTTGGTCTCTATATGGTCAAAATTAAAAATCACTTTTATATTTATTATGTAAATAAAATAAATATAAGTCGTTAATACTTTTGTAATACAAGGGATGAATAGTACTACGAAGTGAGGCGCTGTTGTGTCTATATATATAATATAATATATTCATATTATAGTCTTACTATTGCACTAAGATAAGTTGTATTAGGTTAATCAGTTATCGATATAGCTATAATATATTATAATATATGTACCTACGTTATTATGCAAGTATAAGTGTATTAGTAACTGGTATCGTATAGTCTTATATATATATAATATATGTACTTAGTTATACATGCACTAGTTATTAAGTGTTATTAGGTTAAGTACGTATCGATATATCGTCTTATATATTATAATATTGTACTTACGCGTTATACTATGCATAAGTATAAGTGTATTAGGTAATCCGTATCGAATATCAGTCTATATATGATAGATATATGTACTGGCTATACTTATGCACTATAGTTAGTGTATTTAGTAATACCGTACTCGATAATAAGCTCATAATATATTATATAATGTACTTACGCTTTATACTATGGCACTAAGTTAAGTGTATTAGGTAATACCAGTAATCGAATAGCTATATATATTAAATATATGTTACTTAGCGGCTATATGCCTAGTATAAGTGTATTAGTGTATTACAGTATCGCTATAGCTCATAATTATATAATAAATATTACTTCGCTATACTAGCACTTAGTATAGGTGTATTAGGTATACCGTTATCGAATAGTTACATATTATATAATATATGTACTTACGCGTTACTTATGCACTAGTATAGTTGTATTAGGTAATCGATATTCGATATCAGCTCATATTATTAATATATTACTTACCTATACTATGCACTAAGTTAAGTTGTATTAGTCATTACCGTTTATCGAATACGCTTATATATAGTATTATATTATAAAATATGTTACTTACGCTTACTATGCACTAAAGTATAGTGTATTAGAGTAATACGCGTATCGATACAGCTCATATATATATAATATTATGTACTTAGCTATACTATGACTAGTATTAAGTGTATAGGTATACTATGAACAAATCTATAAGTTTATTCGCTATTGCTATATAATTAGTATTCGTATCAATGATATTATATATATATAATAAATTACTTACGCTTAACTATGACACTAAGTATAAGTGTATTAAAGGTAATAGCCGATCGACATATAGCTATATATATATATATATACTTGTACTTACGCTTATATATGCATAAGTATTAAGTGTATTAGGTAATACCGGTCAATACAGTCATATATATATAATATATGTATTTACGATCTATATGCTAAGTATAGATGTATTAGGTATACCGTATCGAATATAGTCATAATATATAATAAATGTACTTACGCTATACTATGCACTAAGTATAAGTGTATTAGGTAATACCGTATCGAATATAGCTTATATATATATAATATACGTACTTACGCTATACTATGCACTAAGTATAAGTGTATTAGGTAATACCGTATCGAATACAGCTCATATATATATAATATATGTACTTACGCTATGCTATGCACTAAGTATAAGTGTATTAGGTAATACCGTATCGAATATAGCTCATATATATATAATATATGTACTTACGCTATACTATGCACTAAGTATAAGTGTATTAGGTAATACCGTATCGAATATAGCTTATTTTTGACCGTTTGACCAAAAGGCGACCAACTTTGGTCGCTTTTGAGTATATAATATATATTTATATATATATATGTATATATATATAAAACAGGAAAAAAATTAGGGTTATTTTATTTACTTATTTTCAAATATAGCGACCAAAGATGGTCGCTTTTTGGTCAAACGGTCAAGAAAGGCGACCAACGTTGGTCGCTATTTTGGTCAAACCAGTCAATACTTATATAGCTACCAAAATAGCGACCGATATTGGTCGCTTTTTTTAATTGCTGAACTCAAAATCGGGTTTCCCCTCCCAAAATCTTATTTTCTCTCACACAAATTTCCCAACTTCTCTCTCAACTATTTCTCCTCCCCTTCTCTATTTCCCTTACACAAATCAATCCCCCCCACCCGTTGCCACCACTGTCACCGCCGCCGCCACCACTGTTACGCCGCCACCACCACTGTCAGCCACCACCACTGTTACGCCGCCACCACCACTGTCAACGCCGCCACCACTGTTCCGCCGCCCCCCACTGATTTTAGCCTCCTTTTAATCTACCAAGGTTAGTAATCTACCTATTAGCTTTTTAATTTTTAAATTTTGCTATATAATTTTATGTAATTTGTTAGAGTTTTTGCCTATTTAGTATTAGGGTTGTTTGTTTGAACTACATTAGGTAATATGAACTTTTTACATTAGGGTTGTTTGTTTGAACTACATTAGGTAATATGAACTTTTTACTATTAGCTAATATGAACTACATTAGGTAATATGAAATTTTTACTATTTAGTATTAGGGTTGTTTTTTTTGCCTATTAGCTTTTTACTTATATTGAGTTCAATTGTGAAAAGATACAATTCATTGTCTTAGAAGAGGAACAATACCTAAATAAGAGTACCTAAATTCATGCTTTAAACTATGAATTATACATTTATAAGATAAGAAAAAAGATTTAAAGGGAGGAGTTTATTAATGTATTAACTAATTTAATTTGTTCTTGCTTTATTTAAATAGATGGAACATCGTTCTTGGATGTACAATAGGAATTATCCTAATTGGCGGGGATTGCGGGAGGATTTTGTAGAAGGGGTTGAGGACTTTATTAGACATGCAATGTCACTTCCGCCATACATAAAAGAAGGAGTAATTAGGTGTCCTTGTGTTAAGTGCGACTGTATGAAGTTTGGAAAACCGGAGGAAGTTAAGGTTCGTCTTTATATGAAGGGGTTTATAGCGAATTACTTTGTGTGGACTTATCATGGAGAGATGGATGGTAGCGATGGGATATTTCATAACATGGTTCTTGGTGAAAGCAGTAGGTCGAGGGAGAATAGAAATAGTGATTCCAGAATTCATGATATGGTTGCGAATGCTTTTAGATGCAAGTGGTTTGACCCAAATCCAACAAGAGGTACGAGAGTACACAATCAATACAACATAATTGAGGTTAATCATACGAGGGAGTATAATCGCTATGATCCTTTCATAATTGCACATAATGTTAGGCAAGTGTATTATGCTCCTTATCCATTGAGGCAGAATAAGTCCGCTTGGTGGGTTGTAATCAAAACTAAGCCTGTAGGTAGGGTCGAAGTCGAGAATGTGTTGGATGTTGCATATCAAAACGATATCTCCAGTGTTCACCAAATAGTGGACGAACTTTTAGAAAATGATTTGGAACATCCTGAACACATATTGGAAGAAGTTGATATAAATGAAGTAACAATTATAGAAAACGAGGAAGAAGAATCAACTGATGAAGCTCAAACTAGTGAGGAAGAAGAATTCTCTGACGAGGAAGAAGAATTCTCTGACGAGGAAGAATACGTCGATGAGCTTTAAAAAGTTGGTTTCTTCGATAACTCTCGTTTATAGATAGTTTCCTTATATGTTTCAATCTAAATATGTATTATATTATGCAGATGACACGCAAGGGTCGAGGTAACAATGAAGGTAGTGGTTCTCGGGGTCGAGATAAGGCTAGGAAGCAAAAGAGGAGGATAGAATATACTACTCATCAATCTTTTACACCCTCTTCTGATTTGCCTATCACTATGCCACAGCCTCTACCCCATGGCTATACTGAGCTGCCACAGAATCACCAGCCCTACACCTTCGTGCAGACCCCGGGTGTTTCTTCACAGGGCCATCGGACTGTGCGTCCGACATACAGTCCACCTGCCTCACTACCACGTGGATCCCACCCAGCAGCATCACATGGATCGCATCGATCCATGTCACAACCACATGGATCACAGCCATCAGCGTCACAGCCAGTCGGGTCACAACAGTCAGTATCACAGCCACTTGCGATCCGTGCAGCTATGTCGCAGTCACAAGGATCACATCTATCTTCATCAGCGACTCCACCTATTGGAGGCCTTCATTTGCGGGATAGTAGCTCTGACCCCCCTACTCCTTCCACACATGCCTCTGATACACATGTTTCGGACGATGATGCTGATGCTGCTACTGCTGCTGACGAGGAGGTGCATTATGATCAGTATGGCAGGATCATCATAGTCCCTGAGGGTGATGGGTAAGAGTTATTTGTTATTTTTATGTTTATTTTTTTGTACAATTTTTACTAAGATATTAATTTGTTTTACTTATTAAATTGCAGGTTCCTCCCGAGTAATATTACTACGAGGATAATCACCAAAGCAACCAGAAAGCTTTATGATGCCCCTTATGCGTCTTGGCGTGAATTCCCATTCTCACTGAAGGAGGCAATTTTCAATGAATTTAAGGTATAAATGTTCTTTTAAGCAGTATAATTATTTATATTTATGATATTTTCATATAATATTTAACTTTTGAAATACAGAGCAAGTGTGTATGGGAACACCAGTATAGCGCGGACGTGGCTGCAAATTTTAATCTCAAAGCTCGCAAGCGGTTGTCGCATTCTTTCTCCATAGCTAGACAGCTGAACCAGAAGCCTGGCTGGTTGCTTCAGGAGTTTTGGGATGATTTGCAAAGGCAATGGCTTACTGCAGAGTTCTTACAGAAGAGCGAAAAGGGAAAGAAAGCTCGCGCATCTGAGAAGGGAGGATCCTTGCACACTGGAGGTGCGGTCAGCCAGGGGACAATAAAAAGAAGAATGGTACGTAATTGCTTAATTTATTTTAATTTTCAAAGTATATCTATTCTATTTATTAATTAAAATTTATGAGTTTTCAGGAAAAGAAGTTGGGCCGTCCGATGAACCAAGATGAGCTATTCAAGGAGACTCATATTGTGAAGAAGAAGAAAGAGACGGATGAAGAAAGGTGGGTCGAGGGACGAGCCTCGACTGTACATGTAAGTTTTCACTTTTCATTAAGTATTTTCATTTACTTTTATATAAATTTTGAAATACTAATTCAATTTACTTTTTCTTATAGGATCGCTTCAGAGTTGAAGCTGAGGAATTCATACGCAGCCAGCCACCTAATGAGTCGGGCGCGCCATTCAAACTTTCGGCCGAGGATGTTGAAAGACTATGGACGCGGGCTGCAGGCGGTCCAAAATGGGGGAAGGTATACGGCCTTCCTACTAAGACATTCCATCGCTATAGGTGTGGAATGCAAGGAATAGGGACTTCCTCGCAAGCCGAGCAACTTGATGGGGAGAGCCTCTCCGCTATGCGGGAGACTGTGACAAAGCTCACATCCGAGCTAGAAGCGTCCAAGGAAAGAGAAAAGCTTATAGATGCTCAGTACATTGGCGTGGTCGCTCAGTGCCAGGGCATGCAAGAGCAGATCAAAAATCTCCTAGCTGGATCTTTTTCGATTCCCCGGTCTCGGCCATCATCGCCAGAGGCTGCCCGTCCCCGCGCTCGTTCGTCCCGTCCTCCAAGTGGCCGTTCCTCCCGTCCTCCCCGTGATCATTCTTCCCATCATCGACAAATAGACCCTTCTCAATACCGTGATGATGATGAAACTTCATCAGAGGGTGATGATAATGATGTACCAAACAATCAATGAATTTTAGACAATTTGAACTAGACAAATACAATTTGTTTTCCATTGGGTTGTAATAAGAGTTAACTTAGTTTGGTAGTTCTATTGAAATTTACACTTTCTTGGTTTTAATGTAGCTTTTAATGTTGTTTTTGTGTTGTTGTTGTTGTTGTTGGGTTGTTGTTTGGTATTCTTATTGGAATTGTTGTTTGAATTGTTGTTGTTGTTGTTGTTGCTTGTTAGGGTTTTGGTATGACTGGCAGGTGGTGTAGCTGCCAAAACAGGCAGTTTCTGCCAAAATAATACACAGAAAAGCGACCAACATTGGTCTCTATTTGGTCGCTTTTCACGTTCAAAAAAAATAAATTTCTGGAGAATAGCGACCAACGTTGGTCGCTACTTACCCAGATTTCTACAAAAAGCGACCAAACTTGGTCGCTATTTCGTTAAAAAAATAAAATTTCCGGTGATATAGCGACCAACGTTGGTCGCTAAAGTACAAAAAATAAATTAAATTCATGTATTTAGGGACCAAAGTTGGTCGCTAGTTTAATAAAATATATAAATTATTGAATAAAAAAGCGACCAACCTTGGTCTCTAGTTTCCAGATTTTAAAATATAATATTTGGGTTAGAGACCAAAGTTGGTCGCTTCTTAATGATTAATAATAAATAAATAAATAAAGTATTTTATATTTAGAGACCAACTTTGGTCGCCAAATTTATATTATTAAATTAATAAAGCGACCAAAGTTGGTCTCTATAGTCAATATCCGGAATATTTGGTCCATTTAGCTTAGAGACCAATGTTGGTCGCTAATTAGCGACCAAGTTTGGTCCCTAAATAAAAGAGACCATCAATATAGCGACCAGGCATGTTTGGTCGCTTTTTGGTCGCTTTTGGGCATATAAGCGACCAACTTTGGTCGCTTTTTGTGATCGCTTTTTACCGGATTTCTAGTAGTGTCGTGTCTGGTGCGATATTGTCCTTAATTTTAGTTGAATTTGGAATATTTTGTTTTTCCATGAATCTGAGACCTCATCCAAAAAGAGGTTGAGACGAAATTTTTGAGTCACTACTTTGGTTTTCGTTTTTTCTTTCTTTTGTAGGATATAGTAAAGCTATCTTGAAAATTGAGGAGAAAAGAAAGATAATGAGGATTTTCTGCCACAACTCTTCAATTGTCTGCACAAACCTAAGCTAATGTATTAAATTTTATTTCGGAAATTTTGAAAAGTAAATTATCGTTGTTTACTTTAAACTATTGTGTTTTCAGTTCTTTCTCTATAATTACTAATAGGGGCTTGAAAAACGTAAATGCCATGAATAATGACACCAAATGTGCGAATGTTATACGTCTGGCATGCAACATGCAAAATTTTAAGCTTGGTCTGGAAAAGGCTATCTCCGTAGATATAACAAAGTAGTTTGAGTTATTATTTCGACATGTTTAACTCAATGTACGATTTTACCTTTTTTTCCTTTTCGAAAGTTAGAAAATAAAAAGGTCTACATAAAAGTAAGCATGGGAATTAATGAAATTGGTCAATGTTTCTTTTTGTCTTTCGGTTAAAATTATGATATGTATAATAATACGGTTGCATACTGTTACATTATTGGAGCTCCTTGTATAACAAGGATGGAGAAAATATAAGTAGGATATATATTGGCTTTTATTATCTCTATAAAAAATGTTGTGATGATTCTTTTACTTTTTATACCAATTAGTTTTTGGGTACGCGTAATTTTAAAACATTACAAAATATTATTAAATAGTGTATTTGAATTGTAAAGCAAAAATTAAAGAAAATTTGTAAGTTTTTGAAAATGGTGAATGTTTATCCCACTTATCTGTTCAATAAAGGAAGAAACTATAACCACGGGAGGGGTGGCATTGGAGGGGCTATCAGAGACTGTGATAGTAACTGGATTATATGCTTTAACATGTTCATTCCTCACGCTACCAACATATACATGGAAGGCCTCGTCCTTATTCAGGGTCTAAAAATAGCTATACAACAAAATATTAGGAGATTAGTGGTTGAAACAGGCTGCAGTGCTCTAGTTAACATGCTTACTAACGATAATGGTCCGTATCAAAACTTGATTACTGATTGTAGATGGATGCTTACTAGAGCAGGAGAGCCACAGGTCACTCACATCTTCAGAGAAGCAAATGGAGTGGCTGATGTTATGGCAAAAAATGGAAGCAACTCGAATTTTTTTGGAAATCCTATGTTGTACTTCTCCCCGCCCCCTTTTGTTGTTTCTACTTTTGAACTGGACAAGCTAGGAACTTTGTGTCCTAGAAAAGTCCCAATTTGTAATAACATTTAAACAGGGCAGAATAAATTTCTTCATTACCAAAAAAAAAACTATATCCTACAAAAGTCTTACGATGCCTCATTGTGATTTACAATAATTTTTGTGGGAATATCATACAAAAATTATTGTTAATTCTATGATCTATAAAACCTAAAAGTAAATAACTAAGGCAAATTAGGCAAATACTTATGTCACGATTCTTCAAAGATGGTCAAATAACACATTGAAAAATTGAATGTTTTTATCGTTTTTTGATAGTTGGGATTAATTTATTTTTTTGTTAATTTAAATTATTAATATTAATCCCAAGTTTTACATACTTTACTAGAATTATAAGAGTAAAATCTAGTTTACCCCCTTAATCTTTACTAGTCTCTCGGCACGTGCGTTGCACGTGTATTTTGAGTGTTATAGTATGCAATGTTGTTAATTAATAGGAATATTATTTTAAAGAACTTCAAATAATTAAGTAAATATGTAAAATTACAATCACGACCCAAAATCCACTAAGGGTCGTGGTGGCGCCGGACACCTCTGTCAGGCCAGCCAACTAAATTTTAAATAAATTCCTCTTTTAATACTTTTGAAAATCTAAGTTTTTTCCTTACATTTTTCATAAGTAAATGTTCACTACTTGAATTTCAAATTTAAATAATCACAATTAGTACAAATCCGTTGAAAACCATCCCAGAAACCCGGTGTCACAAGTGCATGAGCGACTACTGATAAGTAAAATAAAATACAACATCTGTCCAGAATACAGTGGACAGGGAATAAAAAATAAAAGTGCAATAAGGAACTACACTAGCTGCGGGTCGCCTCGCAAATTGCAGCTCACCTAGTCCCGGAATTAGACATGCTGCTACGCCCAGTAGGCTGCTAGAAGTGTATATATACCTGTGCAACAAAAATGCACAGAAGTGTAGTATGAGTACGTAATCAACGTGTACTCAGTGAGTATCCCGCCTAATCCCGAAGGGGTAGAGACGAGATGGCCAACTTCGACACTCGCTAGAGGTCAGTAAACAATATTCTGTAAGTGCGAGAATAATCATGGATTTATATAGAAGTTCTAATTGTGAAGCCAGAAAACAGGTAAACACCTTCAACAATAAAATCAAGGGCTTCCAAAGTCTATTCTTTATTATCTTATCGGTTTATATCAAGCCGCGTAGGGCCAATTCCACATTTACAAGTTTCGAGTAACAGATAAACATGCGCAAATCACACCGAGGCGACGGCACGCTCCAACAGGATGTAAACTGTGCACTGCCGAGGGTCGAGCGGCACGAACCATAGATGCTTCTATTCTCACCGAGGCGTTCGGCCCGTTCCATAAATAAACACATATCCTGCTTGCAAATCATCCATGCGCCGCAGGCACACACAAAATACATGCTCAAGTAGGAAATTAAGAGTTTATCGAGGATAATCATCCAAATAGACAAGTTTCTCTTTTTTAACATTTCAGGGAAAATTAATATTAAATCTCTTTTTAAATTCCTTTACCAATTCAAGGTGATTTAAACAATTCCACTATGAATGGGTTCACAGTAATCCAAGTATAACATGCTTTTTGGGTTCTAGACTACCCGGACAATAGCATAATAGTAGCTACGCACGGACTCTCACCTCGTGCGTACGTAGCCCCCACAATTAGGAGCATATAATCAATTTAACTCACCTATGGGGTAGTTTCCCCCTCACAAGATTAAAAAGGAGACTCACCTCGCTCCGAAGACTCGAAACCAGCATTCTACATTCTTCCGAGGACTCCAATTGATGCACCACGCTCCAAGACTTGACATTGGTTACGCAAATCCATTAATATACGCTCAAATATTCATTACAACTAATTTATAGCAATTCCTAACCCCGATTGAAAAGTTGACCAAAACGCCCTCGGGCCCACGTGCCCGGAGTCCAAAACTTTTCGAAGATTAAGTTTACCCATAACCTTAGGAACTCGAATATATAATTTTCTCTTAATTCCATACTCAAAATCGTAATCAAAATCCAAGATTTCTAATTTCCTAGGTCTTCAACCAAAACCCCAAATTTACACTAATCTTCATACTTAAATCCATACATAATTGATATATTTAACACAAAAGTGATGGGGATAACTTACCTTGACATTGACGACAAAAATCCCCTCCTTGAAGCTCTCCAAAATCGCCCCAAGCCATGAGAAATATGAGAGAAATGGCCAATCCCCGACTTTAAATTAACCTTCTGCCTCCAGGGATATTCGCTTCTGCGGAAATAGTCCCGCTTCCGCGGTCCCGCTTTTGCGGAAATTATTCCGCTTCTGCGGTCCCTAGGCTCAAGCCCATTTTCGCTCCTGCGATAAGCCAACCGCTTCTGCGGTTCCGCATCAGCGGATCAAGGGCCGCTTCTGCGGTCCTGGCTGCCCTCGCCCTCGTCCGCTTCTGCGACTTCTTCTTCGCTTCTGCGGGGCCGCTTCTGCGGTCCCATTTCCGCAGAAGCGGAAATACCAGATACCAGCTGCCTCAGCACTTCTTCGAACTCCGGATTCGATCCGTTAGCCATCCAAAGTCCACCCGAGGCCCCCGGGACCCCAACCAATCATACCAACCAGTCCCAAAACACATTACGGACTTGCTCGAGGCCTCAAATCATAACAAACAACGCTAAAACCATGAATTACACCCCGATTCAAGCTTTATGAACTTTGAACTTTCCAACTTCTATTTCTGATGTTTAAACCTATCAAATCACGTCCGATTGACTTTAAATTTTGCACACAAGTCACATTTGACATTACGGACCTACTCCAACTTTCGGAATCGAATTCCGACCCCGATATCAAAAATCAACCTCCGGTCAAACTTCTCAAAAACCTTCAAATTTCTATCTTTAGCCAAATGGCTTCAAAATGACCTACGGACCTCCGAATTCACTTCCGATCGCACCCCCAACTCCAGAATCACCATACGAAACTACTCCCAGTCTCGGAATTCCAAACGGACATCGATAACTCTGAAATGCACTTCAAACCAAACTTTTGAAATTCCTTCTAAAATGCTAACTTCCACAATAGGCGCCAAAATGCTCCCGGGTTATCCAAAACCCGAACCGGGCATACGCCCAAGTCCGAAATCATCATACGAACCTGCTGGAACCTTCTAATCCTGATTCCGAGGTCGTTTATCCAAAATTCCAATCTTAGTTCATTCTCCCAACTTTAAGCTTCCGAAATAAGAATTCTCTTCCCAAATCAACTCTGGACTTTCCGAAATTCAATTCCGACCACGCGTACAAGTCATAATACCTGAAATGAAGCTGTTCATGGCCTCCGTCTGCTGAACGGAGCGCTAGTACTCAAAACGACCGGTCGGGTCGTTACATAGATCGTCATATGGTGACTTGTTTATCGAAGTTAAGATTATCATTATAAATTTATATATATGCTGCAAAATATTCTCCGCCATTCTTAATTAACTTGATACTTGAACCAAATTGGGAGTTACTTTTTTATTTTTTAAGTGACTAAATTTACTTAGTATTATTCTCAAATGTAATGAGATTGACTCAATATATAATTCATATTATTTTATTTTTTAAATCTTGATACCTAATATGATATCAGCTTGTCCAAGATCTTTTCATCTCGAATGTGGAAGATTAAAGCTACTTCATTTCTATTGTGGCATTTATATCATTGTTTATAAGTAAACTGTTATTCATATAGACAAACTAACACAAAATAATCGCCATAAATTAATTTTATTTGTCAGGTTCTTAAAATTAATTAGATAACAAGTCTACTATTGGCTTTAATTATAGGCCAAACACCACCACTCTTTGAATGTTTCAAGTGTTTTCTCCAGAACACATGTGGAGTAGACTTAATTCCACTAAACTATTTTTTCTAGATCTCAAATTGTCATAACAACTTTCAGGTATAGATACGGTACTTGTAAACAATTTTTATGCAAGAATAACAAATGTATATACAATCACATAAAACATGTTATTCCTAAAGTAGCATGCATGACCACATTTTTGGAGATCATCACAAGAATCTACCTTAACATTTATGAAGATGTATTTCACGAACATCAAAAAGGATAGAAATTCATTAAAACTTAATATAAGTAGAGTTGGAATAGTAGAACCCGATCGAATTTCATCACATTTTTCTTGATTCATTAGTTAGATGTCGAATCTGCAGAAGTTTGCGACCTCCTTTCTTTTAGAAAATTTCATTGCGCCTATGCATTCAGCAAGTATAGAAATCATGATCCAATTTCCTTGGTTATTCTCTCTTGTAAACTTTTTTTCCCCTTAATTACTATGCCCATCTAACAAAAAAGGATTTATATTTTTCACTATGATAAATGCATAAATAACCATCCATGTTCGGGCTCTTCACCAACCGTTGCCCCTAATTTTGACGACGGCTCTAATCTAAACAGAGAATTTAATCAAAAAAGAAGCCCGCAACGGACTGCGGAGTATTTTAAAATTTAGTGCGCCTGCTTCATCATTTATTTTGCTGCGTTGAGTATTTCGGGAAAGAAAATATAATCTGCTATTCCCAATTCATTTATGCAATTCGAATGTTGAGCACATGAAACATGAACTATTCTTCAAGTTTGTCATTCATCATCTTAATTCATTGGTATGCATTCATCCATAGAAAATATCGTATTCTGGTCATTTTCTTTCCTCTTATTTTCTCAAACCGTGCGTTTGGCCTGTTAGTAGCGAAGCGTCTTTTCATTTTGGCTGTTGCCTGTTCCTAAGGGTAGTGCCTTTTTAATTTAAAAAATAGGGTCTTTAAGTTATAGAAGGGTAAAAAAGTAATTTAACTTTTGACTTAAAAGTTTTCCCATTTTTAATATAGTACTAGTCTTCAGGTACGCGCGCGCGTACCCCGTCTTAATAAATACAATTTTTTTTTTGTATTACATAAATATTATATTAATAGTCGTATTTGTGTTATATAATAAAAAAATTATAAGTTAAATAATGAATATTGATTCTATTAGTTAAATGAATAGCAATATAATAACTATATCATAGTCGATTTTCTCTATTTTTAAAATTTCTTTCAATGTTGATTCTTTTCTTTAAGGCGCAAATTTATGTAAGGAATTTTTACATTCCTATCCCACATAGGAAACCTTTTTACCCTACATGTTTAAGGTTTGAGTAAATTACATTTAGTATACCAAATTACTATTTCTATACCATATCTAATTAATGTTATAATTAATGAGATATTTTCTACTCCTTAATTAAAGCACTTCCGTTTTATTCCAGTACTAATCCCTCACTTTCTCTCTCGGCAAGGCTAAGATCTATCGTCTCTTTGGCAGGGAAAGGTGGAAAACGTACATCTCTCAAATCTCCTTCTCTCTCTAAATCTCTATTTTTTTCTTTTTTCAATATAGATTTGTGTAGAAAGATATTTGTGATACAGTTTGTGCTTGATTCTCATTATACTTTAAAATTAGTTTAAGATTTTTCGAGTTTGAATTACTTTAGATTTATTTGGCATTGGTGTTGAGATGCGCTTTAATTTTTTATTTTTCCTTTTCAAAATTCTGAAATTGGAGATTTGTTGCAACAGTTGGAGCCGCATTTCATTCGTTTATATGTAGCTACATACATTTGGAACCTACTATTCACAGTTCATCTCCCAGACAAATCCGTGCCGAGATGAGAACAAAGCAAATGCACGATGTAGATGCTGGAGGAAGTGCTACACCAGGCGGCAAACAACTATCTTAATTTTGTAGATTATTTTTAGTTGTGATTTTCTACAGTTTATAATTGTAAATAAATTGTAGAAAAATTATAGATAAATTGTAGACTGTTTTTTGCAGAAGATTTTGTAGAAGGTTTAGTCGTTTTGGATTTGTGAAAACAGAAAACAATGCATCTACAATCAGAATACAAATAATCTACAATTTATCTACAAAATATCTACAAACTGGATACATTGAATTTTAATATCCCAATTCCCATTTCAATTGTAGCATAATTGACATTTTCGGCATAATTGCGTTTTTTGCAGAAGATTTGTAGAAGTTTTAGTCGTTTTTGATTTGTGAAAACAGAAAACAAAGCACCTACAATTAGAATACACATAATCTACAATTTATCTACAAAATATCTACAAACTGGGTACATTAAATTTTTATATCCCAATTCCCATCCAATTGTAGCATAATTGTGATTTTTGACATAATTGCGTTTTTTCAAAAGATTTGTAGAAGTTTTAGCCGTTTTTTATTTGTGAAAACAGAAAATAAAGCATCTACAATCAGAATACAAATAATCTACAATTTATCTACAATTTATGCAATATGTCTTCTTCTTCTTCTTCTTCTTCTTCTTCTTCTTCTTCTTCTTCTTCTTCTTCTTNTCTAACACACCAAATACCGATAATGAAACATGAAGAAGCATAAAATGGGGGAAACGGGCGGTAACTCACGTGACGACGGGTCGGGTCATCACAGCGACCATAAATTACATTTACTATGGTTCCACTAGTCAATTGACACCAATCGTTATATTTTGGGATATAATTAGCAATTTAAGGAAGGCTTAGTTTGGAAAAGTCAACCGGATGTTGACTTATGTGTTAGAGGGCTCGGATATGAATTCCTATGATTCGGTTAGCTTCGGGGGATGATTTGTGACTTAGGAGTGTGATCGGAAGTGATTTTGGAGGTCCGGTGTAGAATTAGGCTTGAATTGGCGAAGTTAGTATTTTGACGATTTCTGTTTGATAGGTCAGATTTTGATCCGGGTGTCGGAATGGAATTCCGAGAGTTGTTGTAGCTTCGTTATGTGATTTGTGATGTGTGCGCAAAATTTCGGATCATTCGGACATCGTTTGGTTGGATTTTTTATCGAAAGTGTACGGCCAGGCACTTACCAGCACATGGGGTCGGTTGTGCTGATGCTACACTCTGTGCATCTTTTTGCACAGATCACGGTGCCGGAGCAGCTTTTGGACAGCAGTAGGAGTTTTTGGAGCTAACTTCAGTCCAGAGATCCCGAGGTAGCCTTGCTGGCGTCCGCATGGCCCGGAGTCTCTTCTATCTTTACTTTAGTTTGTTATCCTTTGTACCGGAACAAACAGAATTATATTTTTATTCGGACATCGTATTTAGTATTCTCTAGACGTTCGTGAGTTTGTGACTCCAGTTCTTGGGCAGAGTTGTATTGAACTTCCGTATTGTTCTCCGTTTATTTACCATTAAGACTTCCGCTTTTCTATTAAATGATTCGTTGTTTTTATTAATGTCGAGGTTTGCTAAAAGAGATAATAAATAGTTGGCTTGCCTAGCTCCTAATAGTAGGCATCATCACGACTCCCGGGGGTGGGAAATTCGGGTCGTGACAAGTTGGAGCCGCATTTCATTCGTTTATATGTAGCTACATACATTTGGAACCTACTATTCACAGTTCATCTCCCAGACAAATCCGTGCCGAGATGAGAACAAAGCAAATGCACGATGTAGATGCTGGAGGAAGTTCTACACCAGGCGGCAAACAACTGTCTCAATTTTGTAGATTATTTTTAGTTGTGATTTTCTACAGTTTATAATTGTAGATAAATTGTAGAAAAATTATAGATAAATTGTAGACTGTTTTTTGCAGAAGATTTTGTAGAAGTTTTAGTCGTTTTGGATTTGTGAAAACAGAAAATAATGCATGTACAATCAGAATACAAATAATCTACAATTTATCTACAAAATATCTACAAACTGGATACATTGAATTTTAATATCCCAATTCCCATTTCAATTGTAGCATAATTGACATTTTCGGCATAATTGCGTTTTTTGCAGAAGATTTGTAGAAGTTTTAGTCGTTTTTGATTTGTGAAAACAGAAAACAAAGCACCTACAATTAGAATACACATAATCTACAATTTATCTACAAAATATCTACAAACTGGATACATTAAATTTTTATATCCCAATTCCCATCCAATTGTAGCATAATTGTGATTTTTGACATAATTGCGTTTTTTCAAAAGATTTGTAGAAGTTTTAGCCGTTTTTTATTTGTGAAAACAGAAAATAAAGCATCTACAATCAGAATACAAATAATCTACAATTTATCTACAATTTATGCAATATGTCTTCTTCTTCTTCTTCTTCTTCTGCGAGTTTCAATATGAAATTCAGTCAAAACCAAGTCTAATCTTCACCAAAACCCCTCAAAATTGAGATATAAACTCCAAACTGCTACGAAACTTAGCTCAAAGTAACAATATAGAACAATAAAATAGACAACAATGTAGAGAGAAAGAGAGGAGAGAATCTTATCTCTTCTATGTATTCAAGTGTACAATGTAATGCCAAAACCCTCTATTTATAGGATTACATAGAGGCATACAAAAGAATGCCATAAACATGACATTAAACATTTGAGATCATGGAGAAAGATCATGGGGAGGTTATGGAGGTGTGGGAGTTACAATTATAATGGTGAGAAGTAGTGGGAGTTATCTACATAATGGAGAAGAGTAGTGGGAGTCATCCACTACAAAATAATATTTCATAACACTCCCCCTTGGATGTCTATAGATAATGTGCCTCGTTAAAACCTTACTAAGAAAAAACCCTATGGGAAAAAATCTTAGTGAAGGAAAAAGAGTACACATATCTTGTAATACGCATTATTTGCTGCCTCATTAAAAACCTTGCCAGAAAAACCCAGTGGGATAAAATCTTAGCTAAGGAAAAAAGAGTACAACGCGTATTTGCCTCCCCCTGATGAAAACATCACTTTATTCTTCGGAGACGACGAATTCCAAGCTTGTATAACAACTTCTCTAATATTGAGATCCGCAATGTCTTGTGAAGAAGTTTGTCAAATTATCACTTGAACAAATTTGTTGAAGAACTTTGGTGAATGTGCTTTATTTTGTCTACAACATTATCTTCACTATTATTGGAATCTTCTCTTCAAAGTCAAGTCACACGTCTGTTGTGTGTTGAGCCCCTTGCTTTATCAGTTGCTTATCTTGGCATGACTTGAATAGGTATCAACAATTAACTGCCTTGTAATATAATAATATGGCAGTACTCTCACATGCAANTAATGGTGAGAAGTAGTGGGAGTTATGTACATAATGGAGAAGAGTAGTGGGAGTAACTTCTTTAGGAGTTATAGACATCCACTACAACATAATATTTCATAACACTCCCCCTTGGATGTCTATAGATAATGTGCCTCGTTAAAACCTTACTAAGAAAAAACCCTATGGGAAAAAATCTTAGTGAAGGAAAAAGAGTACACATATCTTGTAATACGCATTATTTGCTGCCTCATTAAAACCTTGCCAGAAAAACCCAGTGGGATAAAATCTTAGCTAAGGGAAAAAGAGTATAGCGCGTATTTGCCTCCCCCTGATGAAAACATCACTTTATTCTTCGGAGACGACGAATTCCAAGCTTGTATAACAACTTCTCTAATATTGAGATCCGCAATGTCTTGTGAAGAAGTTTGTCAAATTATCACTTGAACAAATTTGTTGAAGAACTTTGGTGAATGTGCTTTATTTTGTCTCCTTCGATAGTCCTTCTTTCAATTGATATAAGCAAACAACATTATCTTCAGTATTATTGGAATCTTCTCTTCAAAGTCAAGTCACACGTTTGTTGTGTGTTGAGCCCCTTGCTTTATCAATTGCTTATCTTGGCATGACTAGAATAAGTATCAACAATTAACTGCCTTGTAATATGATAATATGGCAGTACTCTCACATGCAAATAGAATGTTTGAAGAACGAACTTCAGAAAATGCCTGCATTTGCATAACCAACAAAATCTTGGCGATATTTGTTAGAATAAACATATCTAAATCAAGTATTCCTTTTGAAATATAATACTAATTGTATTCCAATATCTCCACATTGAAATAAAACTATATCTTGCTAGCATATTGTTATACTCATGGTTCTAGCCAGATATATTAGTGCATCAATTGCATTAGACACAAAAATAAATCATGTACGCCATGATCGCTCTAATCTACATAAGGATCTGCCGAAGATTTATTTAATAAATTTCTTGGGAACCTTAATATGCTTCAGAACAATTTAAATCATTCAAGGATTTTCGTTATATGCATATCAAATGTATTGTTAGACCAAAATCTGAAATGACTCCATTTCCCATAGGAGAATATGTCTCCTAATACCAGGATATTTACGAAAATTTTGTGCCACAAGTCGTCTTTATGTCTATCGACTTGATTTTTTATTTCACTTTCAGGTGTGGGGACTATCCGTCCAACTTCACATTTTTCAGGTGAAGTCAATTTTCATTGCATATTTTTCATTTGGCCAATCATTTATCTGTCCAAATTCCATGACAGATTTGAGCTCAAGATCCTCGTCAATATTAATAATATTGAGCGCTACATTATATTAACAACATCATCGACGATCATTTTACATCGGTTCCATCATCACACAATAAAGACATAACTTATCGAGACCTCATTATTTTTAGGTACCTGAGCCTCTTCCATGAGGTCTTACAAAGTGTTATGTCATGGTGCTCTTATAAAGCACTTGCCTCCTTATTATGACCATCTTGAACATTTGCTCCTCTCCTTCTTCAAGGAGTTTTATCTTTGGAACCGATTAGTCTATTACGCTTCATGCGTCCCTTAGACTATATCATGGACTTTATTCTATTTGGAACATTAACAGCTGAAATATGACATTTAGCTTTGGGTCAGCAAATGCACTTGGCATTATTTTGCAAATGAATTATCTCTTGAACTTCAAGTTCACATTTTCTTGTACGAGTATCTAGGTGTACTCATGATAATTCATTCCATGTATTATTATTTTTTTCAGCAGCTCATTTTTCCCCTCCTAATGCTGGGATCACCAACACACATCCTCAATTTTCTTTGGTGACCAATCTTTGTGCATTGTGGTGGGATAATTATATCATATCGCACATCCATATTTCTATATAGAAATTATTTGGTTCCTGACCCTGACCAAATGTGATAGGGAGAATTTATCATAACTTGTTGGCTAGATGCATACAAGTGATTGTTGTATATTAAATAATATGCTTAATACAAAATTTCTATTTGGAGTTTTGTTCTCATAACCAATGGTTTAGCTATAATTGGAGGCATACAATTTCTGCTAAATCAACTTGGATTTAAACCAGCATTATCAAGATAAATTATCATAATATATATTCTGGAACTGTTCTCTAATAATTTGAGCAAACAACCTTGCAAAAACCAAAGTGCAAGTTGATAACAAACGCACATGTGACCATACAATAGATGCATCTATTAAAATCATATAATAGTAAACAATCCACATGGCAGGTGATTGGTCCCATACATATATATCACCTTTTATTCGTTCCAGATATCAAGGGAATCAATCCCAACCTTAACTGGTATATCATGAGGAAAAAAAAACATCACAAGAGAATTCTTAAAGAATCTTCTATTTCTTCAATATATGCCAATGTGAATTCTCAATCAATTTTCACATCATAATTGAACCGGGATGGTCAACCGGTCATGCCAACTAATATTTATTTCAATAAACCTCTAGTTTACTTATGGCATGTGATTCCATCACGATGCTTATACATCTGTAGTACAAATAGAAGAAAAATCGGGTAACCTTTCATATTTGCCCGGTATGAATATAGTAATATGAAGATATTCAATCTTCCTTTCATTTATAGTCTCAATATGCCAACCACTTTGGCTAATACATTTGAAACTCAAAAAGTTTCTTTTGAGACTTACTACCACCAATGCCATGAATAATTTTGTTAATTCGTGTAGTAACAAATTCGCTCTTTCGGACCTCTCAATAATTTTGTACTACAAGATCTTTTATACCACCATCCAAGTGGTGAATTTTTCTTCCACAGAGAAAATTATCTTATAATAATAATTATCATGGTCAAAATCATCATAAGCAAAATCTTTTCTTGCTTTAATTTTGCCTTTAATAACTTGTTATAAGGCGTGACAAAATATTTTCGGCTTACCACATGTACACGACCAATGACATATTCGTGTAACCACATAGTAATGTTTATGATCTTTCTTTCTCTCAAACCTCCCGTAGAGGTGAGTTATAGTATTTATTCAATCATGCATTGCACGTCTTTATTCATTACTTTTAGCACATATTGCCACATTCATCTTCATGAATGGGTCTGCATTCTCAATGCTTATCACAAGTCACATTCTCTTCAAGGAATGGACCATAATCAGCGACGTGCTTTATTATTTTTCCACACCAATTTGATGGTAAACATTGCCTTCACATTTTGAAAGACTATTTTGAGAACCCTTATTGTTCTCATTTTACAATTACCATAATGATGACTATTATTATTTGATCTTTGGCACACCCACGTTTATTGGTCAACCACTTGTCTTCATTTAGTTATTATGCATTGCTACCACATTCACTTCAAGAATGGTGCAAATCAAGTTGGACAAGATTCATGCTTTTCCATGAAAAATACATTATTTTTCTTTAGTCATCACTATGTCATCCATATGGTGCATTGGAACTCAAGCCCAATGTCTGACCCATATAAAGACATGTTAGGCCATAATGAGTTGGGACTCGAACCCAACTTTTACAATCATAGATCATCAGGACTCCAAATCCGATGTCTTACCCTCATGGTGCGTTGGGACTTGAACCCACCGTGTTATCCTTATATAATGTTTATCACAAATGGTCTGATTCACATTAGGGAATGGAATATAATTTTATGTAGCCACATAGTAAAATCTATCATAAAAAATAAGTAAATAGAAATGATAAGAACTATTATCAATAAAAATATGATAGAGTAATAGCTGGTGTACTAGTATCCTACATATAAACATGTCAATAAGAGAGTCACCATGTAGCGTTATTACTATGTGATGTATTACTGCAAACTAGTGCATGATGATTAAATAAAATGCACACAAGAATTGAAACACATAACTAAATATACTTAACTTTAAAAAATAAATAATCTTAAGTAATAACTATTGCTAGTATATTCTGTTTTAATATAAATGATGTCAAAATAGGCTAGTAAAACATAATGATATCACTTTGTCAATTATCAGCACAAAAATGTTGCATCTAATTAGAATAGGCCATCGATCTTAAAGGTCCTCGTTAATACACAACATGACCAGAATGCTTTTTAATGTTTCACAAAGATCTTTTAATATCATGAAAAATCAATGATAGCATGATGTTATAATTGTATAAGATCAATCTTAGAACTAGGAACAAAGTTAGTGGACATATATAGCCATACAAGCATGAAAACTTAAAATCAAAACTTAGTTTTTCTAAACAAAGCAACTACAAATCTAAAATTTTAACATAAGCTAAATACACAATTTATGGTATAATTGAAAAATAATACTCCCTGGAAAATAGAGGCAAACTAAACATTAATATGACATACGTAATAATGCCCATATTTCCATTGGTTCAACCAAATTGGTTCAAGGTTGACGACCATTCATATCTTCTAGGTTGATTAAAGCTTCGTGCTGATAACGTGCTACGAAACTTAGCTCAAAGTAACAATATAGAACAATAAAATAGACAACAATGTAGAGAGAAAGAGAGGAGAGAATCTTATTTCTTCTATGTATTCAAGTGTGTACAATGTGATGCCAAAACCCTCTATTTATAGGATTACATAGAGGCATACAAAAGAATGCCATAAACATGACATTAAACATTTGTGATCATGGAGAAAGATCATGGGGAGGTTATGGAGGTGTGAGAGTTACAACTATAATGGTGAGAAGTAGTGGGAGTTATCTACATAATGGAGAAGAGTAGTGGGAGTAACTTCTTTAGGAGTTATAGACATCCACTACAAAATAATATTTTATAATACAAACCATATTCCCGATTATTTTCAACAATACCCAATCCAAACAAATAATGATTTTTGAAAACCCAAATTTGAATTCAAAGCTTTCAAGCTTTTTAATGGCTATCAATGGTGGAAAATATCTGGAAGAATATTTACTTCTAAAATGGCTTCCTAATTTTTCGCAGGTGATTAAGGCAGAATTTTAATGTAGACTCAATCAATCGCAAGATTTTTTCCTGATTTTTAGCGCGTTAATTATGGAAGATTCTGCCCAATTAATCGTGTATTAAACAAATGGTACAGAAATTGTAGGAAAAGTGTGGACTAGGCGGGTAATTTAGATACTATGCACATTTTTGGTAATAAAGTTTCATATATGGTATAAATAGGAAAAAACCTCTAAACTATTGTGTAAATTTGAAAGATGACTTACTTATATGGTGATTTGTAACATTGGATTGGATTCTTTTGCTAATCAATTAATTTAAACACTTCGAATTCTTAATTTTAGCTCATTCCATCTTTTAAATGTTTAACTGTAATATCAAATATGGATGATGCTTAGTCACTTGCATTTTTATCCTTAACTCCATAAATACTTGATCAATATTTTATTTTTGGATCTTTGTGTTTGAAGAACATTATTTTATCCTTAACATCAGTGTTATTGACTTTTGCCAATCACTCTTCTCTCTCTATATCTCATATTCTTAGTACGAAAAGAGTTCGAATTAATATGAAATTTTATTATAATTCATAAATATAATGACATTAGTATTTTAAACTTTAGATGGACTAAATATTTAAGACTTTAAATTATACTACAATATATAATTTTCATTTTGACTTTTGTAGAATTTTTTTACCTTTTCAATATAAAATACAAGAACTCTATCTCCTATTCAAAAAAGAAGTTATTTGGAGTTAAAGATTTTCCATACAATCTATTTCTTTGGAAGGTAAAAGTTAAAATTGTTCTTTTAATTCTTGTGTTGGAAAAGATGAAGTATTTTTAATGGATTTCATATGTTTGTGGTAGTTTTGGTTGATGATGGTGGTTTCTGCTAGTAGCTAGTAGTGATTAGTAGTGGTGGCGATTATGATTGAGATGGTGGTGGTGGGTGGTGATAGTTAATAATGGCAGGTGGTGGTATTAGTTGTGACTGAGGAAGATGGTGGGTGGATGGTGGTAGGTTATAATGATGGGCAGTTCCGGCTGTGGTGGTTGATGGTGATGGAGTAGTCAGTTGTGGTTTGAGGTGGATGAGTGTTGATTGTGGGTGAGAATGATATATGGTGGTCGGAGTGGTGGAGATAGTGGGTGGTGATGGTCGATAATGCTGGTGGCTATGATTGAGGATTATGGTGGCATGGTGGTGGTGGAGGTGGAGGTGGTAGTGGTGGGGTGGTGGTGGTGGTGGTGGTGGTGGTGGTGGCATGGTGGTAGTTGATAATGGTAGACGGTGACGGCAGTTAATAATGAATATGTGATAGCAACTTAATGAAATTAAGTATCTATTATAAATCTTAATCATACAGACCTATTCAGACCCATTAAGTGGTGGTGGAGTAAAAATAACAAACACACTTAATGATTAAGATCTGAATAATCAAGATTCAGACTTTAAAAATAAACACGCTTAATGTCTGAGATCTGAATGATTAAGATTCAGACCTCCATTAAATGCAAACAAATAGGCCTAAGCCTCTTCAAGTTATAAAAGTTTTTGTTTTAGCTAGGTGTATGCACCTTAATATGATTTGACGTATTATGAAAATGTAATCCAGAGAATAATGATGGACTGAATTATAAATACTTTATAAAATTTAAGTAAGGAAATATTAATATAAGTTTAGTTAATTTTGGAATCCTAATTAGGAAAATAAATAAATGATTATTCCTAAATATGAGGGAAATAATTAAAATGACTATTTTGTCTAGTATAAAATTTATTTTAAAAGGGTAAAAAAGGCGAACGATATTTCGTTTAGGGCCTTAGTGCTTTTAATATAGTACTAGTCTTACGGTACGCGCGTTGCGCGTGTAACCTATCTAAATGAGTATAAAACTTTTAAAAAATTATATAAATATTATTTTTAAATTAAAATAAATGTGTTAATTTATTTCAACAAAGAATATTGATT
>NC_031995.1:57261893-57284478 GCF_001879085.1 Nicotiana attenuata | reverse complement strand
TAAAATATAAGCTCTTAAATATGACAAATATTGAGCCTACTTAGTAACAAAAAATAGTGGATGTTCTATCTAAGCATGACAACAACCAAGATAATTGAAAGTTTAGTGTTATTATGTATCTCGTTTTTTTATATTAATTTCGTATCAAAATAGTCATCTAGATACCATGTATTCTAAGACAAGTTAACTACAAATAGAAGAAAATTAAAGATAGATAAATTATGTAGTTAAATAATAAAATTTATCGCTAATCCTACTTAGTGACAGAATCAGTTATATATTATAAAAAATCCTATTAGCTACAAGATGAATTTACTAACTAATTCTTGTTTTATAAAGTTAAATTATGTAGCAAAATTTCTCAGTAATAATATTAATTTTTGTTTGACCAAAAAATAAAAGTCTTTTTCCATCTATTTTATTTTAACATATGCATTGAGGTAATTTAGGTACTTTTATAAATTAAATTATGATAATTAGTTTCTTATCACAAATTAATGATTACTATTTTTTTCAACAATAATTACTATTTCAAAACTTAATGCCATAGTAAATTTTAACGAATTTAACAACCAAGCTTCTAATAAAATACTTGTGATTTAAATTTTAAAAACAACAAATAAATCATATGAAAGGAAAAATTGGTCTTTTTGATTAAACAAGGACAAAGAAAAAAAATACCACATAAAACGTGAAGTTTCCTTGTCAGAAACCAACAAAAATCTTTCCTCCTACCTTTTTTGTATTCTTTTATGTCTTAATATATTGTATCCTTATTAGGAGAAGATATCAAACACTAAATTATATTAGATTTTATTTATTTATTTAGAACTCCTAAATATAAGGAAAGTTTTTTGATTTTACAATTTTATCCAATGTAAACTTTGTTTTTAAAGGGTAAAAAAGGCAAACGACATTTCGCTAAGGGTCTTCGTGCTTTTAATATAGTATAAACAGATATAGATAGATATAGATAAATAGACAGACAGACGGGAAAGGATACCCCTTACCTTTCGAATGGGGAAGGATCCCAAAGTGTAAAATGGACTACCATTTCGAACTCAAGAAAAAACTCTGGCAATGAATTATTCTTACATTACTAATGGCAATTGGAAGTGGTTAGAGGTGCAAAATGCAAAGAAACCATTTATAAACTACCCACTATCTAACTGATCTCCTACATCAATCACAGTGCATGTAACTGGAATTGAAAGTCAATGAAGAACATAATTAAGATGCACATTAATTAATTGATATAGAAAGCTTCACCACACGCCTCACCATGCTGCTGCACAACACGTAAGTCCTTGAGACGCTTAACAACTTCTTTCATTTCTGGCCTTTTCTTTTGTTTATATTCTATACACTGCATTGCAAGTTTTGTAATTGTAGGTCCATCACGAGGATCAAAGCCTGGATCAGCCTCAAGACTTTGGTGGACAAGTGAACACCCGCACTTGTACTCTCTTTTTGTAATCTGAAGTTCAAATCCTGGATCAGCCTCAAGACTTTGGTGGACAAGTGAACACCTGCGCTTGTACTCTCTCACGCCCCACAAACCGACATGTGTGTTTCTAGCGTTTTTCCAATCAACAACTCTTTTGCTCATAAGACTTAGGAGAACAATCCCAAATGCGTAAACATCAGATTTGAGTGACCACTTAACTACAATACATTTTATATAAATGGTCAGTGCCCACAATAAGACAGAGAAGAAAAGGAATTACAAAATGGACTCTTACTGCTCATCAAAGCATTGCATTTGCTATTAGCAGCACTTCAAAGACTACTACTAGTATAGAGTCAATCCTTTAAAAGGAAAAGACATGAAATAGAAACGGTTTCAAAAAATTGCATAGCAGACATCTAATAGGAAAACATAATATAGTATTAAATAATACTTTATTTTTAAAACCGAGAAATCCCACGGAGCCAGTAGGTCACCGTTCTAAATTCGGTGGTTAATGGACTCGCCCCTCTATCCCACGCTTTTCCCTACGGCAAGTTTTGAACCCGTGAAGTGCGGCTAACCCATACATCAGGGATAGTTCCAGTTAATATATTTCTATGTGAAACTCAAGAATATATTTGTTCATAATGTTAAGAAAGAAAAGAAACGAGTGTGAAAAATGGTTCATTCTAAACACAAAACTGATGTAAATCATTTGCCTCTTTTAAATTCTCTTTCCTTCCACACTCTTCATTTCAAACATAATGTCAACCTTTGTTACAGCAAATAGTCAACCCGAGAAGAACAACAGCTCCAAGAGGTTTATTGAGAAATGTGCCAAAAACTTCAAAAGAAGCAAAGTCATGGGACACCTCTAAGAGAAAACATTACCTTAAACATCATTTGACAGTGAGCATAACGCTAATTTGCTAGCGCATATTTGATGGAAACAAAAGAAGAGAGTCAGTTGCATACCGCATTCAGCAACGGATGGATCAATGTAGCCACACGTACCAATCCTGAGGTCTTCCTCATTGATTTTAGTATCCAAACCCTCTCCAACTAACATACCAAACTCAAACAAAATTGGGGTGAAATTCTGGAGAGATGAAACACAAATATATATTCAAGTCACATACGAATTACTGAATACAGCATAACAGAATCTTGACAACCAATATTGATGCGAAGTACACCAAGTAAACGACAAAATTTAGTTACAATATTGTACCTGGTCAACCGCTACGTGAGCTGGATCAAAGTTGCAAAGCATGTATGACGAATTCCCATCATGCAGATAATTAAGCAAGCTAGCTAATGCAAGGGCAGTCTTAACCCTCTGCAGCCATTTGAAGTCATCTGGACAAGCAAAGCAAAATGTTACTGGATTGTTTGTATCAAAGGACTAGAAATGCCTACAGATTCTTTGCTCAAAGGACTCACTATGGCCTTGGTTTGAACCCAAACATAAGCTAGACCAAACAGCAGAAAATATATAAGGTTGAATCTGCATAAAAGATGAGTAAAATGTGAGAGAAGAAGGCACCTCGAATAATGAAGTTATGCAAGGTGTCCTGTGGATTTAGATCATAAACGATACCCAGAGTTCTCCCCTCGCGACAACATCCAATCACTTTCACTAAGTTAGGATTGCCCCTAAACCTTGGAGCTTGAGTTCATCCTACCAGCACAAGGAATCTTTCAGAGTAAGCATAAACTAAGGAAACAATCGGTTAAGGCAAGGAAGCAAAAGCATGAGCGTGCATATACACATAGAGACAAACACCAACCTCTAATCTTGTCAGTTTGTCATAGCTAAGATCAAAATGTCGCATTTCATCAACCATAATCTTGACAGCGACATCCTTGGTAATTTTATCTTGATCAGAACCAATGGACATTTTCCCACGATAGAGCTTCCCAAACTGGGTGAGTCCGATAAAATTCTCTGGAGAAAATTGACGCGTAAACAGATTCAGTTCCTCCCAACTGAGATCAAGAAGATCATTCTTCACGGAGAATTCCTCCTCAACAAGCTGATCCTCCTCCTTAACATGATCATCCTCCTCAACATGATCATTCTTAACAGGGCATTTCTTTCGTATCACATATTGATTCACAGAATACTGCTAGGAGTTATCTGGTTACTAGTACAAGAGATAATTATTTAGGGATAAAATGTGGGATTATTTTATCCTACATTTAGTTGAATTTTCTTTATCCGATAAGCAATCCCGAGATTATTTATGCCAAAATTATGGTATTACTTCTTTATTACAAATTATGTGGGACAAGAATTCCAGAATAACTAATCTCGAAATAAAAATAACAAAATAATATATATGCCCTTCTCTAAAGCTCTTCTCCCAAAATATTTCTAGAAAGTCAAGTTTAACCGAATACGTGCTTTACATTACACTTGGTATATCCCATTTTTAGTGCAATGATCGAAACATTTATCAATAATAGTATATTCACTAAGTCATTACTTAATCGGGTATTATAATCTCAACATCATAATTCCAATATAAACTGGTTCACGGACAGAACACAGCCCCTTAGAAATAAAGATACTCTATCATCTGAACAGTAACCCCTGTTATTGTTTACTCTCTTATAGAAACCGGTGGAGGTGAAAGAGCTAATTAATTGCAATCCATAGCAAGAGCAACTTTTCAGTTTCAAAAGTTTATCCATTCCACAAAAATTGCTTATTTGAATCCATGCCTCCATTACCCGCCAATCGAAACAAACAATCAATAATGAAAAAAATGCAATTATAAAAACTCATAGAAAAGCAAATACATCAGCCTGATTTAAAAGAAGATATAAATCTCAATTATCATATATAGATGGAAGATACTCACCAGAGCAAGGCATTATGTTTTTCCAGTTAAAATTGTGGCGAAAGGGAAAGAAAATACTAGGAATTTTTTTTTTTGCTGAAGAGTAAAATAGTGGTCTATTTAATCGCATGGAAGGCGGCATTCTGCAAGGTAACTACGTGGAACTTTCCAATGGGAAAATTTGCCATTAATTGAACAAATCAGGTAGCGTTATATTAGGATGCTGATAAAATATCAAAAACCTTCTATTTATACTTAGATCATTTGATATCCAAAATTGCCTTTCAGAAGTTATTCTCTTAATTTATTCCAGAGTAAAATGAGAAATGACCCTTTTATTACATTTTGGGGAAATCAACAAATAATCAAATATTTTTGTTATCATAAATATGATCTATTAACGTATCTTAACTACAAAAAAAGGCATGAAATTGCGGCGGTTCCTTAAAACCGCCATAAATATAATAATATTGTGGCAGTTATCCATCCGTCATATTGAACATTCCAAAGCGGCGGTTTAATTTATGTTGAGGCGGGCTTTAACCGCGTCTATTTTTATTTTGATTTTAAACATATTTTTAGCTTTATTCCCAAGGCGCTAATAATACCCCAGCAATCACAAATTAGGTATCCCCTATTATTTGTCTGAACAATTTAGAGGTTGTTGCTGTGCATGTCTGGTAAAACCTATATTTGACCAAAAGATTACAATACTGCTTTATTTGTCTTTGTTTTTATGTTCAAGAAAAGACAGTTAATCTAATAATTAGTATTTTCTCACAATTTAAAAGATGGAAAAAGTAAGCTTTACATGGATGATTTTGTCGAAGGACCTAACATGAGCTTCAATTCTTTGAGTACATATGTCTGGTAGATTCTCAAACCATGAGATGTTCAGTTAGTTGGATGGAAGTGCTTAGAGTTGCCTTAACTAACATTCCTTTTATTTATGGTTTGACTGCTATTCCAAATCCTCTCAAATTCAAAAAGAAAAAGAAAATCCCTTGTTAGGCGCTTTCATTATGTTGTAAAATTCAGGTCATTATCGTGTGACTACTTTGCTTATGTGTATCAATGTTAAAATGTTAAATTGTGATAGCACGCTGAAATAAACACTTTTTTAGTTATTTATTTTATATGTTTGATCCCTTTATGAATGTTTGAGAACCTTATCAGTGCTACTTTCGGCCGTGAAAAGTGTACTGAAATTCCTCTTCTTCTTCTTTCTATTTTCTGCCTTTGGTTTTGATCTTTATTTGTTTCCGATTTCATGCTGAAGTTTTGAGGAGCATGATAAATTAGTTAAATTTCATGTCTACTTTTTGGTGTGAGTTATAAGCATAACAACACGGTTGAAGTTGCTATCAGCATTCTTCATTTTGAATAATTAGAGCTGCATTACGTGTCTGGAATTATTCTTCCGATCATTGCATCCCACCCCCCTCCCAAAAAAAAGCTGCAAGCAGACTAATAGAACATGAGAAGAAGATGGTGGAGATAATGAGAAATATGATGTGTTATTTAAGTAGTTTGAAATCTATACTCAGACATTAAGATTGATGAAGAGCTCATACGTGCTAATTTTAAAACTTCCCAAAAAATTGATATGTCAGTTTATGTTATGCATTGTTCAGGTTCCTCGCAACCTTTGTCATATCAGCTCGTTCGACTTTTCGTTTGGGAAGACAATGTAAGTAATGCGAAGACATGATCAGTACTCAGATATGCAAAGGTTTTTTTCAATTACTTTAATCCGCTAGATTAGACAATTGGGTCAATTGTTGGATTCTTCTTAGCTTTAATTTGGGCTTCCTGTTGAATTGGCATTCACATTTAATTTGAGTTGATCAATAACTTTTGTGTTCTCTGAGTTATATGGTGCCCATTATTAGGAGTTGAGTTAGACTGAAAGAGTATTTGCTTCTTACCCACATTTTCATATTTAACTCTCTTCATGTGAAGCAATCTTTTAATGCAGGGAACAAGAAATTAGAGTTGCTGAGGGAATGATCTTTGGAAAAAGAAATTATGCGAGATGAAGATGAGTTTTAGAAATTAGTTATAAGATCTCCCCAAATAGAATGTCATGATAAAATACATAGCATTTTTGATATTTTTATCGATGTTGAGAAGGAAAGCTCAATGCAATGTTGCAAAGATTGACTATGGTTGTTTATACTGTTATTGAACAATTCTTTGGAATTCTAATTCATTTGATGGTGTAAATATTGAGGTACCTGTACCATTTTTAAATAATAAATATTTTATTTAATTGATGTTTGTATTTGTGTCAAAGTTACTCTAAAGTATTAAGCAAGTTTGGATGCATTGATGTGATAAAAAGGATTAAATATAAGTACACAAATAAATTATAATTAAAATAGTTAGACCACAATTGTGTCGGTCTTGACCGCCAGTTTGAACATAAATGGAACACATTGCGGCGGTTTCTAACAGCAGTAGTTACACAAACAAAAACCGCCAGTGTATCAAATATAAGATTATGGCGGTTTTGCAAGAACCACCGTAATATGTTTTTGGCGAACGTGATCCTGGCGTTTTCTAAAGCCGCCATTATATGCTATTGTGGCGGTTTTAAACCACCATTATACGCTAAAATAACCGCCATTATACGTTATTGTGGCGGTTTTAAACCGCCATTATACGCTAAAATAGCCGCCATTATACGTTATTGTGGCGGTTTTAAACCGCCATTATACGCTAAAATAACCGCCGTAATAACATTTTTTTTTTGTAGTACTTATGAGATAAATTTCTTAGTAACATATGATAGTTATTTTTTTCATCGTCTGACAATAATTTTTCATTGATGTACGCTTTCAAGATTAACTGAATTTAATAATTAAACATAAAAATCAGTATGATAGCTATATAATGATATGTTCTGTTTAATTATAAATTTTCGAAATACTACTTCAAATTCAAAAAAGATATAAGAATTTAATAGATCTTGACATATGAATATGAAAGAACACAAAAATTGACGCATTTCACTGGTACTTGACAAGAAAGTGATCATAGAACCCATTATTTAAAGATAATAAAAATAGAGCACTTCATATTTAACTAAATATTACATCCAATAAGAAAATCACAAATATTTCTAGATATTTTTTAAAGAAATTTTTATGAAATATCTTAAGAGTACATATAAAAATTATATATTTATATGTCGGTTCGGTTCGGGTTTTTTTACTCAATACCAAACTAAATCAAACCAAACCTAATAGGATTTTTAATGGGAAATTACCAGCTATGTCCATTTATAAGTAGCTCATTACAAAAATTGGTCAATTGATAAAATATTACTAATATTAGCCAAATTAGCCAATTAGCTATTTGTAGCAAAAAATATCAAATTTTTGCTTTGTTTTGAGTGGGTGTTATTAGAATAGATTGGGCACAACTTAAGGAGCTTGAATCTCAGTTTTGGAATGATTTGGTGAAGTTTTGAGGTGGTTGAAATTGAAAATTCGAAATAAAAGCTGATGCTTGCTCAGGAAATTGTTCAAGGAATCAAGAAACCAAACATTGGTGCAAATGTTGTGATCAAACTGGATATGGCAAAAGCATATGATAGAGTGTCTTGGTCCTTCACCTGCATCATGTTGAGAAGACTTGGGTTCAGTGAATTTCTCATAGACATGGTTTGGAGAACCCTTTCAAACAACTAGTATACAGTCATTGTAAATGGAACAATATGTGGTTTCTTTCACTCAACTAGATCCCCTTGCCCCAGCTTTGTTCATCCTTGGTGCTGAATTACTATCAAGGATGCTAAACAATCTCACTCATGATCAGTTCTTTAATGGCTTCTACATGGAGAGAAGAGGTCCACAGATAACTCACCTGAGCTTTGCTGATGACATTATCATTTTCACATCTGGCAGCAGATATTCCCTTCAGAAAGTTATGGAAATTCTGCAAGCTTATGAAAGCACCTCAGGCCAGTTGATCAACCAGAACAAAAGCCATTTCATGACTTCTCCATGTGCTTTTCCTTACACTATCAAAAGGATTCAGCAGATTACTGGGTTCACAAAGAAAGAATCTCCTCTTACATACTTGGGATGTCCTCTGTATACAGGAAGAAAGAGGATTGTTCATTTCAACCCCATCATTTCCAAAGTTGTGAGCAGAATTAGAGGTTGGCATGGTAAACTCTTATCATATGGGGGCAGAGCTACTTTGATCAAACATGTGCTACAATCCCTTCCCATCCACCTTCTGTCTGCTGTCTCCCCTCCCAAAACTGTGGTAAAACAAATAGAAAGGCTAGCTGCTAATTTCTTCTGGGGTATGGAAAAGGATAAAAACAAGTATCATTGGGCTTCCTGGCAATCCAATACTCTAGATGAAGGTGGCATTGGCTTCAAATGCATTGAGGATGTTTGCAGATCCCTGGAATTCAAGCAATGGTGGTGGTTCAGAACTAAGCAAACATTGTGGAGTGATTTTCTGAAAGCAAAGTACTGTCAAAGATCTCACCCTATCTCTAAAATGTGGAAATCAGGCCAATCTCAAACATGGAAAAGAATGATGTCAAACAAGAAAGAAGCTGATCCCCAGATCAAATGGATCCTTCATTCTGGAACCTGCAGTTTCTGGTGGGACAATTGGCTTGGTAATGGAAATCTAGCGAGTTTCAGACAACAGGGAGGAAGACCTGGTAACACTACAGTCTCTGTCTTCTGGAACTCAGGATCCTGGGACATTCAGAAGCTTAATGGTGTAGCCCCCTCTCACATGATCCCTGATATTCTCCAAATTCCCATCCATTTCAATCCTCTCATTCCTAATAGGCCAATTTGGACACCTACAGCTAATGGAAATTTCTCATGTGCCTCTGCCTGGAATGTCATCAGGCAAAAAAAAGCCATTCTCTTCTCCAACAAGCTCACATGGCATAAAAGGATCCCCTTTAAATGGTCCTTTTGTCTGTGGAGAGCTCTCAGAAATAAATTGCCTACAGATGACAGGGTGACAAGGTTCAGCTCCCCCACTGTCAACAAATGTGTATGCTGCATAAAACCAGGAGCAGAAACTGTGGATCACATCTTCAACACAGGTCATTTTGCTAAAACTGTTTGGAAAACATATGCCTCTCCAATGGGCATTCAAATGAACCCCATTCCCCTCAAAATGCTGATCATCAAATGGGGGCTGTTGAGAAGAACTAACTCAGTCCAAAATCTTATCCTTGACACCTTACCCATAATCATATGCTGGAACCTTTGGAAGAACAGGTGTAGCTCCAAGTATGGAGGCAAAACCTCCTCATTAATCAGAACCTGCTTCTCAATTGATTCTGACATCAATCTTCTGTTGAGAGCAACCCATGGGAATATCAACTGGCCAATGAAATGGACAGAAGCATTCTACATAATTGAGAGCCTTAATCACAATATCAGGGTTCAGCAAGTTGTCTGGGAAAAGCCTGTTCCAGGAGTTGTTAAAATTAACAGTGATGGTAGTGCTTTAGGAAACCCAGGGAAAATTGGTGTAGGGGTAATTATCAGGGATCACCATGGTATCTTTCTTCATGCAATTTCTTCCCCCCTGGGAGAAGGCACCAACAACCAAGATGAAACCCAAGCTGCTCTCATTGGTATCACTTGGTGCATGGACAATGGTTATACCAGGATTCACTTGGAAGCAGACTCCAACCTTCTGATTCAATGGATCACTAAGATCTCAACTCCACCATGGAACATCTGTATGCATATCCAGAAGCTTAGAGATCTGTGCAACATGTGTGATTCCATTTCCTACTCCCATGTTTATAGAGAAGCCAACTACCCTGCAGACTCTCTATCCAAACTGAGCCATTCCCTATCCTCCACAACTCACTACCATAACCTGCAGGACCTCCCACCCCAAATTAGAGGCCAAATCATACTTGACTTCAATGGCACCCCTGCCTTCAGGCACAAGCAGACCAGTACTGTCCATCTCCCTCCTCTTATGTCCCATCTGTACTCCAATGGTTATGGCTAAATTCAAAGGCATATTTTGGGACCAAATAATTCCCCTAATCCAAATGATCTCCAACCTCTTCCCTAGCCAGATTCACCCTCCCAATGATCTACCTAATGCTATGTCTAAGTTCCAGTGTGTGGTATCAGCACTTTATGTGCTCTTTCTACTGGACTTTCCACAGAAAAATAGGGAAGGCCAAAGAGAGTTCATGCACCAAATAGCCTCCCCACACACTCCCCAGCAAAAAACAATTTTTCTAACCATGTTTGAATTCTTGCAGGTTCAGCATCTTTATAAGTTGCTCAGCTCCTTTGTTTGGTTTCAGGATGTGATGTCAGTCCTTGGGTTTCTACTCTTGAAAATTAAACAAGGAGCTGTGGTAGCCAATGGGGAGGAAGAAAACAGTCACAAAATATGGGCAAAAATGCCTACCTTTCAACTGACCCTGTGTTATTTTGCTGCAGGTACACCATCCTGTGATGGTTTCCTGATGCAATGCAGGGCCAAGGTCCTATGTACCTTTGTCCTAGCCCTCAAAACACCCCATCAACATAGAAACTTATCCCCCTGCATCTGCATCTTCCTCTACCCACCATTTATACTCTCATTTACTTCCTGTTACAGCAGAAAATGCAGAATCTGCATAATGATAATGCAGACACTGCCGAAACTGCAGAACAGTTCTTTCCAACCCACAAACATTCACCCAACTCCCAGACCCCTACAATGTACAATCTGCAAGTTTCCATACCTCTGCAGTGATGTTTTCTCACCCTTTGCACCTTCCATAGAAATATCAGACCAACTAAGTGCAGTCTCCACAAGAACATGCACTCAGTTTTTTCCTCACAAATGAGGGGTCATAATTCCCCCCTGTCCCCAGACTCAGGTCCAGCATCCACAAGAACCTGGACTGTGAGCTCCCCTTTGCTAACAACTTTGCTAATTTTGCAGGTACTGGGAGCAGACTTGACCAACTGATGCATTCCCAGTCAGTGGTATTAGCATCCCAAATGCTCATTCTGCTGGGAATGTATCAGTTGAATCAAGTTTATCCACCATCTCCACATATAATCTGTGGATAACCTATTCATGGACACAATCCAAAGCATCCACAATCTCCAGGAGGCATTCAAATTGCAATGCAACCTCTCTGAAGCTGCAATACATTCAGCAGCATCACACACAACAGCAGCAACAGTCGAACAATCATGCAGCATCTCCTCTTTCAACAGCCCAGCCTAGTCCTCTCACAGCAAATTTCAAGTCAAAATGGACAAAGGAAGCAGGAAGTGAACCACTCCATTGCTCACTCTCATCTGTCACATCCACCAAGTAGAAGCAGCCATGTGTATTCTCCTTTGTGCTTGTTATCTTCCTACTTGCTTTCTTTGTCTTCAATGCCAAAGCAATATGGAATATAACCATCACCTTGGGCCTTTTTTGTTCATCATCCCTTCTAGGAATTTTCTACATACCTTACAGATGTAGAACTCACATATGTATCATATTTGTATCAATTGTGTATCACATGTATATCCATATATACCTGTGTGTGTGATACATGCGTGATACATGTGTCGCAGAAGACTTTTATGAACTCGATTTAATTACGAATTTTGATACAAAACCAGTCCAAATCACCTCCAATCTTCCTCAAATTTTGTATATTGACTTATCTATATATTTTCAATGAATTTCAACTATACCCATTGAAAAAGTTTCTTTTTTGTTTAGATTTTTGAAATATTGTATAGATTTTTGTATTTCATCACCTTATTTGCTACCCCGTCCATGAAATTTCCTTTCCGTCTTGTATCTAATGTTGCTAATCACGCTTAAAAATATGGAAGGTGATTTTTGCATGTGATTCTTTGAGAGAGAAAACCCTATTATTTGGTTTTTCAATTTTTGTTGGCTAGTTTTGGTAAGTCTATGACTAATGGCTAGAGGTTGGTAAGTTGAGATTTATTTGGAACATTTGTGTAAGTTTCCCTTTTTTAATCGATTTGCTTTGACTTTTCGGTTTGGTGCGGTTTCCGATTCGGTTTGTACACCCCTAATACCGACATCATTAGTAATTTCACCCTGTTTTCATGTCTTTGTCTTAGATAAATCTATGTGATTCGTGATTTAAAATTAATTTATCGAAAGTATTTATTGAAAAAACATTACGTCACCACATGAAGTCATATAGAAAAAAATATTATAAAAAATCAGAATTGCATGACTCGAATAATTAAGTATAAATCAATTACATCTACTTAATCATAACTGCAAGTGATATGATATGCCGCAATTTTGAAGATAGTTTTTGTACCTACGTGATATTTTACATGATCTTCCAAACCATTTGCAGCTCTCAGGAAATGAAGTAATCAAAAGAATTTACTTGCCCTCCCCCTTGGAGAAGTACTAAATTGATATGAAACCACATTAGTACTAAATTAGATATGGAATTTGTCCCTCGCATGCAAAATATAATTAAGTGTGAAAACAATGAATTGATTATTTAATTTAGATATTAAATAACGGTGTATAACAACCATATGATTATTTCATATGTTTGTATTTCTACTCGAAAGTTTGGTGTATTGTGCTAAAATTGGATATACGAATATAATACGCGCAAGCAAACAAAGTTAATTTGAGGATGTCTTCCATTGGTTCCTACTGAGACCCAATCAATGGTAGACTTTCACGATTGAGTATTTGAGACAGAAATTTAGCTAGATAAGACATATAACCTCGATCATCATCTGGCCTCTTGTGATTTTATTGCCTAGATTTTATTAACATAATCTTTCACACTATAATCACCAAAGATAATCGTATCGTGCTTCAAAATCATTGTGAAATAATTCAATAATCCCAATTATAAAGCTTGACTGTATGTTAATTTGGTGTTATGTAGGAGTGCATTGTTGATGTGGCCAAGGCAAAGGTTGAAGGGCGTGAGCCAGACAGGAAGGCATGGAAAAACGCTTTCTCAAGGGTAGATTGTGATTAAATAGGAGATGGTGTTAAGATGAATTTTAAGGGATGGAGGCTGGTTGGAGTTTGGAATTAGGCATAGTTTAGATCTCATCAAGAGTTTAAGATTTATTTTTAACTATTGGAATTAACAATGTCAATTGCAATTGCGTTGTTACATTTATTAGCTAACACCTCTATTTTGTTTTTAATTGTGTTTGTCGTTTTTGACGGAAACATGTTCGGTCCAAAAAATAACTTCAAGGACATTCTGATTGCTGGAGTATATGGGAAAAAAAGGAATTTTTACCTGACGATGCTATATTATAAATGCATTCAAAAGCTGACATCATACATGATTTGTAATACATCCATAACACAAAAGAGCTTGATATTCGGCTAAACCTACATACTTTTAGTATGACTACGCCTCATATCTTGTGTGTATTTGATATGATTTGCATTGATCTTGATGTATTCGGAGCTAAGTACATACTTATTATGTGTAGGAGTAAATTGAACGAAGGAGAAATATAAAAGAAGTGAATTGGGATGGAAAGAACATAAAAAGGATGAAACGTCTGGGACACTCGTATCGCTTCGTGTCCCATATAGACGAGCCATGAGAGTGATCCCTAGTGCAAAATAGTGGAGTCCAGCCAAGGCGAAGGCCATCACGTGTGGGCATAAAGACAGGTGAAGGATGGTCGTCCGCCAATGCTTGCATTGCGAGCGACGCAGACGAGCCCTTCAGTTGTCTTGTCCGAGTTCCAGCTCGCTCCTGGCTCCGATTTGCACCTTTCACTTGCTTAGAAATGGATTAGAACCACTGACGCAAGGATTTTCAGTCCTTTGCTCTAACCAGCTGAGCTACCTGATCCATTTTCTTGAAGTCTGTTTTCTTCATGGAATAGCGCCCTACCTTACCACTTGACTAGTAAGGGAAAAGCCCTTTACTAAACTAAGAAAATAGAATAGACAGGCTTTTTTCGCTTGTTCGTCAAGCTTTCGAGCAGCTCTTTCAACTACCGTCTAATCCCCCAATATGCTCAAGAACCGAGAGCCGTCCAGGGATTGGACGGCCAGAAGGAGCTTGCTTATAGAAAGAAGATAGGCCGGTCAAAGAAAAATAAGGTGCATCGAGCTCTCGGCTCCTAGTCACTAAGAAGTGCTATTCTATCCTTCGGGAGGGCTGGACTCCACCAAAAGGTTCTTTCTCTCACGTAATTTCTGCCGTCCCTTTCATTTTCGTACCGGAGGAAATGGGATTCGAATTGTATTGAGAGACCCCATGCAGACCCTAGGTAATATTTATATAAATATATCTTGAAATATCTTTTGAATTCATGCTATTTTGGTGGCAAGAAACGCACGAGGAGCAGAAAATAACAAAATTCGACGAGGAGTTTACTTTTTCTTTCATTTCTTCTTGTTGGTTTATGATTTTTAATTATTATTTTGAGATAAAAGCTATGAGTAGCTAAGTTCTTTGGTTCTGCGATTGTGGTTTAACTTGTTAATTGTGTGGCCAACAAGTTACCTACTATTTATGTTTGTTATATCCAATTTTAACATGGGTCAAATAGAATACAATTATTGGTGATTTCTATATTTTATTAAACTAGAATTTGCCACCTAATTATTTAAAGGTGAATTAGGACACCATAATTATTTAACTAAGTATTAAAAGTAAAATTCCATTAAGGTCTACTAAATATTAAAGATTCTAAGGTAAGGGGTTCTAATAAATTAAGGGGAAGGTATGAGGCATGATAATAGGCGAAATCTAGGTGATTTAGCTATTGTTTATGCTTCCGCTTGATTATATTCCAACGTAATAATATGGTTAATTGATGAAAAATAGGCTCTAATTGTGATTTGTATACATTGCAGGATGAGGAGCTTATATGATGCTTTCAAGAGGCTATTGGAATGATTTATGAGCAAGAACGACCCCTCGGAGCTGAGTGCGCGCAAGGACGAGACAAAGAATGCCAGAAATCATGGCCCAGATGCGCGAGCAGACGCGCGAACTCATGCGCGAAGTCGCGCGCGTTAAGGGTTGAGGCAGAATGATGCGCGAAGTGACGCGCGAGCTCGCGCGAGGCCAGTCCGAAAAAGAGTTATTTAGGGGTAAAATTGGAAATCTGGAGAGAAACCCACTTAACCTGTATAAAGTCAAGTTCGCCCAAGGTTAAATTATCAAGGTTTTCATAGGGTAAAACTTACTTTTGAGAGTACTTTGGCAAGAGAAACAAGTGTGAGAGATCACCAAAAACATCATTATTCTTATTCTCTTTTATTTTTCTTGCAATCTTTAATTATGAATCTTCTAGTAGTTTATTCCTCCATTGTTATGAGTAACTAAAATATATTAATCTAAGGTTTTGGTGGAACCCGTTGGGGGATGACTTGGTTGTTTTATTAATATAGTTGGATTTGATTGTTAATCTCTATTTGTTCATCTATGTTTTGATTGTGGTTAGTTGAAAGGGCCCTCAATTATTCGTTCCTATTTATTATGTATCTACTTGAGAGAGAGTGCATATTTAGGTGATTGTATGAACAACATCACTCCCGGAGTATAGACGAGAGTCATAACCGAGGGTTTAGAGGTTGGATTAGAGATAACGATACCTCGGGTGCAATCTAAGTGAACTGTATTGTGAATCTAGCTAGCGTAGCTTGAGAGAGTGCGTCTAGTAAATTACCATAATTGCTTGAGAAAGATTTATGATAGCTGGAGCGTTCGTGATTGATAGAGACAACTAAATCATAGCTATAAGACATATACAACCAAGGAAATATTACCAACGGAGGAAACCATTGCCTTAGACCTTATTCCAATTGTTTACACATCAAGTTTAGTTAATTTTCAGCTGTTGATTACTTTCAGTCTTTAGTTGTTAGAAAAATCAACCATTGTGAATCAAAAAGTTTGGGGAAATAGATTGTGTGAATTTAGTAAATCTAACAATAGTAATTGATAGGTTAATTCTCTGTGGTTCGACTCTGGGCATAAATACTCAGATTATATTTGCAACGCCCGCGTAGTCTTTTGCGAGACTCAGTTGAGCGTGATCAAAATTTGGCGCCGTTGCTGGGGAATTAACGGTGTTATCAATTACGATTGAAAGAAGTACAAAAATTCTAAGTGTAGTCAGTTTTCTCTATACCCAATCTTTTCATTGAAATACGTTTGAAATCTTGTGGAAAGCAGGTGTATGCCTAGAAATTCTTCGAGGACTGGAGAACTACTAGAAGGACTCTCAGACCCCGAGAAAACATTCAGGGCATTGAACCGTGCCAACAAAAGACTTCAACAACCTCAACAAACACACCAACTCGAATTTGACATGGGTGACGTAGATAACGTCAACGAAAACATCAGGAATGAGCCAGCTGACTTAAATGTCAGAGGAGTGGCACCTCTTGTGCCCGAAGCTGCACTTTATGACTGGGCACAGTCCACAGCTGATAACTTGGCCACTGCCATAGTTGTGCCTGCAATTCAAGCGGAGACCTTCCAGATAACCAACAACATGTTGCATCTACTGCAGAATAAAGGATTGTTCTCCGGATCACACATTGAAGACCCTCAGCAGCACCTGAAAAATTTTCTGTCAATTTGTGTGACCCAAAGGCAGCCAAATGTGACCCCGGAAGCTATCAAGCTGCTACTGTTCCCATTCTCTGTGACCGGGGAAGCTCAGACTTGGTTAAATTCGCTCCCTATCAATTCTATTGCCACCTGGGAGGAATTAGTCAAGCAGTTTCTGAACAAGTTCTATCCACCAAACAAGACTGCAAGACAGATTGATGAAATATTGCAGTTTAAGCAGCAGCCGACTGAGTCCTAGCAAGAAACTTGGGAAAGATTTAAAGGAATGCTAGTGAAGTGTCCTCACCATGGCATTCCGGACCAGATGCTCGGCCAGAGATTCTACATGGGGCTAGCTGACCATTTAAAAGCAAATGTGGATGCTTCAGCTGGAGGTGCATTATTGAGTAAGACATTCACCGAGTGCAAAATCCTTCTTGACAAGATGTCACAAAATTCAGGGTGGATGACTAGAGCTACAACACTGGCACCCATAGTGCATTCAGTTCCTCTAGACCCAAACAATTCACATGCAGAGAATATGGCCACACTCATGACCCAGATGAGCATATTGACGAAGAAGATTGATGAGATGGGCACAAAACAGGTGCACATCGTTGATACAACGAATGGACGACTATGTACACCGTGTATTAATCAGTCCTATGTGTGTTCATGGAGCGGAGAAGGTGAAAATCAAGGGGCACGGGAAGATATGAATTATGTCAACAACTATGGGGGTCAGAGACAAGGAGCACAGCAGTTGAGACCGCAGCAAAACCAGCAGTACAGGCCTAATATGCAGCAGCCTGGGGGTATGCACCCTCAAAACCAATTAGTGCCAGTACCTTATTAGAAACCACAGGGTTATCCACAGCAAAATCAGCAGCAATTAGCTTATCAACCACCCCCTCAGCAGCAAGATAACAACATGGTGGAAATCAGGGGTATGCTTCAGCAACTCATTGAGACAAATAATAAAGTGCAGGAAAAATTGGCAGTGCATGATTCAACCATAAAGAATATTGAAACGCAGCTGGGTCAGCTGTCCATGGCTTTGAACAACCGTCCTCCTGGAACTTTACCTGCAGACACAAACATAAACCCCACGGAGCAAAACCCGAATCAGCTAATGGCAGTCAGTCTCCGGAATGGTAGAGATTTAGCTAGAGAGCAGGAAATTGCACAAGCCAGCAAGAATACTACACCAGCCACTCCAGTTCAATTAGAGGTAGAAGAACCAACAGAACTTACTGAAGTGGTGGTTGAGCAGAGCCAGGAGGAAAAAGGCAAAGAAAAGGAGAACGAGCAAGTTGCAGAACAGGTGGTCCCCCTAGTGCCAGAAAATCCTAACAGAGAGAAGCCAGCAAGCAATGCACAAAGGGTGATACCTGCACCCTTCCCTCAAAGATTGGTCAAACAAAAGAAGGCAGACCAATACAAAAAGTTCATGGAGATGCTGCGTCAAATTCAGTTGAATATTCCTCTGATGGATGCCTTGAGGGAGATGCCCGGTTATGCCAAGATGATGAAAGATCTAATGTCACGGAAGTTTGATTTTCAGGATCTATCCACCGTAACCTGACACAGACCTGCAGTGCACTGGTGGCAAAACCGATGGCTCAAAAGATGTCCGATCCAGGTAGCTTCACTATTCCATGCACTATTGGAAGTTATGCCTTTGCAAAGGCGTTGTGTGATTTGGGAGCCAGCATAAATCTGATACCGCTGGCAGTGTACACTAAATTGGGCATCGGCAGAGCTAGACCGACTTCTATGCTGCTACAACTGGCTGATCGCACTGTGAAAAGACCAACTGGTATTCTTGATGATGTGCTGGTGCAAGTGGGAAAGTTCGTGTTCCCTGCAGACTTTGTGATTCTGGATTGTCAGGTGGATGAGGAGATACCCCTTATTTTAGGGAGACCGTTTTTAGCCACTGGGAGAGCACTGATAGACTGTGAGACTGGGGAACTAAAAATGAGATTGAACGATGAAGAAGTCATATTCAATGTTCAGCAATCAATGAGGAGACCCAGTGAATATGCTAATTGCTCTCTAGTGGAGGCAGTGGATGTAATCTTGCAAGAAGATTATAGGACCCTAACCGTGAAAGATCCATTGGAGGTATGTCTGACGAATTTAGAAGAAATGGATGGTGAAGGGTTAGCTGAATGGGTTATGGCACTGGAAGGCCGAGGGTTTTGGTCAAGGGAATGTCAGTTCGGGTCCCTTGAGCTGGAAAAAAGGGCCACTCCTCCAGCAAAGCCATCAATAGAGGAACCACCCAAGCTGGAGCTGAAGCCACTCCCAGGTCACCTCAGGTATGTATTCTTAGGCCTTGATTTGACCTTGCCTGTTATTATATCATCATGTTTGCTAGATGTGCAGGTAGAACGGCTCTTACAGGTATTGCACGATAACAAAACTGCCATTGGTTGGACCATGGCAGACATAAAGGGTATCAGCCTAGCCTTCTGTATGCATAAGATTCTCCTGGAGGAGGGGCACAGACCTTCCAGGGAACATCAGCGAAGGCTGAACCCTAATATGAAAGAGGTTGTAAAGAAAAAGGTGATCAAATGGTTAGATGCGGGAATCATTTTCCCCATCTCTGATAGTAATTGGGTCAGCCCTGTCTAATGTGTTCCGAAAAAGGGGGGAATGACTGTTGTGAAAAATGACAACAATGAGTTGATCTCAACTCGTACAGTCACAGGGTGGCGAATCTGCATGGATTACCGAAAATTAAACATCGCCACCCGAAAGGACCACTTTCCCTTGACTTTCATTGACCAAATGTTGGACAGGCTGGCCGGAAGATCGCACTTTTGTTTCTTGGACGGATATTCGAGGTACAATAAGATATCAATAGCCCCCGAAGATAGAGAGAATACATCCTTCACATGTCCGTATGGCATCTTTGCCTTTCGGAGAATGCCCTTTGGGCTTTGCAACGCACCAGCGACTTTTCAACGGTGCATGCTAGCCATCTTCACAGATATGGTGGAGGACATTATGGAAGTCTTTATGGATGATTTCTCCGTGGTGGGAGATTCATTCGAAGACTGTCTTCACAACTTAAGCAGAGTGCTCAAAAAATGTGTGGAGACAAACTTAGTGCTAGACTGGGAGAAGTGCTATTTTATGGTACAAGAAGGGATAGTCCTAGGACATCGAGTGTCCAGAAAAGGAATTAAGGTTGACCATGCTAAGGTTGACGTGATTGAGAAGCTACCACCGCCCACTTCAGTCAAGGCGGTGAGAAGTTTTCTTGGACACGCCGGATTCTAACGGCATTTCATAAAAGACTTATTCCAAAATTGCTAACCCATTATGCAAACTCCTTGAAAAGGATCAGCCCTTTGTGTTTTCTAATGATTGCAGGTTGGCATTTGAGGAACTGAAGAAGAAGTTGATAACTGTACCCATCATTGTTGTACCCAACTGGGAGACACCATTTGAGCTCATGCGTGATGCCAGCGACTATGCTATAGGAGCAGTCTTGGGGCAGCGAAAAGATAAGCTGATACACCCGATTTACTACGCAAGCAGAACGCTAAGCGGTGTACAGCTCAACTACACAGTGACGGAGAAGGAGATGTTGGCAGTTGTGTTTGCTTTTGACAAGTTCCGATCATATCTGATTGGTTCCAAGGTAATTGTGTATACTGACCATGCAACTCTAAGGTACCTAATTGAGAAAAAGGAGTCTAAGTCGCGCCTGATTCGTTGGGTGTTGCTGTTGCATGAATTCGACCTCGAAATTCGTAATCGTAAGGGGATAGAAAATCAAGTCGTTGATCATCTATCACCACTTGAAGGAGCTGAAAAATCAGTCGAGGTCGAAGAGATTCTGGAAACCTTTCCAGACGAACAGCTGCTCGCAGCTAGCCTTGAGGATGCACCATGGTATGCAGATTTTGCAAACTACCTGGCCTGCGGTATAGTTCCATATGACCTTTCATCTGTCCAAAAGAAAATGTTCTTTCGTGATTGCCGCGTGTATTATTTGGATGAACCTCATTTGTTTCGAATATGTGTTGATAACATTATCCGGAGGTGTGTCCCCGAGATAGAACAATCTTCGATTTTGCAGGCTTGTCACGCATCAGCATATAGAGGACATTTTGGAGGGGTCAGAACAGCTGCGAAAGTGTTCGAGGCCGGAATCTTTTAGCCAACTGTGTTTAGAGATGTGCACCTCTGGGTAAAGGGCTGCGATGAATGCCAGAGGACGGGAAACATTTCCCGTCGCCATGAGATGCCAATGAAACCAATTCAAGAGGTAGAGGTGTTTGATGTGTGGGGGATTGACTTTATGGGTCCGTTTGTCAACTCATTTGGCAGTAAGTACATCCTTGTTGCTGTGGACTACGTGTCTAAATGGGTAGAGGCTGCAGCGTTGCCCACAAATGATGCAAGAGTGGTGGTCGGATTTCTGAAAAAGAACATATTCACCCGGTTTGGTACACCAAGAGCGATCATCAGTGACATAGGCACTCACTTCTGCAATAGAGCCTTCGAGAAATTACTTGCTAAGTATGATGTACGCCACAAGGTGGCTACACCTTACCATCCGCAGACCAGTGGGCAGGTTGAAGTGTCCAACAGGGAGATAAAGAGTGCACTAACGAAGATTGTGAATGCCACACGAATTGATTGGGCAAAGAAGCTTGATGACGCACTCTGGGCCAATAGAACTGCGTTCAAAACACCAATAGGTATGTCACCATACAAGTTGGTATTTGGGAAGGCCTGTCACCTGCCTGTGGAGCTAGAACATCGAGCTTGGTGGGCACTGAAGCAATTGAACATGGATCCTGAAGCAGCTGGACAAAATCGACTGACAGAGTTGCATGAGCTGGAAGAATTTAGATACCAAGCCTTTGAAAACATGAGGCTCTACAAGGAAAGAATGAAGAAGATGCATGACAAGCACATCGTGGACAGAGACTTTAAACCTGGTGACAAGGTATTATTGTATAATTCACGGTTGAGATTGTTTCCGCCCGATGGTCAGGACCATTTAGAGTGGTGCAAATGTTTGCAAGTGGAGCTGTTGAGATCGAGTCGGAAGATGGGACAAACAAGTTCTCAGTCAATGGGCAAAGGTTGAAACACTACCTTGAAATAGCTGAAGAAAAAGGGGATACAGTGGTGACTAATTTAAAAGAACCCCAGTACGTGAATGAGGAGTAAGGGCCCCACTACTTGCGTCGTGCCGCGACGTTAAATCAGGCGCTACGTGGGAAGCAACCCATTGAATTATTGTAAACGTCGTGCCACGACGTTAAATAAGGCGCTGGTTGGGAGGCAACCCAACGATAGTAGTAGTGTTTGATTTTGAGTTTTGGCATACTAACTAATGCAGGTAACGAAAGGCGGGTGAAAAGACCATCGAACAAGAGCAACACAGGTGAAAAAGTACAAAAATGAGTGCCCAGGAGCGCGACTTCGCGCTAACTTCGCGCAAGAGTTCTCGCAACTGGGCAAACATTCTGCCTAACCAGCTCAATAGCGCGCGAAGGGACGTGCGAGCTCGCACACAAGTTCGCGCACCACACTGCCTGGGCCGCGCGAAGGATGCGCGAGTTAGCGCATTAGTTCGCGCCCCGCCCGTAAATTTCCGGCGTTTTTTTAGTGTGTTTTAGTTTTTCTTTTTTCTTTTTTATTTTTCATCTATTTAATAATAGACTAAATTGAACCCCCACC
>NC_031995.1:57260430-57261401 GCF_001879085.1 Nicotiana attenuata | reverse complement strand
CCGATGGTCAGGACCGTTTAGAGTGGTGCAAATGTTTGCAAGTGGAGCTGTTGAGATCGAGTCGGAAGATGGGACAAACAAGTTCTCAGTTAATGGGCAAAGGTTGAAACATTACCTTGGAATAGCTGAAGAAAAAGGGGATACAGTGGTGACTAACTTAAAAGAACCCCAGTACGCGAATAAGGAGTAAGGACTCAACTACTTGCGTCGTGCCGCGACGTTAAATCAGGCGCTGCGTGGGAGGCAACCCACGAATGTGTTGTAAGTGTAGTCTGTAATATCATAAAAAAAAGGAGGTTGAGCGAATCTTGCGCTCGTGCTGCGTCGTGCCGCGACGTTAAATCAGGCGCTTCATGGGAGGCAACCCACGATAGTAGAATTTCTAACATGTTGTATATATGCAGGTTAGTGCGGAGGACTTTGCATCACGAGCCTGGGCATAACATGGGTAAGGAACGCATTAAAAGAGGTAAAAATAGTGCCTATGGGGCAAAACAATGAATAGAACCGCAAAATTGGCATACAGGAACAGGTCCACCGCGATCGCGGCGTAACCGCGGTGGAGAACCCTCTCTGAAATTAGTTCACCGCGGTCGCGGCATAACCGCGGTGGGGCCGCAGTCAGGGACCCTCTCTGAAGTTATCCCATCGCGGTCGCGGCGTAACCGCGGTAGGACCGCGATGGACCAGAACGAGCCCAGGTCGTGACCCCTCTCTAAATTATTTTTATTTAGTTTCCTCCCCCCCACCCCCCCGTCCTTAATTACCCTCACCTACCCATAACCCCACCCATTCCCAACCGACCATTTCCCCTCTTCTTCTCTCTTCTCTCTATCTTCTCTCAAAACTCTCTCAATTTCTCTCAAATCTCTTCTTCTTCTTCTTCCCAAATTCTCTCTTCTTCTCCTTTTTTCCCCCTTCTTCTTCTTCTTCTCCCCAAAACCCACCCTTTATTCTTTCTTCTTCTTCCC
>NC_031995.1:57225135-57258481 GCF_001879085.1 Nicotiana attenuata | reverse complement strand
AACGAGACAAAGAATGGAAGAAATCATGGCCCAGATACGCGAGCAGACGCGCGAGTTAGCGCAGTAGTTCGCGCGCGTTAAGGGCTGAGGCAGAATGGCGTGCGAAGTTACGCGCGAGCTCGCGCGAGGCCGGTCCGGAAAAGAGTTATTTAGGGGTAAAATTGGAAATCTGGAGAGAAACCCACTTAACCTGTATAAAGTCAAGCTCGCCCAAGGTTAAATTATCAAGGTTTTCATAGGGTAAAACTTACTTTTGAGAGTACTTTGGCAAGAGAAACAAGTGTGAGAGATCACCCAAAATATCATTATTCTTATTCTCTTTTATTTTTCTTGTAATCTTCGATTATGAATCTTCTAGTAGTTTATTCCTCCATTGTTATGAGTAGCTAAATACCTTAATCTAAGGTTTTGGTAGAACCCATTGGGGATGACTTGGTTGTTTTATTAATATAGTTGGATTTGGTTGTTAATCTCTATTTGTTCATCTATGTTTTGATTGTGGTTAGTTGAAAGGGCCCTCAATTATCCGTTCCTATTTATTATGTATCTACTTGAGAGAGAGAGTGCATATTTAGATGATTGTATGAACAACATCACTCCCGGAGTATAGACGAGAGTCATAACCGAGGGTTTAGAGGTTGGATTAGAGATAACGATACCTCGGGTGCAATCTAAGTGAACTGTATTGTGAATCTAGCTAGCATAGCTTGAGAGAGTGCATCTAGTAAATTACCATAATTGCTTGAGAAAGATTTATGATAGCTGGAGCGTTCGTGATTGATAGAGACAACTAAATCATAGCTATAAGACATATACAACCAAGGAAATATTACCAACGGAGGAAACCATTGCCTTAGACCTTATTCCAATTGTTTACATATCAAGTTTAGTTAATTTTCAGCTGTTGATTACTTTCAGTCTTTAGTTGTTAGAAAAATCAACCATTGTGAATCAAAAAGTTTGGGAAAACAGATTGTGTGAATTTAGTAAATCTGATAATAGTAATTGATAGGTTAATTCTCTGTGGTTCGACTCTATGCATAAATACTCAGATTATATTTGCAATGTCCGCGTAGTCTTTTCCGAGACTCAATTGAGCGTGATCAAGGCACCCCTCAAAATCCGCATGAAACGTTTGTCCCTTCCAAACTTAGGCTTAATTAATTAAGGCTTCAAAATATTCAAGCATAGCATTAAAAAAAATATTTTGATAATATAAAAAGGTGATAATTGATTCTTAGTTAAGAAAAAGACTCATTACTGTATAAAATCATTTCGGGGCTTAATAAGTTTTGAGAGTTCAAATTTTGAGGTGGCAACACGCTGACTAATCTTGGCTGAAAAAAAAAGAATATATTCTTTAAAAGGTAAGACATTAGACCTATTTTCTATATTAAATCAAAATTGATTTGATACTGATTCAAAGTTCTTAATAAGGACGTCCTTTTTATGTGATAAAAAGAAGGTACTTTTGTTGTTAAAAAGAAGAAAGATCCTAAGTGAAAACCAAAGCTTCATTGTGAATCCTATATCGAAAATAAATTTCAATAACAATCCAAAAACATTGAGATAACCACAAACACATAATTCAACAATCATAAAAGAGTTAAATAGAACAAAAGATAAAAGAAAATAGAGGAAAGAAGTCATAGGCAACTCAAGCAATTGTCGCTTGTTTTCTTGTTGTCCAATGCGATTAGAGAAGATAGGATGTGATAACTCTATGCGGGTAGGAAGAATCATGCATTAAGATTCCATGTCGCTCCAAAGTGTACATACAAATAAAGAAAGTAGAGAATAAAGAATAGTAAAAATAGTCTTAAACCTATAGTATACGAAATGAGTAAAATAATCACAGAAAATCATTCTGTAAAGCCCAGAATAGCTTTCATATTGTCAAAAGCATTTTAGGCTTGCAGGCTTCTTTCATATCAGACAATAGAATTTCAAACAAAACTTAGCATCACGCCTTAAAGAAAAGGTTTTCAACATATACTTCTGGTAAACAATAAATTATTAGACAAGTTATGCAACAAATAGCTGAAAGTTTTCTTTCTAACTCAAACTAACACTACCTCAATTAAGAGAAATACTTAACACGACTTAATGCTATTCTACCACATAAATCAGTCATTTGACCAGCTCATAAACCACATGTATTCAATACATAATGTCAAATGAAACTACAGTTGTTTATTAGCATGGATTCTAACAGATACTTTAATAATCTACATGAATATCTTATACATGCACACACATATTTCAAATTGATACTGCCCTTTTCTTGAAGATATGATTTCTGGAATGTACGCAAAATCAATTTATAGCTAAAGTAAGATTTTTTTTAAAAAGAAATAGCTAGAGAACAGTAGATGGACATGGTTTCCATCTAAAGGTTCAAACTTGTAGTAAATCCTAAGAGCTAGAGAACATGGTGCCTTTCCACATATATATATATTCATTCAACTTATATAAAGCGATGAATCTCTGCTGCATAAGAACTAAAAAAACAAAACACAAGATAAAACTTCTACAACATTTATAAATGATAAAACACATGGTAACTTTTAACAAAACAGCTAGCATTTTATCGAACATTATCAGTCATAATGCAAATACCAGACGCCCAGAAACTAATTCCCTTAAAGACATAATTTCTACACACAATGAACTCTGAATCATGATTTCTAATATGTTACTTAAAGTAATAAATACAGAGTAGAAGGTTTAGATCCAACCTTTATTGGAGCAGTGAACCTGGAGCTCTTAAGGCTTCGGATCTACTCCTCTTTTAACGACATTGAATCGGACAGAGATTGATAAGGATTAAACTAGTTTTTGAGATAAATAATGGATATATTCGGCTTTGTTTTGTGTAGTAGGACTTGTAGATAAACTGAATAGAAAGACGAAGTTGATGGATTTTTGATGGTTCAAAACTTTGGTTGAATGAGATGAGATTGAGCATTTTTCTTTTAATCTGTATTTCCGGATGGCCAAAAACATTTTTTTTTTCGCCGTCTGAAATCTTAGAGTTGTATTTATAGGGAGAAAAGAGCTAGGGTTGATTTTTTGGTTTGAAACTTGAAATAGCCGTTTGAGATAGTACATCAGAGAGGAGTCACAGGTTGAACTTGAATTCCTGCTCGGGCGATTCTCTGTGTATGTCTGATCAAAATTCAAAAGTCTCTTGGCCTTTTGTGTTGACTGAATCCTTGAAAAGACAAAGAGAGAAAGTGTATAAAAGATGTTGCGACTGCAAGCAGAGATGAGAGAAGGAAGTTGCACAAAAATGGAGTGACATTATCTGTCCAAAGGAGGTGGCAGTTGGCTGCCATAGCTGAAAGTGGAAGGAGAAAGGTTGGGGAAATGGGTTAAACCATTCAAATATAACTGGTACGGGTCAGGTCTCCTAATGGGCTGATGGATTGGGCTAACGCAATGTTTTTGAGTCTCTTATTTGGCCCAGGGCCAAATACTGGCTTTAGGGGCATTTGCATTTATACCCGCTTTTTATGCCACATTTTAACCTGTGCCCGCTTTGCAAAAAAAATTGCAAGCGTACCCGCTTTTTCACATAACTTCAGCATGAGGGGCTGAAGTAGCAAAGGCAATCACACAAAACTTCAGTATTTTAGTAATCGGGCCTGAAGTTCAGCTCTAGAGCTGAAGTTTTTGTTTTGTAACTCGCGAACTTCAGCTCTAGAGCTGAAGTTTTATTTTATAAGTTTTTGTTTAGTAACCGGAAACTTCAGCTCTAGAGCTGAAGTTTTTGTTTAGTAACCGGGAAACTTCAGCTCTAGAGCTGAAGTTTGCCGGTTATAAAATAAAAACTTCAGCTCTAGAGTTGAAGTTTTTCTTTTGTAACCGGAAAACTTCAGCTCTAGAGCTGAAGATTTTGTCTTTGTAACCGGAAAACTTCAGCTATAGAGCTGAAGTTATTTAGTTCATTGTATGTTTACTACCCAAATAACACTCTTTTCACATAACTTCAGCTATAGTTCTATTTAATTGCTACTAATTATTTTCCCACAAACTACAGAACCTTCAATTTACTACATTATCAACAACTGTAGTATTCTACGCAAGGCAAAGAAGAAAGAAGAAGATGCATTCTGTGAAGGAGAAAGTAAGCAACGCAGTGGAGAAAGTAGCAGCAAGGACAAAGGAAGAGGTAAGCAACGCAGCGGAGAAAGGGAGCTGAAGTTTTTTTAAAAGTGGGTACAAGTTAAAAGTTTTAAAAAAATGGGTATAGGTTAAATGGGGGCGACCAAATAGGACGCCCCGTGCAATTTCTACCTGAAATTGTTGGTATTTTTCGTAAAAATTGCACGTGGCGTCCTATTTGGTCGCCCCCATTTAACCTATACCTATTTTTTTTTTTTAAAGTTTTAACTTGTACCCATTTTTTAAACAACTTCAGCCCCATTTCTCCTCCTCCTTCTCCTCCTTCTCCTCCTTCGTTTTCTTAAGATATTTTAGTACGATAACACAGGTTATCATCTGGTCTTGATTGGGAGTTGGGACAACTAAATTTAAGTCCCAATAAATTGATTACGACTTATCAATAACAATGAATCAACTAACATAAGCTGCATGATTTTTTTTCCGCATTTTTGATGTAATCTTTTTTTCTTAGAATCAAATGAATTGATCTGTGGGGTTAAAGTAATAGTTTCACTTTATATCACTTAAACTTTATGATTATTTGATTTATTTCCACTGAAGACACCTTTTTCTAATGTAATTACTGATCTGCTCCATAAAAACGTTTAGAAAGAAGAAGAAAAAGAAAGATCCAATATAGTGATTGTATGGGTCAAAAAACTATATTAGCTTTTTCAAAAACTTCAGCTTATATAATGCTGAAGTTTTTACAAATGAATGAAATAACTTCAGCATCTTCTGCTGAAGTTTTTGAAAAGGCTTATCCAAGACAAAAAAACTTCAGCTTATTTAGTGTTGAAGTTTTTTTACAAATGGACTAAATAACTTCAGCATCTTATGCTGAAGTTTTTGAAAAAGCTTATCCAGGACCAAAAACTTCAGCTTATTTAGTGCTGAAGTTTTTACAAATGAATTAAATAACATCAGCATCTTCTGCTGAAGTTTTTGAAAAAGCTTTATGACAAAACTAATGAATCCAGGACCAAAAAAAAAAAACTTTAGCTTGTTTAGTACTGAAATTTTTACAAATGAACTAAATAACTTCAGCATCTTCTGCTGAAATTTTTGAAAAAGCTTATCCAGGACAAAAAAAACTTCAGAGTATTGCCTTTGCTATTTCAGGCCCGTCTACTAGAATGCTGAAGTTTTGCGTGATTACCTTTGCTACTTCAGCCTCGTATGCTGAAGTTATGCGAAAAAGTGAGTACGCTTGTAATTTTTTTGCAAAGCGGGCACAAGTTAAAACGTAACCCAAAACACGGGTATAGATGCAAATGCCCCGTATTTTTCTCTTCTGTTTAATTTCTTTTGGGCTTCTTTGTCTTATAATTTGGACTAAAATTAACCACTTGAATATATATATATATATATATATATATATATATATATATATATATATATATATATATATAATAGGTATTCAATTAATAATAAGAGTTTACATTAAATTATTAAAATATTAATATAGTATTAATTTAAATAAAATTATTGAGAAATAAAATAACATATGTAATTAATGACGAAGGAGCATAAAGAAATTAATTTGAGGAAAAATAGGACAAAATTGGATGCCAACAATGTTATGTTTGGGAAAGCCGTACTTAGATTAGAGAAGAATTAAAAAGAGAATATTTTTGAACTCATGTCTCAAGAAAGTATTTAGTTGTTAGGATATGAATTTACCTAACGGTCACTCTTAGTTAAATGTCACGTTTTATCTGTTCTTGATAGATTCAATTCCAAATGAATATGGGCATTGATATATAGACGAGTAGTACTGTGGTAACATGTTAGTCATATATACAACAACAATAATAACAATCCAGTAAAATTTCACAAGTGGGATCTAGGGAGGGTAGTGTGTAAGCAGACCTTACCCTTACCACGAGGGAGTAGAGAGGCTATTTTCGGTAGACCCTCGACTCAAGAAGATGAAAAGAGAGACAATATATCATTACTATCAGCAGAAAATAATAGAAATAATGCCAGCAATATAAGAACCAGAGAATAGATGCAAATCACTACCAATAATCAGTAGCTAAGGTCCGGCACAAAGAAAGACTGTAGAACAGTGCGATCACAACATGAACCACTAGCAATCTAAGACAAAACCCTATCAGACTAGCCTCACACCTGTACAAAGTAGAACAATGCTCAAATACCTCCTAACCTATAACCCTAATGCTCGACCTTCACACCTTCCTATCAAGGGCCATGTCCTCGGAAATCTGAAGCCACGCCATGTCCTGTCTGATTACCTCTCCCCGTTACTTCTTAGGCCGCCCTCTACCTCTTCTCGTACTCGTCAAAACCAACCATTCACACCTCCTTACTGGGGCATCTGGGCTTCTCCTCCGTACGTGCCCGAACCATCTGAGCTTCACTTCCCGCATCTTGTCATCCATAGGAGCTACGCCCACCTTCTCCCGAATATCTTCATTCCTAATATTATCCATCCTAGTGTGCCCGCAAATCCACCTCAACATCCTCATTTCTGCTACTTTTATCTTCTGGATATGTGAATGCTTAACTCGCCAACACTCAGCCCCATACAACATGGCTGGTCTAAACACTACTCTATAAAACTTACCTTTAAGTGACAGAGGCACTTTCCTGTCACACAGTACTTTAGATGCTAGTCTCCATTTCATCCACCCCACCCCTATATGGTGTGTAACATCCTCGTCAGTCTCCCCATCCCTTGGATAACCGACCCAAGATACTTGAAACTGCCTCGCTCGGGGATGACCTGTGATTCAAGTCTCACTTCCCTGTCCGCTTCCCTCGGCTCCGGGCCGAACTTGCACTCCAGGTATTCCGTCTTAGTCCTGCTCAGCTTGAAACCCTTAAACTCAAGGGTCTATCTCCAAACCTCCCACCTCTCGTTAACATCACCTCGCGTCTCATCGATTAAAACTATGCAATCAGCGAATAACATACACTATGGTACATCCCCTTGAATGTGGCGTGTCAATGCATTCTTAACCAAGACAAAAGGGTGTTAGTCATATATCCAATTCGGTCAATTAACAACTATTGTTAATTCAGATTAATAGTGTAATCAGAACTCGATAAGATCGACAAAATCCCAAGTTTTCATGTCAATAAATATCATATACTGCCCGATTACTTGAATTCACTTCTCGAAATTCATTTTTTCTTGAATTGAACGTGGTTTTCTCTGGCTAATCAAGAGCTCAAAAAATTTTTGAAGGTCACTTGGTTTTGTGGCCAAGTATAATTTTATTTACTCTGTACCCTTATTATAACTCGAAAAAAGCTTTTATTCATTTCTACGTGTTATCATTTCATTTCATTGGCTTATTGGGGAAAAATAGCAGTGCTTAATAAATCACCTGAAAATCATTAAGTTTTAACTGAAAGATTCTGTAATGTCTGCTACGTTTTAAAAAGTAAATTAAGTACTCGTTAGGAGACGGATTTGAAATTAAGAAAAGATAAATCAAATTTTAAATAACCAAAGAAGAAAAGAACAATAAACAATAGTGCTCTTTTAGTGTTTGCTAATCGTCTGCATCAAAATAATACCCAACAACAAATTATGATTTCGTACAACAAAGCGCAAATATTTGGAAATCTTTTCTTACTTGGTGACATATATGTATGGGTCTGAATTTAATCAACCACGGCCTACAGCTAGCACGACAGGCAGTCGCAAATCCACAGGTCGGTACAAGGGTATGATCCAGAGGTGGAAGGGAAAACGTCCTCGCGTCGTCGCTAGATTTGTCATAGTAGATATTCCTTAAGTCGTCATCCCTACGATTGGCGAAAACCCCTTAGTATATAAGAGGGATTAAGGCCTTGTAATAGGGGAGATCAGAAGATATACAAAAAGACTTTCTTCTCTCTCTCTCTCTCTCTCTCTCTCTCTATATATATATATATATATATATATATATATATAATTTTTTCGCTGTAACGATCCTAGAAATTACTATCTTCGACTACGATTTACCCCTTCATCTTTTGATTGATTTGCTTAGAAAGAGTTACAAATCTTTTGAGTCAAATAATTTGGCGCCGTCTGTGGGGATTTTGTTAGCCGAAATCATAGTTCTCATCTAGGATACCGAAATCAACGATCACTGTTCTTCATACCTCATAGAAGCTAACAATGGCGGAGAAAGAAGCGAGGTTGAAGATGATAGCAGATGTCTCAAACAACCTTTTAAGCTCCCTCAATGAAGCCAGTAGGGAAGACACCGAGAATACAACACCCAGAGCTACACCGGAGGGGAAATCTCACCCTCTCCACACGAGGATCTGACGGTCTTGCGTGAAAGAGGAGCTTCAACGCCCACGGCGAGGGAAATGCCGCCAGTAATCAAAAAGTTGCTAGAGGAATGGTTGACGAGTGCTCTGAACAACATGCTCGAAAAATCCCCTCAAGGAAATGTCGAAGATTTACCGACTGCAGAAATCGCAGCCACCATCGACGAGCCAGGCGTTGCACGAACGGGCAACACCCGCGCTGTCATCGATGCAAGTGACGATGCACTCACTACCATCCTAAAGAAGATGGAATAAATGGAAAACGAGAACAAAAATACTTCGTGATCAGATGAAAGAGCACCAAGAAAGGGTCGATAAAATACCTGGCGCTCCTAAACTTCTACCAAAATGCGATGTTGGTCGATTTGTCGAACAGCCAAACAGCGAGGGAGCTGCTCCTCACCCCATCACGAAAACCTTCAAAATGCCGCCATATTTGAGAATATACGACGGAACCGCAGATCCAGAGGATCATCTGATCCATTACGTCACCGCAGTGAAGGGCAACGACCTGTCCAAAGAACAAGTGCCATCCGTGTTGCTAAAAAAGTTCGGTGAGACTTTGATAGGAGGAGCGTTAACATGGTATTCCCAGCTACCAGCACGATCGATATCGACATTTGAGGAAATGGCGGACAAATTCGCTATCGCTCATTCAGGAGCGAAAAAGGCTGAAGCTAGGGTCAACTATATCTTCGCCATCAAGCAAACGGCGGGCGAGGGACTTCGAGACTTCCTGGCCCGATCCAACAGAGTAAGGATGGGACTGCCAAATGTGTCAGAAGGAATGGCGGTCGTAGCCTTCCAAAATGGGTTAAATAGGAACGGATCAAAGGCAACCAAGAAATTGCTCAACAGACTCATGAAGTATCCCCCCACCACGTGGGAGGAGATTCACAACGCCTACTGCGCCGAGGTAAGAGCGGACGAGGACGATCTTAATGGCCCAACACAGCGGCTAACATTCGTTCAGACCGAGGCAAGAAGGTATCGACGCAACGATGGGCGAAGGGATCAACCCACGCATTTCAATCGAGAAAGACATCAGCCCTATGTCAGAGCATCTAACCCACCTCCTCCAAGGCATCCAGATGCCGTGCTACAACACACCGCACCCTTTCGAAACGAAAGAGGTATGCCTCCATTGTTATCTGCTCATAGCTTTTGTGTTTCCCCTTCAGAGATAGTGTACGCACTAGAGAAGTTGGGCACGAAGGTGAAATGGCCACGAAAAATGAAATCGGACCCAAGCGCGAGAAGATCAAATGTCCTCTGTGGATTCCATCAGGAAAGAGGAAACAAGACCGAAAACTGCATATGCCCACGGCAGGAGGTGGTCAGGATGTTGAATCAGGGGTACCTGAAAGAATTGCTCAGCGATAAAGGGAGGGCCAATTTCGCAAGAGGACGTGACTCCTCTCAAGGACCTCCAAAGCCACCATCGCCAGCACGTACCATACAGATGATTATCGGTGGAGGCGACAACTCAGTAATCAACTATGTGAAATTCACCACCACGCATAAGCTCAAACGGACGGTCGCCCACGAACGGTATGATGACTTCGAAGACAGTATCACCTTCGAAAAGTCAGATACCAACGGTTTGTCTTTCCCTCATTATGATGCTTTGGTTATAACGCTACGCATCGCTGATACAGATGTAAAAAGAATAATGGTAGACGATGGAAGCAGCACGTGTATTATCCACCCGAGAGTTCTCATGCAAATGAAGCTCGAGGATAAAATAATATCGCATTGCATAACACTAACGGGTTTTAACAATGCAGTAGAGCTGACATCCGGTGAAATACCGCTGCCAGTCCTAGCAGGGGGAGTCACGCTGGAAACCACATTCCACGTCATGGACCAGGAAACAACCTATAATGCCATAATAGGACGCCCATGGATACACGCCATGCGAGCCGTCCCCTCAAGCTTCTACCAAGTGATCAAATTTCCCACCCCATGGGGAATATTCAGCATCCGAGGCGCACCACGCACCGCCCAAGAATGCTATCGAATCGCCCAAGATTGCACGCATACCAAACAGCTAAAAGGAGCAAGCGCGAAGGCATAGCAATCAGCCATGTCGGGAACTAAACCTGACCCACCTGCAGAGGTCATCAGAGACCCAAATATCATAGAAGCCTGTAAGGCAACTATCGAGAACCTCGACCCGATCCAATTGGACGACACAGACAACACAAAAAGGCTTATATCTGGCACAACCTTTCAAAGCCAGGTAAGTATCATGAATTTTTAACTAACAACGCCGACCTATTTGCCTTTTCCCATTCAGATATGCCGGGGATCCCAAAGGACATTGCCACTCACAGGCTAAACGTCGACCCACTCTATCCGCCGGACGGCAGATGAGGAGAAAATTCAATGCTGCTATCAATGAAGCGGTCAGCGAGGAAGTGGACAAATTGCTCGCCAACGGTTCCATCAGAGAATCAAAATACCCCCAATGGGTCGCCAATGTGGTCATGGTCAAAAAGAAGAACGGGAAATGGCGAATGTGTGTGGACTTCATTGATCTAAATAAGGCATGCCCAAAAGATTCCTTCTCACTCCCCCATATCGACCAGCTGATCGATGCGACAGCGGGGCACAAACTGCTGAGCTTTTTGGATTCCTACTCCGGTTACAGCTAAATTCTAATGGCTGAAGAGGATTAGGAAAAGATGACTTTCATCACTCATCAAGGGACTTATTGCTATAAGGTGATGCCGTTCGGACTCAAGAACGCAGGGGCCACTTACCAGAGGTTGGTCACCAAAATGTTCAAGGAACAGCTCGACAAGACTATGGAGGTCTATATTGATGATATGCTGGTAAAGTCAGCAAAGAAAGAGGACCACATTAATCATTTGAAATAAGCCTTCCAGATATTGAGGAAGTACGGGATGAAGTTGAATCCGGAAAAATGCGCTTTCGGCGTGGCCTCAGGAAAATTCCTAGGATTCCTTGTATCACAACGAGGAATCGAAGTCAACCTGGATCAAATCAAAGCCATCGACACAATACCTGAGGTACTGACCAGCAAGAAACAGGTGCAGAAGCTAACGGGGCGAATAGCCGCCTTGTCGAGGTTCATTTCACAGTCCTCGGACGGATGTCACAAATTCTTCAACGTACTAAGGAAAGATCATGGGCTGCAGTGGAACGATGAATGCATCGACGCCCTGAGGAAACTAAAAGCATACCTATCATCACCACCGCTACTCGTCAAAGCTGATCCAGGTGAATGTCTGCTCGTATATTTAGCCGTATCTGAGGTAGCTGTCAGCGCAGTCCTAGTCCGCGAAAACAAAGGTACGCAATCCCCTATCTACTATATTAGCAAGACCTTAATAGATGCCGAGACGAGGTACCCTCACCTTGAAATAACTCACTCTGGCACTAGTCATAGCTTCACACAAGCTTAGACCATATTTTCAATGTCACCCCATAAAAGTAATAACAACCTTCCCCCTAAGAGGCATTCTACATAAACCTGAGCTCTCAGGCAGACTCACCAAATGGGCAATAGAGCTCAGTGAGCACGACATAACTTACCACCCGCGAACTGCCATTAAGTCGCAGGTGCTCGCTGATTTCGTTGCCGACTTCAGCGCAGAAATATTGCCAGAGGTAGAGCAAGAAGAGGTTCGTGCCTCCGCACGTACCGACCTCTGGACTCTCTACACCGACAGTGCTTCGAACGCCTCGGGATCGGTACTGGGACTCGTCCTCAAAGTCCCTACGGGCAAAATAATTTGCCAGTCCATACGATGCCCCGAGATGACTAACAACGAGGCCAAGTATGAGGCTGTGATTGCAGGTCTGAAGTTAGCCCTCAAATATGGCGCCCGACGACTCGTCCTCCATTGCGATTCTCAACTCGTCGTAAATCAAGTCATCGGGACTTTCCAAATCAAAGAGTAGAGACTGCAGAAGTATCAGCCGGAGATCCATAAATTACTGCCAGAGTTCGATGAATGCCGCTTCGATCAGATCTCCAGGGCACAAAATATTGAAGCAGATGGCCTCGCTAAATTAGCTGTGGCCGCCAAGAATATCAACAAGGAAAATATGGTCACCCTCTTTCATTCAGGCATAGACCACGTCGAGGTACTCTCTCTGAATTTAACCTGGGAATGGCGTAACTGCCTTGTGTCCTATTTATAGGACGGAACACTCCCGCAAGACAAAAAAGAAGCCAAGAAACTCCGAGTGCAGGCTGCTCGATACAGCCTGGTAAATCATGACCTCTACAAGAGAACATTTGGCGGCCCCCTAGCCAAATGTATCGGACCGCACCAAACAAGGCAAGTACTAGAGGAAGTGCACGAGAGTCACTGCGGAGCCCACACAGGGAACCGCGCCCATGTTCGATGCCTCATCCGCGCTGGCTACTATTGGCCTACTATGAAAAAAGAAGCAGCAGACTATGTCCGAAGATGCGAGCAGTGCCAAAATACACCCCCATGATACATCAAGCGGGAGAATTCCTCCATTCCGTCACTTCGCCATGGCCTTTCATAAAATGGGGGATGGACATAGTCGGCCCCCTTCCAGTAGGACGGGGAAAGGTACGTTTTCTTTTGGTTTTAACTGACTATTTCTCTAAGTGGGTGGAGGCAGGTGCATACGCCCAAATACGCGAACAGGAGGTCATCGCCTTTATATGGAAAAATATTATATGCCGCTTCGGCATCCCCAAAGAAATCAGGTGCGATAACGGACCCCAGTTCGTCGGAAAGAAAACGACTGAGTTTTTCAAAAAATGGCATATCAAGCGGATACTCTCTGCACCATATCATCCCGCTGCCAACGGCCAAGCTGAGTCCTCCAACAAAGTGATATTGAACATATTAAAAAAGAAGCTCGAAGAAGCCAAAGGTCTATGGCCCGAATTACTACCTGAAGTATTATGGGCATACCGAACTACGCCAAAGTCCAGCACGGGAGAAATGCCATACTCACTGGTCTACGGGACCAACGCAGTCATACCCGTCGAGGTTGGGGAACCCAGTCTGAGATACTCCCATATAAGCGGAGCAGATAACGACGAGAGTAGGTTGCAAGACCTAGATGAGGTCGAAGAACGGAGAGACAGAGCCCACATAAGAATGATAGCCCAGAAGCAGTAAGTAGAGAGATATTATAACAAAAAAGCCACGGTAAGATCACTCAAAGTTGGCAACTACGTCCTCAAAGCCAAAACATTGGCATCAAAAGACCCAAATGAGGGAAAGTTGGCAACCAACTAGGACGGACCGTATAAAATCATAGCAGCGCAAACAAAGGAGCACTCCAACTAGAAACAATGGAAGGAAAACTGCTCCAAAACAACTAGAACGTCACCCATCTCAAGTACTTCCACTTCTGAAAGGCGTCACCTAAGTCGTACTCTTTTTCCCTCACCCGAGTTTTGTCCCAATCGGGTTTTCTCGGGGAGGTTTTTAACGAAGCGGCGAAGGGGACACCCTGTGAATAGGAGCGATGTTCATCACCTCGGCCCATCGACACAACCTCTAGGACAAAGTAATGAAGAGACTACACCAGTCAATCTCCATTGTACAAACAGAAATCTCCATTATATGAACAAGATTCGCCATTGTATGAACACCTCCATTATATAAAATGCAATCAGTTTGTGCACGACAGATATTACTTCGACGACAGTCGAAGCAACATCCTAATGGCTAAGGCCATCAACATCAGTTCGACCTCGTTCGAACCACGACAAATACTACTTCGACGATAATCGAAGCAACATCCTAATGGCTAAGGCCATCGACATCAGTTCGACCTCGTTCGAACCACGACAGATACTACTTCGACGATAGTCGGAGCAACATCCTAATGGCTAAGGCCATCGACATTAGTTTGACCTCATTCGAACCACGACGGATACTAATTCGACGACAGTCGAAGCAACATCCTAATGGCTAAGGCCATCGACATCAGTTCGACCTCGTTCGAACCATGATGAATACTACTTCGACGACAGTCAAAGCAACACCCTAATGGCCAAGGCCATCGACGTCAGTTCAACCTCGTTCAAAACAACGAAATATATCTTTTAACAATAGTCAAAACAACCTCCATGCGGAGACTAAGTGTCGTGCACTAAATCAAAAGGGAAAACGACGAACAGATAAAGCGACAAAAATGAAGTTTATATATTAGAACAAAAACATTATTTACATCCGTCCCTTCGGATAGGCTCCAGTGCAGCCCACATCCAAAAATTCTTAAACAAAATGTACAAACTAGAACTACTCATCGTCTTCAGAAGAGTAGGCGTCCTCGTACCACAAATCCGAGTCAAGGCGGTTCACGTCATTAGAGGTAACACCCTTCCCAACAGGGGTATTAGGGTTATACCCACATGACTCGCGAGTTGTACGTGCTTCAGCATGCACCGCCTGAACCTCCGCCTCCGTCACCCTGCCATCGGCATGAAAAGCTCTATATACATTAAGCCGAGCCTCCGCATAGACCCACATCTCGTACAAGCAACGAGGCGCGCCCTGACCAATTGGAGGACGGGATGTGGAGGGCATAGAACGGCGGTCTGTTTCCTCTACCCTCGGCGGAGCCACTTGTCTTCGCAATGCGGTTAGCTCCGTCCCTAGCTCCCCGATACGCCTTTCGAATTCAGCAACCTGACGACCAGAGGCTTCCCTTTCCCCGGTGAGTTCCGATCTGGATATGCGGAGGGCGTCTTCCAATGAGACCGTCTCGGAAATGGCGGCGGCCAACTTATCAGCACTAGCATTTAACTCGCCCTTGAGTCCGTCAATCTCCACTGTCTTGGCACTCAATTCGGCGTTCAAGCCGGCTACCTTCAACTGCAGGTCGGCGTTCTCCGCCGTCACCCCTTGACTCAGTTCAAGTTCATCCTTCCTCGCCTTGAGAAGGGCCTCCAGCTCGCTGTTACGAGCGATAGCCCTCACGAGCTCCTCGTCCCTCTCCTCTAGCTCCGCAACCCTACTCTCCAATTGGGCCTCCCACTGCTTAAGCCCCTCGTAGAACACCTGGAACTCAGGATCCTGATGGTAGAGGTCGGACATCGCCCGGTGCTTAGCACGTTACTGCTAGTACTTCATCGACATTTTCTTATAGAGGCCCGTCCTCTTCTTTCACGACGACCTCTCTCCACCTCCAGGAGGAGGGTCTGAAAAGAAAAAGCAAAGTTAAACACGCCATTCCCGTATCACTCCTACGACACGCAAATAAGAAAAAGGAACCTACCTGTAGGGCTATGTCAGCGACCTTCCGAGATAGTTCTGCATCGTTCATCGTCCCGAGCGTCTCGTTCTCAGGAGCGGCGCACAAAGGAGCAAGGGTCAATGCAACCTGCTCACTATTTAGCAGCAAGTTGTAATCCCCTGGGATTACTATGCGATGGTCAGACCCATCCGTCCTCACTTACACATGGGTGTGGCAACCCAAAAATTCATTAACGTCTTCTGGGGCGATGTCGGAAACCAACCCGTCTGCTTCCACATGAGCCCCCCCGACATTGGACGACGCACCTCCTTCAGCAGAACGCGTCGAACTTGCTCCGAGGCCAACTCTCTCCTCACAGGCTGATATCCCCGACAAAATAGTGTCAGCCATAAACACGGGCACTAGGGCCGTCCGAGACGCTCCACTCCCATCAGCTTCAGTGGCCACCCCCTTTCCCAGCTCCAATCTTCTTCTCTTCCTCTCCGACGGCTCCTCGCCATTAGAGGATTCGTCGACTGGATGTGGGGGCGGCGCCAATGAGGCCGTATCCTCATAGCTGTAGTAACAGACATGGTCCCCTGTTGAAGGAGTAGGGGACGACCCTCCCGGACAGACGCACACAAAGTGTCTTGAGCGTCCGTGGTTGCTGCGGGTCGTCTAAAAGCAGGGACCGGCGCCCTTCTCCTAGAGGCTCCCCGACCTGTCGTCACAAAGAATTGCACGGTTAGGCAGGGTCGCACGACCGCCGATGCAGTGAATCAAGAAATATACCTAAGTAAACCTTAGGGCCATAGTGTTGCACGAAGGCAGACCAAGTTCGAGTCTCCTCCGTATGGGGCAGCAAGCCAGCGACCAAGTTCTTGAGACCGATAACGGGCTGGGGCGGACGAGCCATAGCTGTGAAAAAAGCGATCAGAGGCGATACTTTGTGGAAAATAGAGAATCTAATGAACCACGATACTTACGAGTTTTATTCCACTTCTCTGGAAACCCGGCGGGGTTAGAGACCACGTGCTCGGTCTTGATGTAGAAATATTTGTGCCAAAATTTATGGCTCGCCCGGTCGTCCGTCCCGACCACCAACCCTTTTGTACCGCGAAGTCTCAGGTGCACCATGGTCCCCCTAAGGAAACCAGGTGAAAATAAGTGCAAGAGATGGTGCACGGAGACGTCACACTCAGCCAATTCCGCGTACTTCGCCAGCAGCAGAAGCACCTTGAGTGTGTATGGCGTGAGTTGAGCCGGGCAAATATGATAGAACCTACAGAACTCGACCGCCAAAGGAAAGAGAGGAAGGGTGTAGCCGATCGTAAAAGGTATTCATAAAAGGCACAATACCCGGGCCTATGGACGTCAACATAATCCCCCTCCACTAGAGCCATCTCTACATAAGCGGGGATGCTGTATTTTTGCGGAGAGCATCTAGGTGAGTATGATCCGTCTCCGAAAGTACGGGGGTTGGAGTGATGGCCGGATCCTTGGGGAAGTCATTCCGAGACAAGGGATGCCTCGGTAATAACGCCTCCACCGTGAGAGGACTGTCACCATCTTCCATCTCCACCTCTCCACTACCGGAAAAAGGTACTGCGCTCACCGGAGCAATCTCAGGAACATCTTCGTTAGTACGGCGGGACCTCGGCATGATTTTGTTTAAAGAAAGCGAGCCACACAAATGGAGAGAAAGAAGAAGATTTTCGGTCAGGAACGAAAATGAGGAAATGTGAAAACGGAAGGAGAATATTAGGGAACTCTCAAGACTGGCTAAAGTTTTTGATAAAATTGAACCCCTCATCTATTTATAAGGTTGGGTGGCACCAGAATCGAGGAGGAAGGTTTCAAATCAACTCAAGAAACCAAGCGCCAAACCGTCAGCCTTTCTGCCTCGAAAATCCGCATAATGATAACGCATGCGGGAGCTGGCGTCACCCGAGTTGGCGTGTGCCTCTAAATATCCCGCCAAAAATGATCATCGCCTCTTATCGGTTGCGTTATAACATTTCGACTATTCAAATTCCTCCTAAAGGTGGCATCAGGTCCGCTCACCAAGGTTGCACCCCGGTGCGACCTCGACGAGCGGAGGGACTAACTGTATGTGTTTGAATTTAATCAACCATGGCCTAAAACTAGCACGACAGGCAGTCGCAAATCCATGGTCGGTACAAAGGTATGATCCAGAGGCGGAAGGGGAAACGTCCTCGCGTCGTCGCTAGATTTGTCATAATAGATATTCCTTAAGTCGTCATCCCTACGATTGGCGAAAACTCCTTAGTATATAAGAGGGATTAAGGCCTTGTAATAGGGAGATCGGAAGATATACAAAAAGACTTTCTTCTCTCTCTATATATATATATCTATTATCTTTTTGCTGTAACGATCCTAGAAATTACTATCTTCGACTATGATTTACCCCTTCATCTATTGATATTCTTAGAAATAGTTACAAATCTTTTGAGTCAAACAATATACACATTACCAAACGAAAAGTTGGACTTAATTTACTTTTTGAATCATACTATTTGCAACAAGTGGAGTATTGCTTTTAACATATTACATAATCACTAGATCTTCTAACTCTTTATTACTGTAGGACCTTCTAACTCTTTGTTAAATAGTAAGTATCTAATTATTTGAAGATTTACGCCAACTCATTTTTTTCAATGAATAATGATATGAACAACTTTCTGTTAATATTTTTTAGTTGGATAAATGCCACAACAAGATAGCAATAACAATAATTGATACTTAGGATCCGTTTGGTCATAGATTTTGTCAAAATTTATTAAGGTTTTTTTTGGCAAATACATGTTTGTTCATAACTTTTATTCATATTTTGGCAAATTCCCAAAAACCCAAATCCCAAAACCAGCTCAAGGCCCAAAACCTTACTATTACATTTTCTAAAAATTGCCCCAAACTTTAGTATTTTATAAAATAGCTCACCATTTATTATTTTGTAACAATGATGCTTCGTCTTCTCGGTCATCTGTTAGTGTATCATGTAGTTTAGTATAAAAATGATAATTTTGTACCAAATTTATTTATGTTCAGGACTATGATTTGCGATAATATAGTAAATGTTATTGATGAAGGTACTGTTGGGGTATTTGTGTGACGACCCAAAGGGTCATCACCTGTTTTCTTACCCATTTCGTGCTTCCGAGGCCTTGAAAATCTCATTTTTAGTCGCCTCGATTTGCGTGCACAGTCCGGGCGCGTAGCCGGAAAACTTAAATATGAAATTATGTTTAAAATGCTAAGTTTTGAGATTAAAATGAGTAAATTTAACTCCGATCAACATTTTGGGTAAACGGACCTGGACCCGTGATTTGACGGTCCCGGAGGGTCCGTAGGAAAATATGGGACTTGGGCATATGCCCGGAATCGAATTCCGAGGTCCCAAGCCCGAGAAATAAATTTTTGAGTAAAATTGTTTTTCTGAAATTTACAAAGAAAATTGAAATGAAAATTGATTAGAACGTGTCGGTATTGGGCCCGTATTTTGGTTCCGGCGCCCGGTACAGGTCTTATATGTGGTTTAAGATATTTCTGTAAAGTTTGGTTGAAATCGGATGTCGTTTGACGTGTTTCGGACTATAAGTTTTAAATCTTAAAGTTAATGAAGTTTGAGGAAAAACTATTGATTTTGAGGTTTGATTCATTGTTTTTTATGTTATTTTGGCGATTTGATCGCTCGGATAAGTTCGTATGATGTTGTTGAGTTATGGCATGTGTTTGGTTAGGAGCCCCGAGGGCTTGGGGGTGTTTCGGATGTGTTTCGAGATGGTTTAGACTTAGAAAAAGTTGCAGAAAGTAGCAGTTCTGGTGTCTGATATTTTGGTCTATGCGATCGCATACATCCTCCCGCGATCGCATAGTGTTAAGTTGAGAAGCCCTTTATTTTCCTCTACGCGGTCGCATGGTTCTATTCGCAATCGCGATGCCCAGCCTATTTCTTCTACGCGATCGCAATGGCCTTTCTGCGATCGCAATGGCCAACCTTCCTATCGCTATGCGATCGCATGACTTTCTTCGCGATCGCATAGAGCAATTTTGCCCAGTTATAATTTTTTATTTCCAGAACAGTGTATTACGGGATTTTCATAAGTTTTCACGATCTCCTTCCTCTCCAAGGTCCTTAGGCGTCCATTGAAGCTTCCTTTCACCAAAACCTCGTGGGTTAGTAATCTTTAACTCTTTTCCTTTGTTTTTCATCATCGTCTATTGAAATCCTAGGCCTAAAACATGTAATTTAGGGTAGAAATTGGGGGAAATGGGTAGAGTTAGGGCTTTTTTGAATTTTCTTGATTTAGACCTCGTTTTGGGGTCGAATTTGAAAACAAATTATATATTCGGGCTCGTGGGTGAATGGGGAATATGAATTTGGTCCGAACCTCGTGTTTTGACCAAGCGGGCCCGGGGTCAAATTTGGGTTTTGGGAAGAAAGCTTGGAAATCTATAATTAGACATTGGGTTTGATTTGTTTAGCATATATTGATATTATGAAGTCATTATTGTATAGATTTGATTGAGTTGGAGCCGAATTCGAGAGGGAAAGCGGTTGTTGTGGATTGATTTGGCCGTGGAAGTTGAGGTAAGTGTTTAGTCTAACCTTAGCTTGAGGGAATAGGAGTTGAGTCTTAATTGCTACTTGCTAATTGTCGAGTACGATGTATAGGCATGGTGACGAGTATCTATACATTGGTGTCTAGCATGACCGTGAGTCCTTATTTTGCGAATGTTTTGGTTTTTGTTATAACTTCCATGCTTAATTGATGACTTCTATGTGTTGTAAAGAGTATGTGAAAGGAATTGTGATCTTTAAACTTCGTGGAGCGTTGGCTCAAGTTGAAATACAAATTGTGAAGGTATATGAGATAAGTAAATCTTGGAGCATTGGCTCGAGTGATAATGTGAGTTATGAAAGAAAAGTGAAAGAAAAGAATGAGTTATTAAATTGTTCCCTTGCCGGGATGTTGAGATTATTGAGGTTATGCCCTTGCCGGGATTTATCGTTTAATTATAGTTCCCTTGCCGGGATTTCTATTATAAATTTTTTAATTCCCTTGCCCCTTGTTTGTGATTGTTGTTTGGGTGAGGAAGAGTGTTAAAGCACGAAGGGTGATGCCGTGCATTGTTTGTTTATGGTAAGGAAAGAGTGTAAAGCACGAAGGGTTATGCCGTGCATTGTTTGCTTATTGTGAGAAAAGAGAGTAAAGCACGAAGGGTGATGCCGTGCCACACGATGTACCATTCCGTGCAGATTCTATTGATTATCCGTGAGGAACGAGAGTAAAAGCACGAAGGGTGATGCCGTGCACATGTTATTGCTTGGTGAGTACGAGAGTAAAAGCACGAAGGGTGATGCCGTGCACTTGTTGATTTCTGATTTCATTACTTATGATTGAGTTGTGTTATTCCTTCGTTACTGGACGAATTGCACAGGTTTACATGGTAGTCCGGTCTAGCCTCGTCACTACTTCGCCGGGGTTAGGCTAGGCACTTACCAGCACATGTGGTATGCTGATGCTACACTCTGTGCTATTTTGCAAAGATCCAGGTTTCGGACAGCAGCAGCAGTAGTGTGGGAGCAGGCCTTCAGTCCAGCGAGACACCGAGGTAGCCTTGCAGGCGTCCGCAGGCCCGGCGTCTCTTATATCCTTTACTTTAGTCTGTTATCTCATTGTACTCGAGACAAATAGCTATATTTTCTTTCATACTTTGTATTTAGTACTCTTAGTAGTTTGTGAGTGCTGTGACACCAATCTTGGGTAGAGGCTGATGTTGAATTTTCCGCATTTCTATTCAGTTTCTATAATTTATGACTTCCGCTTATTAGTTAATTTCGCTGCTTTTACATTATTGCCGATAATTGTTAAAGAGGGATTATGTATTTAATGAAAAAGTAATTAAATATGGCTTGCCTAGCTCCCATTAGTAGGCGCCATCACGACTCCCGAGGGTGGGAAATTCGGGTCGTGACAAGTTGGTATCAGAGCTCTAGGTTACATAGGTCTCACAACTCACGGACAAGCTTAGTAGAGTCTGTAGGATCGGTACGGAGACGTCTATATTTATCCCCTAGAGGCTACCGAGTTAGGAAAAGTTTCACATTTGTTCTTTCTTGTCGTGCGGTTTGGTTTCTCAATGCTAATTGAATTTCTACTCTGTTCTTGCGCAGATGGCGAGAACACGTGCTTCCTCATCTTCCGATCAGCAGTCCGAGCCCCAGGCAGCTCCCGCTAGGGGTAGAGGACGAGGCCGTGCTAGAGGTCGAGGTAGGGGCAGAGCTCAGCCCCGAGCAGCAACACCATTGGCGGAGCCTCAGGTTGACTTTGACGAGGAGGTTCCGGCCCCAGCCCCAGCAGTTCCGGTGGGCCCAGCTCAGGTCCCAGAGGGGTTTATTGCTACCCTAGTTCTTCAGGACGCTTTGGTCCGATTGGTGGGTCTCATGGAGAGTGTTACCCGAGTAGGCTTACTTCCTGTAGCACCAGTCGTCTCTCAGGCTGGAGAAGGGGCCCAAACTCCTGCTACTCGTACTCCGGAGCAGGTAGCTCCCCAAGTTCAGGCTCCAGCAGTTCAGCTAGTTGGAGCAGCTCAGCCGGGTGTGGTAACCCAGGCCGGTGATGGGGCAGCTATGTCTGCCGATGCTTTATGGAGATTGGATAGGTTCACCAAGCTCTTCACTTCTACTTTCAGCGGTGCATCTACCGAGGATCCTCAGTATTATTTGGACAGCTGCCACGAGGTTCTTCGGAACATGGGTATTGTTGAGACAAATGGGGTCGATTTCGCTACATTCCGGTTGTCTGGATCCGCTAAGACTTGGTGGAGGGATTTCTGTTTAGCTAGACCAGCAGGGTCTCCAGCCTTGACCTCAGAGCAGTTCACGCATATATTTCTGGAGAAGTTTCTCCCTATTACACAGCGAGAGGCCTATCGGAGGCAGTTCGAGCGTCTCCATCAGGGATCCATGACAGTCACCCAGTACGAGACCAGGTTTATTGAGTTGGCTCGCCAGGCTCTTGTTATACTTCCCACTAAGAGGGAGAGAGTGAGACGGTTTATTGATGGACCCATTCAGCCTATTCGTCTCCAGATGGCTATAGAGGCTGGGAGCGAGATATCCTTTCAGGAGGCGGCCAATGTGGCCCGGAGGATTGAGATGGTATTATCACAGGGGGGTGGTCATAGAGCAGAAAAGAGACCCCGTCAGTCAGGCCGATTCAGCGGTGCCTCGTCTAGAGGCAGGGATTCGTATGATAGGGGTCAGCCTTCTAGGCCTTTCCAGTCAGCCCTCCAGGTTTCTCAGGGTGCCCCAGGTGGCCGTGGTTCTCACGCATTCTATTCTGATCAGCAACCATTCAGTGCACCGCCAGCCCCTATCAGTGCACCGCCGCTTCAGAGTTTCCGTGGTGGTCATTCAGGTCGGCATGGCCAGCAGACTCAGCAGCCGAGGGCTTGTTACACTTGTGGTGACATGGGTCATATTGCCAGTTTTTGCCCTCGAGCACCGAGCATTTCTCAGCACCAGGGTTCTCGTGCCATGGTTCAGGCACCAGTGCTCCACAGCCCGCCCAGCCAGCTAGAGGTGGGGGTAGAGGTGCCAGAGGTGGAGGTAGAGGTCATAGAGGTAGAGCTCAAACCGCTAGAGGTGGAGGCCAGCCAGCAGCAGGCCATCCCAGAGAGGTAGATCAGAGTGGTGGGGCCCAGCCCCGATGTTATGCTCTTCAGGCTAGGCCCGGGGCAGAGGCTTCAGATGCGGTTATTACAGGTACGGTTCTGGTTTGTGATAGAGATGCTTCAGTGTTGTTTGATCCGGGGTCTACGTATTCGTATGTGTCATCCTATTTTGCCTCGTATTTGATCATGCCTAGTGATGCATTGGGTATTCCTGTTTATGTGTCTACGCCGGTGGGTGATTCCATCGTGGTCGATCGAGTCCGTCGCTCTTGTGTTGTGGTGATTGGGGGTCTGGAGACTCGTGTAGATCTCTTGCTTTTAGATATGGTCGACTTTGATATTATATTGGGGATGGACTGGTTATTACCCTATCACGCTATCTTGGACTGCCATGCCAAGACTGTGACCTTAGCTTTACCGGGTACGTCTCGTTTAGAGTGGAGAGAGACTCCAGGTCATTCCACCCGCAATGTCATATCGTATGTGAAGGCTCGGCGTATGGTCGAGAAGGGGTGTTTGGCTTATTTAGCTTATGTTCGGGATTCCAGTGCTGAGGTTCCCTCTATCGATTCTGTGCCCGTTGTTTGTGAGTTCCCTGATGTTTTTCCTTCAGACCTGCCAGGTATGCCACCCGACAGGGATATTGATTTTTGCATTGATCTGGTTCCGGGCACTCAGCCCATTTCTATTCCGCCATATCGTATGGCCCCGCCGGAGTTGAAGGAGTTAAAAGAACAGTTGCAGGATTTGCTTGAGAAGGGTTTCGTTAGACCTAGTGTCTCACCTTGGGGTGCGCCGGTGTTATTTGTCAAGAAGAAGGATGGGTCAATGACGATGTGTATGATTACCGGCAATTGAACAAGGTAACGGTCAAGAATAAGTATCCACTGCCGAGGATTGATGATTTGTTTGACCAGCTTCAGGGTGCCAGGGTATTTTTCAAGATTTACTTGCGATCTGGTTACCATCAGTTGAGGATTAGGGCATCCGATGTCCCTAAGACAGCTTTCCGCACTCGGTATGGGCATTATGAGTTCTTGGTTATGTCATTCGGGTTGACAAATGCCCCAGCAGCTTTCATGGACTTGATGAACCGAGTGTTCAGGCCTTATTTGGATTCATTCGTGATAGTGTTCATTGATGATATATTAATATACTCCCGCAGCTAGGAGGAGCACGGGCAGCACCTTTGAGTGGTTCTTCAGACTCTGAGGGATAGTCAGTTATATGCTAAGTTTTCGAAGTGTGAATTCTGGTTGGGTTCAGTTGCATTTCTGGGTCATGTTGTATCAGCAGAGGGTATTAAGGTGGACCCAAAGAAGATAGAGGCAGTCAAGAACTGGCCTAGACCAGCATCAGCTACAGAGATTCGGAGTTTCTTGGGGTTGGCAGGCTACTATAGACGGTTTGTGGAGGGATTTTCATCTATTGCAGCCCCGACGACCAGATTGACCCAGAAGGGTGCCCAGTTCAGATGGTTGGATGAGTGTGAGGCGAGCTTTCAGAAGCTCAAGACAGCTCTGACTACGGCACCAGTGTTGGTTTTGCCCACAGGTTCAGGGCCCTATACAATTTATTGTGATGCTTCCCGTATTGGGCTTGGTACAGTGTTGATGCAGGATGGCAAGGTCATTGCCTATGCTTCGAGACAGTTGAAGATTTATAAGAAGAACTATCCAGTGCATGATTTAGAGTTGGCAGCCATTGTTCACGCATTGAAGATTTGGAGGCACTATTTGTATTGCGTGGCGTGTGAGGTGTTCACTGATCATAAGAGTCTTCAGTACTTGTTCAAGCAAAAAGGAGTTGAATTTGAGGCAGAGGAGGTGGTTGGAGTTGTTGAAGGATTATGACATCACCATTCTATATCATCCGGGGAAGGCCAATGTGGTGGCCGATGCTTTGAGTAGGAAGTCAGCTAGTATGGGCAGTCTTGCTTATATTTCGGTCGATGAGAGGCCGCTTGCTTTGGATGTTCAAGCTTTAGCCAATCAGTTCGTGAGATGGATATTTTTGAGCCTAGTCGTGTGTTAGCTTGCACGGTCGCTCGTTCTTCATTATTGGAGCGTATCCGTGATTGGCAGTTTGATGATCCCCATTTGTGTGTCCTTAGAGACACGGTGCAGCGAGGAGGTGCCAAGCAGGTTACCTTAGATGCGGATGGAGTTTTGAGATTGCAGGGGCGAGTTTGTGTGCCCAATGTGGATGGGCTTCGAGAGTTGATTTTAGAGGAGGCCCATAGTTCCTCGGGTACTCTATTCATCCGGGCGCGCAAAAATGTATCAGGATTTGCGGCAGCATTATTTTGGTGGCGTAGAATGAAGAAGGATATCGTGAGCATATTTGTGGCTCGTTGTTTGAATTGTCAGCAGGTTAAGTACGAGCATCAGAGGCGTGGTGGTGTATTTCAGCGGATTGAGCTTCCCGAGTGGAAGTGGGAGCGGATTTATATGGATTTTGTTACTGGACTTCCGCTGACTCGGAAGAAGTTCGATGCGATATGGGTTATGTTGATAGGCTGACCAGTCAGCGCATTTCATTTCCTGTGGCAGTCTCCTATTCTTCTGAGAGGTTTGCTGAGATCTATATTCGAGAGATTGTTCGCCTTCATGGTGTGCCCGTATCTACCATTTCGGACCGAGGTACGCAGTTTACTTCGCGCCTTCTGGAGAGCAGTTCAGCCAGAGTTGGGACATGGGTTGATTTGAGCACAACATTTCATCCCCAGACGGAGGTCAGTCCGAGCGGACTATTCAGATTTTGGAGGATATGCTCCGGGCTTGTGTTATTGTTACTTGGAGGTTCATGGGATCAGTTCTTGCCTTTTAGCGGGAGTTTGCCTACAACAACAGCACCAGTCGAGCATCCAGATGGCTCCTTATGAGGCTTTGTATGGTAGGCGGTGCCGGTCTCCGATCGGATGGTTTTGATCCGGGAGAGGCTCGGTTGATAGGTACGGATTTGGTTCAGGAAGCCTTGGACAAGGTCAAGATCATTCAGAATAGGCTTTGTTCAGCTCAGTCTAGGCAAAAGTAGCTATGCGGATCGTAAGGTTCGAGATGTAACTTTCATGGTTGGTGAGCGGGTATTGCTCCGAGTGTCGCCTATGAAGGCGCTGATGAGATTTGGGAAGAAGGGCAAGCTTAGCCCTAGGTTCATTTGGGTCCGTTTGAGATTCTTGATCGAGTGGGAGAGGTGGCTTATAGACTTGCATTGCCGCCCAGCTTTATCAGTCGTGCATCCAGTTTTCCATGTTGTCCATGCTTCGAGGTATCACGGCGATCCAGCCCACGTGTTAGATTTCAGCATTGTCCAGTTGGATTAAGGACTTGTCTTATGAGGAGGAGCCGTAGCTACTCTAGATCGGCAGGTTTGTCAGTTGAGATCCAAGAGTTTCCCTTCTGTTCATGTTCAATGAGAGGTCAGCCTCCTGAGGCATCGACCTGGGAGTCCGAGTCCGATAGCGCGAGCCGTTATCCTCATCTATTCCCTGACTCAGGTACTCCTTTCATCTGTCCGTTCGAGGACGAACGGTTGTTTTAAGAGTGGAGAATGTTACGGCCCAAAGGGTCATCACCTGTTTTCTTACCCATTCCGTGCTTCTGAGACATTGAAAACCTCATTTTTAGTTCGCCTCAATTTGCGTGCGCGGTCCGGGCGCGTAGCCGGAAGCTTAAATACGAAATTCTGTGAAAAATGCTAAGTTTTGAGATTAAAATAAGTAAATTTGACTCGGTCAACATTTTGAGAAACAGGACCCGGGCCCGTGATTTTTACGGTCCCGGAGGGTCCGTAGGAAAATATGAGACTTGGGCGTATGCCCGGAATTGAATTCCGAGGTCCCAAGCCCGAGAAATGAATTTTTGAGGTAAAATTGTTTTTCTGAAATTTACAAAGAAAATTGAAATGAAAATTGGTTAGAACGTGGCGGTATCGGGGCCTGTATTTTGGTTTCGGCCCGGTACAGGTCTTATATGTGGTTTAAGATATTTCTGTAAAGTTTGGTTGAAATCGGACGTCGTTTGACGTGGTTTCGGACTATAAGTTCTAAATCAGAAAGTTAATGAGTTTGAGGAAAAACTATTGATTTTGAGGTTTTGATTCATTGTTTTTGATGTTATTTTGGCGATTTGATCGCTCGGATAAGTTCGTATGATGTTGTTAGAATTAGTGCATGTGTTTGGTTAGGAGCCCCGAGGGCTCGGGTGTTCGGGATGGTTTAGACTTAGAAAAAGTTGCAGAAAGTAGCAGTTTCCGGTTCTGATTTTTTGGTATATGCGATCGCAATATAGTGTTAAGTTTGAGAAGCCCTTTATTTCCTCTACGCGGTCGATGGTTCTATTCGCGATCGCGATGCCCAGGCCTATTTCTTCTACGCGATCGCCAATGGCCTTTCTGGCGATCGCAATGGCCAACCTTCCTATCGCTATGCGATCGCATGACTTTTCGCGATCGCATAGAGCAATTTTGCCCAGTTATAATTTTTTATTTCCAGAACAGTGTATTACGGGGATTTTCATAAGTTTTCACGAGCTCCTTCCTCTCCAAGGTCCTTAGGCGTCCATTGAAGCTTCCTTTCACCAAAACCTTGTGGGTTAGTAATCTTTAACTCTTTCCTTCGTTTTTCATCATCATCTATTGAAATCCTACGCCTAAAACATGTAATTTAGGGTAGAAATTGGGGGAAATGGGTAGAGTTAGGGCTTTTTGAATTTTCTTGATTAGACCTTGTTTTGGGATCGAATTTGAAAATAATTATATATTCGGGCTCGCGGGTGAATGGGGAATATGAATTTGGTTCGAAACCGCATTTTTTGACCAGCGGGGCCCGGGGTCAAATTTGGGAATTGGGAAGAAAGCTTGGAAATCTTTAATTAGACATTGGGTTTGATTTGTTTAGCATATATTGAATATTGAAGTCATTATTGTATAATTTGATTGAGTTGGAGCGAAATTCGAGAGGAAAAGCGGTTGTTGTGGATTTATTTGGCCGTGGAAGTTGAGGGTAAGTGTTTGGTCTAACCTTAGCTTGAGGGAATAGGAGTTGAGTCTTAATTGCTACTTGTTTAATTGTCGAGTACGATGTATAGGCATGGTGACGAGTATTTATACATTTGGTGTCTAGCATGACCGTGAGTCCTTATTTTGCGAATGTTTTGGTTTTTGTTTATAACTTCATGCTTAATTGATGACCTATATGTGTGGTAAAGAGTATGTGAAAGGAATTGTGATCTTTAAACTTCGTGGAGCGTTGGCTCAAGTTGAAATACAAATGTTGAAGGTAATTGAGATAAGTAAATCTTGGAGCATTGGCTCGAGTGATAATGTGAGTTATGAAATAAAAGTGAAAGAAGAGAATGAGTTATTAAAATTGTTCCCTTGCCGGGATGTTGAGATTATTGAGGTTTTGCCCTTGCCGGATTTTTATTAATAATTTGTTAATTCCTTGCCCCTTGTTTGTGATTGTTGTTTGGGTGAGAAAGAGTGTTTAAAGCACGAAGGGTGATGCGTGCATTGTTGTTTATTGTAAGGAAAGAGTGTAAAGCACGAAGGGTGATGTCGGTGCATTGTTTGCTTATTGTGAGGAAAAGAGAGTAAAGCACGAAGTAGCTCCGGTCTAGCCTCGTCAATACTTCGCCGGGGTTAGGCTTAGGCACTTACCAGCACACAGGGGGTCGGTTGTGCTGATTCTACACTCTGTGCTATTTTGCACAGATCCAGGTTTCGGACAGCAGTAGCCAGTAGTGTGGGAGCAGGCCTTCAGTCCGCAAGACACCGAGGTAGCTTGCAGGCGGTCCGCAGGCCCGACGTCTCTTCTATCCTTTACTTTAGTCTGTTATCTCATTGTACTCGAGACAAACATCTATATTTTCTTTCAGACTTTGTATTTAGTACTCTTAGTAGTTCGTGAGTGCTGTGATACCAATCTTGGGTAGAGGCCGATGTTGAATTTTCCGAATTTCTATTCAGTTTCTATAATTTAAAGACTTCCGCTTATTAGTTAAATTTTGTTGCTTTTACTTATTGCCGATAATTGTTAAAGAGGATTTATGTATTTAATGAAAAGTAATTAAATATGGCTTGCCTAGCTCCCATTAGTAGGCGCCATCACGACTCCGAGGGTGGGAAATCAGGCCGTGACAATTTGTTGATAGTTTTTTAGAACTTACGGGTATAAGTCATGTTTCAATTGTTTTTAAAAACAAAAAGTGAAATATATTTTGAAAACTGATGTCCAAATATATTTTCATCTTCAAACCAAACTTCACCCAAATTAAATTTTTTCAAAACAAATTTAAAAATCTATGTCAAACACTAGTTTAATGTTCTTTAACGTATGTTTGAATCCATTTCCTCGATTTTCTGCATTAATGAACGCATCGATAAGTGTTTCAATTAAGAAAATCCCTATAAGATTAATGACTTAAGGCATATCTTTTTTGAACTATGTGATTGAGTAATGATAGGAGAGAGAATTATTTTATTTGGAAATCTGCTCACGTGTTTCTTTCTTTTTGTCCAATAACTATTATATTTGATATTACTACGTCCAATCCATTTTAATTGATTTTTTAGCCTTTTTTGGTCCACAACATTTGAATTTTCAGATATAATTAGCTTCTTTTTTCAAAGTATCCCTTAAAGTAAAAGGTATTGGAGTATTTGTTATATTTCCAACAAACTGAATTAAAGAGATAATAAATGTTAGAAAAAATTCTTTTGGCCACACCGATTTTTGGCCAGATTGACCCAAATGGGGTCATTTAGGTACTTTCACGCCCTAATTAGGGTTTCATGCGTATCTTTATACCTAAAAATGCCCTTTCAGTAACCTTTTGAATATTTCTCTCCACCAATAAATATTGTTCTTCCCAATACATGGAAGATCTCAAGGTTCAAAACCTATTTTCATAAAACTTTTCTTTTTATTTTATACGTATTTCCATCCTTTTTTTTGTAGTATACACCCAGATAATTCGAAATAATTCATCTATATACATGTATTTAATTGTGCATTTCGTGTATGTTTAGTATTTGAGTGTGTATTTCGTATATTTTTTAGTAGGTCTTCAAAGCCCTAACTATTTAAACACATGATACCATACTTAAACAAACCCTAGATGGCCGAATGAAACTCATACGTTAAACAAACCTTCATTTAAACTCCTATCTTCTTCTAAGTTTTTAGTTAATAGATTAAGGATGCATTCAAAGAAAGAATAGTGCTTCCAAAATATATGTGTTATTTCTGGTAAAAGGCCAGGAATATACTACTATGATGGATGTGAATGTTCTCCTATGGGTTATCGGGGTTAAGTGTAGCATCTTTCAGTCTTTCAAGTCTCACGATACGGCCATATCGGCGTTCGATGAATTTTGAAAAATCTGCTGAAGGTAAACAAAAACTCAAATCTCTATAGTGTTGTTATTTTTTGTGGTAAGAAGCCGGGAATATACAAAAGTTGGTATGAGTATGTTAAAATGCTTGTTGGAGTCGAGGGTAGCTTTTTTCATGCTTTCCAATATTATGATGAAGCCTTAGCAGCCTTCATCTGACATCTCTACCTCCAGATGAGTACCACTGAATCTGCCGGAATGACGGGCTCTCTTGTCTCCCCCGTGACCACTCCCCTGTGACAGAACCATCTCAACTCGGCGGGCCACATTGGCCGCCTCCTGAAAAGCTGATCTCAGTACCAGTCTCCCTATCCATCTGGAGACGAATCCGGCTGAATCAAACCATCAATAAACCTCCTCCACTCTCTCTCTCGGTGGGAAGTATGACAAGAGCATGGCGAGCTAGATTGATAAATCGGGTCTTATATTGAGGAGACCGTCATAGAACCCTGTGAAGCGCTCGAACTGCCTCCGATAAGCATCTCTCTGAGTAACGGGGAGAAACTTCTCCAGGAACAACTCTGAAACTGATCCCAAGGTCAAAGACGGCGACCCTTGCTGTCTGGCTTAAACAGAAAATCTCTCACCAAGTCTTGGCGGATCCAGATAGGCGGAATGCAGCAAATCAACTCCATTGGACTCAACAATTGCCCATGTTCCGAAGAACCTCGTGGCAAGCTTTATAAGAAATCCTGTGGGTCCTCAGAAGAAGCACCGCTGAATGTAGTAGTGAAGAGTTTGGTGAACCTATCCAGCCTCCACAAAGCATCTACGGACATAGCCGCTCCATCGCCGTGTCTGAGCAACTACCTCGGCTGAACTGCCATAGCTGGCTGAACCACTGGAATCTGGACGTTGGGGAGCTACCTGCTCCGGAGTACGTGTAGCAGGAGTCTGGGCTCCTCCTCCAGCTGAGAAGTGGTTGGTGCTACACGGAAAATCCTGCTAGGGTGACACTCTCATGAGCCCACCAACCGGACCCAAAGCGTCCTGAAGAACTGGGGTAGCAATAAACCCCTCCGGGACCTGAGCTGGGCCCACCAGAACTGCTGCGGCTGGGACGGAACCTCCTCCTCGAAGTCAACCTGAGGCTCCGCCGCTGGCTGCTGTTTGGGGCTGAGCTCTGCCCTACCTTGGCCTCAAGCACGGCCTCGCCCTCGCCCTCTGCCCCTAGCGGGAGTGCCTGGGGCTCGGACTGCTGATCGAGATGTAGATAGAAGAAGCGCGTGTTCTCGCCATCAGTGGAAGTCCAATTAGCATTGAGAAACAGAACCCACGACTAGAAAGAACAAATGTGAAACTTTTTCCTAACTCTGTAGCCTCTGGGGATAAATACAGACGTCCTGTACAGATCCCTCAGACTTTACCAAGTTTGTCCGTGATTGAGACCTATGTAACCAGTGCTCTGATACCAACTTGTCACGACCCGGATTTCCCACCCTCGGGGGCGTGATGGCGCCTACTCGTAGAGCTAGGCAGCCATTTTGATTACTTTTCCATTAATAAACAATTCTTTTTTAAACAATTTATGACAACAATATAAAACAACAAAACTGATTAAATGCGGAAGTCTTAATATTAGAAACTGAATAAAATACGGAGTAGTCAATATAAGCCTCTACCCAAGACTGTGTCACATTACTTCACGAAATGCTAAGAGTTTACTAAATACAAGGTCTGAAAGAAACATAAAATCTGTTTATCCCGAATACAAAAGAGATGACAGTCTAATATAGGGATAGAAGGGAGACGCCGGGCTTGCGGACGCCTGCAAGGCTACCTCAGGTCTCTCCGGACTGAAGATATGCTCCCGAACTAAAGCTGCTGCTGTTGCTGCTCGAAAACCTGCACCTGTGCAAAAATGCCACAGAGTGTAGCATCAGCACAAACCGACCCCATATGCTGGTAAGTGTCTAGCCTAACCCCGGCGAAGTAGTGACGAGGCTAGACCAGAGACTACCACATAAACCTGTGCAATTTTCATATATATATACAGCGGAATCGAAATACAAAACAGATAAACAATATGGGAGGGGAACATGCTGTGGGGAGTATAATAAATTTCCAAATAAGAGTCGTCCAATAATAAAGGAATACAACACAACTCAATAGTACGTAATGAAACAGAATTTCAACCGGTGCACGGCATCACCGTTCGTCTGTTTACTCTCATCCTCACCAAGCAATAACATGCACGGCATCACCCTTCGTGCTTTTACTCTCATTCCTCACATATATCAATAGAATCGGCACGGAATGGCACGTCGTGCGGCACGGCATCACCCTTCTTGCTTTAACACTCTTTCTCATAATAAGCAACAATCAAAACAAGGGCAAGGGAAATAAATGAACAATAATAAAAATCTCGGCAAGGGAACACAAACAACAATTAAAAACCCGGCAAGGGTACAATATCAATAACCAACAACGTCCCGGCAAGGGAATGAATCATTAACGCTTTTTCTTTCTTTCACTTTCATCTCATAGTTCACATTATCGCTTGAACCAATGCTCAAAGAGTTACTTATCTCATATACCTTCACCAATTTGTATTTCAACCCGAGCCAATCTTCTTCCT
>NC_031995.1:57221015-57225110 GCF_001879085.1 Nicotiana attenuata | reverse complement strand
GGTAGAGTTAGGGCTTTTTTGAATTTTCTTGATTTAGACCTCGTTTTGGGGTCGAATTTGAAAACAAATTATATATTCGGGCTCGTGGGTGAATGGGGAATATGAATTTGGTCCGAACCTCGTGTTTTGACCAAGCGGGCCCGGGGTCAAATTTGGGTTTTGGGAAGAAAGCTTGGAAATCTATAATTAGACATTGGGTTTGATTTATTTAGCATATATTGATATTATGAAGTCATTATTGTATAGATTTGATTGAGTTGGAGCCGAATTCGAGAGGTAAAAGCGGTTGTTGTGAAGAGACGGAGATGTTTTCTGGAGACCGTGTAGATCTTTGCTTTTAGATTATGGTCGACTTTGATATTATTATTGGGGATGGACTTGGTTATTACCCTATCACGCTATCTTGGACTGCCCATGCAAGACTTGCCTTCAGCTTTACCGGGTACGTCTCGTTTAGAGTGGAGAGAGACTCCAGGTTCATTGCCACCCGCAATGTCATGATGTATTGTGAAGGCTCGGCGTAATGGGTCGAGAAGGGGGTGTTTGGCTTATTTAGCTTATGTTCGGGATTCCAGTGTCTGGAGGTTCCTCTATCGAATCTGTGCCCGTTGTTTGTGAGTTCCCTGAGTTTTTCCTTCAGACCTGCCAGGTATGCCACCCGACAGGGATATTGATTTTTGCATTCTGATCTGTTCCGGGCACTCAGCCCATTTCATTTCCGCAATCGTATGGCCCCGCCGGAGTTGAAGGAGTTTAAAAACAGTTGCAGGATTTTGCTTGAGAGGGTTTCGTGTAGACCGAGTGTCCTCCTTGGGGTGCGCCGGTGTTATTTGTCAAGAAGAAACATGGGTCAATGACGATGTGTATGATTACCGGCAATTGAACAAGGTAACGGTCAAGAATAAGTATCCACTGCCGAGGATTGATGATTTGTTTGACCAGCTTCAGGGTGCCAGGGTTTTTTTCAAGATTTACTTTGCGATTGGTTACCATCAGTTGAGGATTAGGGCATCCGATGTCCCTAAGACAGCTTTCCGCACTCGGTATGGGCATTATGAGTTCTTGGTTAATGTCATTCGGGTTGACAAATGCCCCAGCAGCTTTCATGGACTTGATGAACCGAGTGTTCAGGCCTTATTTGGATTCATTCGTGATAGTGTTCATTGATGATATATTAATATACTCCCGCAGCTAGGAGGAGCACGGGCAGCACCTTTGAGTGGTTCTTCAGACTCTGAGGGATAGTCAGTTATATGCTAAGTTTTCGAAGTGTGAATTCTGGTGGGTTCAGTTGCATTTCTGGGTCATGTTGTATCAGCAGAGGGTATTAAGGTGGACCCAAAGAAGATAGAGGCAGTCAAGAACTGGCCTAGACCAGCATCAGCTACAGAGATTCGGAGTTTCTTGGGTTGGCAGGCTACTGACAGACGGTTTGTGGAGGGATTTTCATCTATTGCAGCCCCGAGACCATGATTGACCCAGAAGGTGCCCAGTTCAGATGGTTGGATGAGTGTGAGGCGAGCTTTCAGAAGCTCAAGACAGCTCTGACTACGCGCACCAGTGTTGGTTTTGCCCACAGGTTCAGGGCCCTATACAATTTATTGTGATGCTTCCCGTATTGGGCTTGGTACAGTGTTGATGCAGGATTGGCAAGGTCATTGCCTATGCTTCGAGACAGTTGAAGATTTATAAGAAGAACTATCCAGTGCATGATTTAGAGTTGGCAGCCATTGTTCACGCATTGAAGATTTGGAGGCACATATTTGTATTGCGTGGCGTGTGAGGTGTTCACTGATCATAAGAGTCTTCAGTACTTGTTCAAGCAAAAAGGAGTTGAATTTGAGGCAGAGGAGGTGGTTGGAGTTTGTTGAAGGATTATGACATCACCATTCTATATCATCCGGGGAAGGCCAATGTGGTGGCCGATGCTTGAGTAGGAAGTCAGCTAGTATGGGCAGTCTGCTTATATTTCGGTCGATGAGAGGCCGCTTGCTTGGATGTTCAAGCTTTAGCCAATCAGTTCGTGAGATGGATATTTTTGAGCCTAGTCCGTGTGTTAGCTTGCACGGTCGCTCGTTCTTCATTATTGGAGCGTATCCGTTGATTGCAGTTTTGATGATCCCATTTGTGTGTCCTTAGAGACACGGTGCAGCGAGGAGGTGCCAAGCAGGTTACCTTAGATGCGGATGGAGTTTTGAGATTGCAGGGGCGAGTTTGTGTGCCCAATGTGGATGGGCTTCGAGAGTTGATTTTAGAGGAGGCCCATAGTTCCGGGTACTCTATTCATCCGGGCGCCGCAAAAATGTATCAGGATTTGCGGCAGCATTATTGGTGGCGTAGAATGAAGAAGGATATCGTAGCATATTGTGGCTCGTTGTTTGAATTGTCAGCAGGTTAAGTACGAGCATCAGAGGCGTGGGTGGTGTATTTCAGCGGATTGAGCTTCCCGAGTGAAGTGGGAGCGGATTTACTATGGATTTTGTTACTGGACTTCCGCTGACTCGGAAGAAGTTCGATGCGATATGGGTTATTGTTGATAGGCTGACCAAGTCAGCGCATTTCATTCCTGTGGCAGTCTCCTATTCTTCTGAGAGGTTTGCTGAGATCTATATTCGAGAGATTGTTCGCCTTCATGGTGTGCCCGTATCTACCATTTCGGACCGAGGTACGCAGTTTACTTCGCGCTTCTGGAAGCAGTTCAGCCAGAGTTGGGCCATGGGTTGATTTGAGCACAACATTTCATCCCCAGACGGAGGTCAGTCCGAGCGGACTATTCAGATTTTGGAGGATATGCTCCGGGCTTGTGTTATTGACTTTGGAGGTTCATGGGATCAGTTCTTGCCTTTTAGCGGGAGTTTGCCTACAACAACAGCTTCCAGTCGAGCATCCAGATGGCTCCTTATGAGGCTTTGTATGGTAGGCGGTGCCGGTCTCCGATCGGATGGTTTTGATCCGGGAGAGGCTCGGTTGATAGGTACGGATTTGGTTCAGGAAGCCTTGGACAAGGTCAAGATCATTCAGAATAGGCTTTGTTCAGCTCAGTCTAGGCAAAAGAGCTATGCGGATCGTAAGGTTCGAGATGTAACTTTCATGGTTGGTGAGCGGGTATTGCTCCGAGTGTCGCCTATGAAGGGCGTGATGAGATTTCGGGAAGAAGGGCAAGCTTAGCCCTAGGTTCATTGGTCCGTTTGAGATTCTTGATCGAGTGGGAAGAGGTGGCTTATAGACTTGCATTGCCGCCCAGCTTTATCAGTCGTGCATCCAGTTTTCCATGTGTCCATGCTTCGAGGTATCACGGCGATCCAGCCCACGTGTTAGATTTCAGCATTGTCCAGTTGGATAAAGGACTTGTCTTATGAGGAGGAGCCGTAGCTACTCTAGATCGGCAGGTTCGTCAGTTGAGATCCAAGAGTTTCCCTTCTGTTCATGTTCAATGAGAGGTCAGCCTCCTGAGGCATCGACCTGGGAGTCCGAGTCCGATATGCGGAGCCGTTATCCTCATCTATTCCCTGACTCAGGTACTCCTTTCATCTGTCCGTTCGAGGACGAACGGTTGTTTTAAGAGGTGAGAATGTTACGGCCCAAAGGGTCATCACCTGTTTTCTTACCCATTCCGTGCTTCTGAGACATTGAAAACCTCATTTTTAGTTCGCCTCAATTTGCGTGCGCAGTCCGGGCGCGTAGCCGGAAAGCTTAAATATGAAATTCTGTGAAAAATGCTAAGTTTTGAGATTAAAATAAGTAAATTTGACTCGGTCAACATTTTGAGTAAACAGACCCGGGCCCGTGATTTTTACGGTCCCGGAGGGTCCGTAGGAAAATATGAGACTTGGGCGTATGCCCGGAATTGAATTCCGAGGTCCCAAGCCCGAGAAATGAATTTTTGAGGTAAAATTGTTTTTCTGAAATTTACAAAGAAAATTGAAATGAAAATTGGTTAGAACGTGTCGGTATCGGGGCCTGTATTTTGGTTCCGGCCGGTACAGGTCTTATATGTGGTTTAAGATATTTCTGTAAAGTTTGGTTGAAATCGGACGTCGTTTGACGTGTTTCGGACTATAAGTTCTAAATCAGAAAGTTAATGAAGTTTGAGGA
>NC_031995.1:57150978-57220990 GCF_001879085.1 Nicotiana attenuata | reverse complement strand
TTGAAGGAAAACTATTGATTTTGGAGGTTTTGATTTCATTTGGTTTTTTTATGGTTTATTTTGGCGAGTTTGATCGCTCGGATAAGTTCGTATGATGTTGTTGAGTTATGGCATGTGTTTGGTAGGAGCCCGAGGCGTTGGGGTGTTTCGGATGTGTTTCGAGATGGTTTAGACTTAGAAAAGTTGCAGAAAGTAGCAGTTCTGGTGTCTGATATTTTGGTCTATGCGATCGCATACATCCTCCCGCGATCGCATAGTGTTAAGTTGAGAAGCCCTTTATTTTCCTCTACGCGGTCGCATGGTTCTATTCGCGATCGCGATGCCCAGCCTATTTCTTCTACGCGATCGCAATGGCCTTTCTGCGATCGCAATGGCCAACCTTCCTATCGCTATGCGATCGCATGACTTTCTTCGCGATCGCATAGAGCAATTTTGCCCAGTTATAATTTTTTATTTCCAGAACAGTGTATTACGGGATTTTCATAAGTTTTCACGATCTCCTTCCTCTCCAAGGTCCTTAGGCGTCCATTGAAGCTTCCTTTCACCAAAACCTCGTGGGTTAGTAATCTTTAACTCTTTTCCTTTGTTTTTCATCATCGTCTATTGAAATCCTAGGCCTAAAACATGTAATTTAGGGTAGAAATTGGGGGAAATGGGTAGAGTTAGGGCTTTTTTGAATTTTCTTGATTTAGACCTCGTTTTGGGGTCGAATTTGAAAACAAATTATATATTCGGGCTCGTGGGTGAATGGGGAATATGAATTTGGTCGAACCGTCAGTGTTTTGACCAAGGCGGGCCCGGGGTCAAATTTGGGTTTTGGGAAGAAAGCTTGGAAATCTATAATTAGACATTGGGTTTGATTTGTTTAGCATATATTGATATTATGAAGTCATTATTGTATAGATTTGATTGAGTTGGAGCCGAATTCGAGAGGTAAAAGCGGTTGTTGTGGATTTATTTGGCCGTGGAAGTTGAGGTAAGTGTTTGGTCTAACCTTAGCTTGAGGGAATAGGAGTTGAGTCTTAATTGCTACTTGTTAATTGTCGAGTACGATGTATAGGCATGGTGACGAGTATTTATACATTGGTGTCTAGCATGACCGTGAGTCCTTATTTTGCGAATGTTTTGGTTTTTGTTATAACTTCCATGCTTAATTGATGACTTATATGTGTTGTAAAGAGTATGTGAAAGGAATTGTGATCTTTAAACTTCGTGGAGCGTTGGCTCAAGTTGAAATACAAATTGTGAAGGTATATGAGATAAGTAAATCTTGGAGCATTGGCTCGAGTGATAATGTGAGTTATGAAATAAAAGTGAAAGAAGAGAATGAGTTATTAAATTGTTCCCTTGCCGGGATGTTGAGATTATTGAGGTTTTGCCCTTGCCGGGATTTTTATTAATAATTTGTTAATTCCCTTGCCCCTTGTTTGTGATTGTTGTTTGGGTGAGAAAGAGTGTTAAAGCACGAAGGGTGATGCCGTGCATTGTTTGTTTATTGTAAGGAAAGAGTGTAAAGCACGAAGGGTGATGTCGTGCATTGTTTGCTTATTGTGAGGAAAGAGAGTAAAGCACGAAGTAGTCCGGTCTAGCCTCGTCAATACTTCGCCGGGGTTAGGCTAGGCACTTACCAGCACACGGGGTCGGTTGTGCTGATTCTACACTCTGTGCTATTTTGCACAGATCCAGGTTTCGGACAGCAGTAGCAGTAGTGTGGGAGCAGGCCTTCAGTCCAGCAAGACACCGAGGTAGCCTTGCAGGCGTCCGCAGGCCCGACGTCTCTTCTATCCTTTACTTTAGTCTGTTATCTCATTGTACTCGAGACAAACATCTATATTTTCTTTCAGACTTTGTATTTAGTACTCTTAGTAGTTCGTGAGTGCTGTGATACCAATCTTGGGTAGAGGCCGATGTTGAATTTTCCGAATTTCTATTCAGTTTCTATAATTTAAGACTTCCGCTTATTAGTTAATTTTGTTGCTTTTACATTATTGCCGATAATTGTTAAAGAGGGATTATGTATTTAATGAAAAAGTAATTAAATATGGCTTGCCTAGCTCCCATTAGTAGGCGCCATCACGACTCCCGAGGGTGGGAAATCCAGGCCGTGACAATTTGTGATAGTTTTTAGAACTTACGGGTATAAGTCATGTTTCATGTTTTTTTAAAAACAAAAAGTGAAATATATTTTGAAAACTGATGTCCAAATATATTTTCATCTTCAAACCAAACTTCACCCAAATTAAATTTTTCAAAACAAATTTAAAAATCTATTGTCAAACACTAGCTTAATGTTCTTTAACGTATGTTGAATCCATTTCCTCGATTTTCTGCATTAATGAACGCATCGATAAGTGTTTCAATTAAGAAAATCCCTATAAGATTAATGACTTAAGGCATATCTTTTTTGAACTATGTGATTGAGTAATGATAGGAGAGAGAATTATTTTATTTGGAAATCTGCTCACGTGTTTCTTTCTTTTTGTCCAATAACATTATTAATTTGATATTACTACGTCCAATCCATTTTAATTGATTTTTTAGCCTTTTTTGGTCCACAACATTTGAATTTTCAGATATAATTAGCTTCTTTTTTCAAAGTATCCCTTAAAGTAAAAGGTATTGGAGTATTTGTTATATTTCCAACAAACTAATTAAAGAGATAATAAATGTTAAGAAAAAATTCTTTTGGCCACACCGATTTTGGCCAGATTGACCCAAATGGGGTCATTTAGGTACTTTCACGCCCTAATTAGGGTTTCATGCGTATCTTTATACCTAAAAATGCCCTTTCAGTAACCTTTTGAATATTTCTCTCCCACCAATAAATATTTGTCTTCCCAATACATGGAAGATCTCAAGGGTTCAAACCCTATTTTTCATAAAACTTTTCTTTTATTTTTATACGTATTTCCATCCTTTTTTTTGTAGTATACACCCATATAATTCGAAATAATTCATCTATATACATGTATTTAATTGTGCATTTCGTGTATGTTTAGTATTTGAGTGTGTATTTCGTATATTTTTTAGTAGGTCTTCAAAGCCCTACTATTTAAACACATGATACCATACTTAAACAAACCCTAGATGGCCGAATTGAAACTCATACTTAAACAAACCTTCATTTAAACTCCTATCTTCTTCTAAGTTTTAGTTAATAGATTAAGGATGCATTCAAAGAAGAATAGTGCTTCCAAAATATATGTTATATTTTCTGGTAAAAGGCCAGGAATATACTACTCATGGAGTGAATGTTCTCCTATGGTTATCGGGGTTAAGTGTAGCATCTTTCAGTCTTTCAAGTCTCACGATACGGCCATATCGGCGTTCGATGAATTTGAAAAATCTGCTGAAGGTAAACAAAAACTCAAATCTATAGTGTTTGTTATTTTTTGTGGTAAGAAGCCGGGAATATACAAAAGTTGGTATGAGTATGTTAAAATGCTTGTTGGAGTCGAGGGTAGCTTTTTTCATGCTTTCCAATATTATGATGAAGCCTTAGCAGCCTTCATCTGAATCTCTACCTCCAGATGAGGTACCACTGAATCTGCCGGAATGACGGGCTCTCTTGTCTCCCCCGTGACCACTCCCCTGTGACAGAACCATCTCAACTCGGCGGGCCACATTGGCCGCCTCCTGAAAGCTGATCTCAGTACCAGTCTCCCTATCCATCTGGAGACGAATCGGCTGAATCAAACCATCAATAAACCTCCTCACCCTCTCTCTCTCGGTGGGAAGTATGACAAGAGCATGGCGAGCTAGATTGATAAATCGGGTCTTATATTGAGAGACCGTCATAGAACCCTGCTGAAGGCGCTCGAACTGCCTCCGATAAGCATCTCTCTGAGTAACGGGGAGAAACTTCTCCAGGAACAACTCTGAAAACTGATCCCAAGTCAAAGACGGCGACCCTGCTGGTCTGGCTAAACAGAAATCTCTCCACCAAGTCTTGGCGGATCCAGATAGGCGGAATGCAGCAAAATCAACTCCATTGGACTCAACAATGCCCATGTTCCGAAGAACCTCGTGGCAGCTTTATAAGAAATCCTGTGGGTCCTCAGAAGAAGCACCGCTGAATGTAGTAGTGAAGAGTTTGGTGAACCTATCCAGCCTCCACAAAGCATCTACGGACATAGCCGCTCCATCGCCGGTCTGAGCAACTACCCTCGGCTGAACTGCCATAGCTGGCTGAACCACTGGAATCTGACGTTGGGGAGCTACCTGCTCCGGAGTACGTGTAGCAGGAGTCTGGGCTCCTCCTCCAGCCTGAGAAGTGGTTGGTGCTACAGGAAGCAATCCTGCTAGGGTGACACTCTCCATGAGGCCCACCAACCGGACCAAAGCGTCCTGAAGAACTGGGGTAGCAATAAACCCCTCCGGGACCTGAGCTGGGCCCACCAGAACTGCTGCGGCTGGGGACGGAACCTCCTCCTCGAAGTCAACCTGAGGCTCCGCCGCTGGTGCTGCTGTTTGGGGCTGAGCTCTGCCCCTACCTTGGCCTCAAGCACGGCCTCGCCCTCGCCCTCTGCCCCTAGCGGGAGCTGCCTGGGGCTCGGACTGCTGATCGGTAGATGAAGAAGCGCGTGTTCTCGCCATCAGTGGAAGTCCAATTAGCATTGAGAAACAGAACCGCACGACTAGAAAGAACAAATGTGAAACTTTTCCTAACTCTGTAGCCTCTGGGGGATAAATACAGACGTCTCTGTACAGATCCCTCAGACTTTACCAAGTTTGTCCGTGAGTTGTGAGACCTATGTAACCTAGTGCTCTGATACCAACTTGTCACGACCCGGATTTCCCACCCTCGGGGGTCGTGATGGCGCCTACTCGTAGTAGCTAGGCAAGCCATTTTGATTACTTTTCCATTAATAAACAATTCTTTTTAACAATTTATGACAACAATATAAAACAACAAAACTGATTAATAGCGGAAGTCTTAATTATAGAAACTGAATAAAATACGGAGTAGTCAATATAAGCCTCTACCCAAGACTGGTGTCACATTACTCACGAACTGCTAAGAGTTTACTAAATACAAGGTCTGAAAGAAACATAAATCTGTTTATCCCGAATACAAAGAGATGACAGTCTAATATAGGGATAGAAGGGAGACGCCGGGCTTGCGGACGCCTGCAAGGCTACCTCAGGTCTCTCCGGACTGAAGATATGCTCCCGAACTAAAGCTGCTGCTGTTGCTGCTCGAAACCTGCACCTGTGCAAAAATGCACAGAGTGTAGCATCAGCACAACCGACCCCATATGCTGGTAAGTGTCTAGCCTAACCCCGGCGAAGTAGTGACGAGGCTAGACCAGACTACCACATAAACCTGTGCAATTTCATATATATATACAGCGGAATCGAAATACAAAACAGATAAACAATATGGGAGGGGAACATGCTGTGGGGAGTATAATAAATTCCAAATAAGAGTCGTCCAATAATAAAGGAATACAACACAACTCAATAGTACGTAATGAAACAGAATTCAACCGGTGCACGGCATCACCGTTCGTGCTTTTACTCTCATCCTCACCAAGCAATAACATGTGCACGGCATCACCCTTCGTGCTTTTACTCTCATTCCTCACATATATCAATAGAATCGGCACGGAATGGCACGTCGTGCGGCACGGCATCACCCTTCGTGCTTTAACACTCTTTCTCATAATAAGCAACAATCACAAACAAGGGCAAGGGAAATAAATGAACAATAATAAAAATCTCGGCAAGGGAACACAAACAACAATTAAAAACCCGGCAAGGGTACAATATCAATAACCAACAACGTCCCGGCAAGGGAATGAATCATTAACTCTTTTCTTTCTTTCACTTTCATCTCATAGTTCACATTATCGCTTGAGCCAATGCTCCAAAGAGTTACTTATCTCATATACCTTCACAATTTGTATTTCAACCCGAGCCAATGCTCCACTAAGTTTCAAGATCACAATTTCTTTCACAAGGTCTTTGCAACATATAGAAGTCATCATTTAAGCTTGGAAGGCATAACAACAACCAAGCTATTCGCAAATAAGGACTCACGGTCATGCTAGACACCAATGTATAGATACTCGTCACCGTGCCTATACATCGTACTCGACAATTAGCAAGTTACAAATAAGACTCAACTCCTATTCCCTCAAACTAGGGTTAAACCAAACACTTACCTCTAAGCCTTGAGTTCCACTCAATCCTCAACAACCGCTTTACCCCGCGATTCCACCTCCAATTTGCTAGAATCTAGTCACAAATTGCTCAATTACTTTAATAAACACTAAATGAATCAATTTTAATGCATAAAAATGAATTTCCCAAGTTTTTTCCAAAAATTCTAAAATCGCCCCCGGACCCACGTGGTCAAAACCCGAGGTTCGAACCAAAACCCGGTTACCCATTCCCCCACGAACTCAAATATGTAATTTGTTGAAATCGGACCTCAAATCGAGGTCCAAATCCCCAATTTTTAGAAAACCTAGGTTCTACCCAAAAACCCCAATTTCACCCAAGGAAATCCTTGATTTTGAGTGGAAAACATGTTAAATGATATTAATGATTGAAAGAGTTAAGTAAAAATCGACTTACAAATGATTTGGGATGAAACTTGTTCTTGAAAAATCGCCTAAGGAGTTGTATTTTGAAAGTGGGGTGAAAAATGACTTGAAATTCGTCTAAGTATGAAAAATGCAGGTTGCAGATATGGGAAATGCAAATTGCGAACCCTGCAGGCTTGGGAAATGCGACACTACTGTTCGCATTTGCGAACTGAGGCTGACCAAGGGACCTTTGCAGTTGCGAAATTGGTCTCGCATTTGCGAATCAGTGGCCGTCGCATTTGCGACGCCTGGCTTCGCATTTGCGAACCTTGGCCTGCTTAGGCTGGTTTCGCATTTGCGAAACAACCTCCGCATTTGCGATAGCTGGACCTTTGCATTTGCAAACTCTGGCTTCGCAAATGCGAAACCTGTAGATCAGCTGATACCAGATTTTTTCCAAAATGAAAAATGCAATCCAATACCTATCCAAAACTCACCCGAGCCCTCGGGGCTCCAAACCCAATATACACACAACCTCAAAAACATCCTACGGACTTACTCGTGCGATCAAATCGCCAAAATAACATCAAAAACAACGGATCAAACCTCAAAACTCATGAATTCTTCCAAGTTTTCATAAAACATCAATTTTCCATTTTAGGTCCGAAACACGTCAAACGACGTCCGATTTCAACCAAACTTTACAGAAAGCGCTTAAACCATATATAAGACTTGTACCGGGCGCCGGAACCAAAATACGAGCCTGATACCATAGTCTTTTAATCAAATTTCATTTCCAATTTCCTTAGTAATTTCAGAAAAACAATTTCACAGAAAAATTTATTATTCGGGCTCTAGACCTCGGAATTCGACTCCGGGCATATGCCCGAGTCCCATATTTTTCTACGGACCCTCCGGGACCGTCAAATCACGGGTCCGGGTCCGTTTACCCAAAATGTTGACCGAAGTCAACTATATTCATATTAATATCAAAATTTAGCATTTTTCACACGGAGTTCATATTTAAGCTTTCCGGCTACGCGTCCGGACTGTGCACGCAAATCGAGGCAACCCTGAATGAGGTTTTCGAGGCCTCGAAAGTATGGAATGAGTGAGAAAACAGGTGATGACCCTTTGGGTCGTCACAATAAAGGTATAGAAAAACACAAAACACATCCTAATAACTAATCAATTTCAACCGGATTACGATCATGAGTTCCTTCTCCCTTCACTTCAACATTGAAGTCAACATATAGTGATGAAACATCCACCAACATGAATTTCACGACGAAACCTCGCTTGACATAATTATCCAAAACAAAAAGTTTCCAGCCTTCTTTGAACCTTCTTCGATCACCGACGCTCATAGATACAAACCACTCTTTGCCACGATAATGAAGAAGCGCGGTTTCAACTGTTAGAGGAAGATGCTTGTAGATTTTTCTTGGAATATACTGGGAAAAAAAAATAATTTTAGTAAGTTTTCGGAAAATATAAAGCTTAAACACAAAAAATATATACAAAACTGATGCATAACCAGATCATCGTAGTTGATGTATGAATCAGTCATAACCACTTCAAAAGTTGGAGGATTCTCTTCTTCATCCTCACTAGTACAAGAGTAAGTTAGGCATCATTTGGTAGAGTGAGAGGCGTCCATAGTTAGTGTTTGTAGGAGAGTGTGTTTTTAGGTCTTTAGTGTTTGAGTATATAAGAGTATGGGACTATACATTAATAACACACCAACCCATTTAACTTCCCCATGGTGCATTTAATGATAAATAATTAAATAATTTTAATTATTCTAGTAATTTAATTTTTTGAATGATAAATAATTCAAAAAAAAAATTCTAGTAATATGAAGATTGAAATTTTATAACATAACATTTCAACATAAAAAAGTACAACAACCATAACTAAAGGTTTGAATTTAACACAAACACATCCTAGTACCAAGTAAAAAACGGATTAGTACAAATAGGATATCCGTCTCCCTTCACGTCCACATTGAAGATAGCACGCAGTGGTGAAACATCAACCAACGTAAATTTGACGACGAAACCTCGCCTGATAAAATTATCCAACACAAAAAGTCTCCAGCCTACCTTGAACCTTTTTTGATCACCAACGCTCATAATTACAATCCACTTTTTGCCACGATGGTGAAAATACGCGTGTTCTAATGTTGGAGGAAGATGCTTGCAGATTTTTCTTGAAATATGCTGAAAAAAGGAAGAAAAAAAATAATACTATTAAGTTTTTGGAAAATATAAAGCTTAAACACAAAAAAATTATATACAATACTGATGCATAACCAGATTGTCATAGTCAATGCATGAATCAGTCATAATCACTTCAAAAGTTGGAGGAATCTCTTCTTCAATATCACTGCAAGTAGAAGAGTAAGATATGTCATTACTGCTAGTAGAAGAGTAATCTAGGGCTCGTTTGGTTGAGGGAGAGGCATCCACAGTTCAGGTTTGAGTATGTGAGTGTTTTAGGTCTTTAGTGTTTGAGTATGTGACCATATTTATAGGGGCCAAGCCAGTATCAAACACCCCCTGATCAAAAAGGGTGTATTGAATGCTAATTTTCCTGTCAATGAAAAAAATAACCTATTTTTTGCCACACTATCTGATTTTGTTTGAAGGGTGTATTCAATGCTAATTTTCCTGTCAGTGAAAAAAACAACCTATTTTTGGCCACACTATCTGGTTTTGTTTGAAGGGTTTACTGTTCATGTCAGTGGAAAAAATAACCTATTTTTGGCCACACTATCTGGGTGTATTGAATGCTAATTTTCCTGTCAGTGAACAAAACAACCTATTTTTGGCCACAGTATCTGGTTTTGTTTGAATCGTCGGAATTAATGGTGTTAGTTGAATTGCATTTATTATTTCGGTTACCAAAATTGTATTGATAACTAAAATTTTCGAATTCCCATGCAGATATTAAATCCTATTTATTATTCACATGCCAACCCTTTTTTGAACTGAAGACTATTCACATTTCAACCATATAGTTAGGGTTTGTAGTTAGGGTAGTAGAATAATGTATTGAATGAATACTATATTCCAACCATATGATACCAAAGTGATAACTGGAAAATACCAAAATAGAAATTTGATAACTGGAAAATAAAAGTACACATTACATAACTAGATATTTGATAACTGGAAAATAATAGCAACAAAATAAAAGCTAACAAAAGTTAAAAACAACACAAAATGGGTTTCCTACAAACATAAATTTAAATACTAGTTAATTTCAACTGGATCTTCGAGTTTCTTGGCCTTTCACGTGCAATTGGAAGACAACACATAATTGTGTAATTTCGACCAACTCAAATTTAATTAAACAACCCCACTTGATGTTATTATTCATCACAAAATATTTTCAGCCGTCCTTGAACCATCTTCGTTTGCCCATGTTAATTTCCATAAACCAAGCTCGCCATCATATCGAAGAACTGTTGTGCTATATGATTCAGGAATGTGGTCGTAAAATGTTTTGGAATATGCTGCAAACAAAAAGAAAAAAAATTGTTTGAAGTAATGCAATGTGGAACAACAAAGTTGTTCAACCATAGGTGATTTGTAGACAGATACAACCAAGAAAATGTATACTTGGTTGGTTGAGAGATTAATAATATTTTTCTTTACACCAAAAATTTTTTAGAAATACAACACTGCCAGTCTATGGGAAATTTTAGAAATAAAAAAAATTGTTTGTTTGATATTTTATTACAACCAGATCTGTTTGTTTGAAACTGAGAGATCAATAATATTTTTCTTTACACAAAAAAAAAAAGTAATACAACACTCCCAGTCTATGGGAAATTTTAGAAATAAAAAAAATAAAAAAATCTGTTTGTTTGATATTTTATTACAACCAGATCTGTTCATATGCTTGTTAGGTGGACTGATTCAAAATCGATATTTTTGAAACTGATCCGTTCATATGTTATTTCATTTCGCGATTTTGGGTTATTTCACCATTGTTGCCTTCGACCTTGGAGCTTTTTGGGCGATTCTGAAGAGAGAAATCAAGAGACTTCGTTTAGGTAAGGAATTTTGGACCTAAAACACACTTCTACGGTAATATTTCATGGATTAAGACTGAAATTAAAGGAACTAAAGGACTAAAAATGGAGGATTAGGGCTTGAGTTTAAGAAGCCTTTAAATTGGGATTTGAGGAGTCATTTGGACTCCGATTTTAGTATTTTTGATATGTATGAACTCGTGGGGAGATAAGGAATCCGTTGGTGTAAAAATTTCTGAGTTTCGAGAAGTGGGCCCGGGGTTCGGGTTTTGCTAATTTCGGGATTTTTGGTATTTTTCGATTATTTCGCTTGGGCTTTGTTCCCTTAGCATGTTTTGACGCCTTCATTCTGATTTTAGATAGATTCAACGCGCGTGGAGGCCAATTCGAAGGGCAAAGGAGTCGCGAGCTAGAGATTTAGCCGGTTCAAGGTGAGTAATGATGGTAAATGATGTTCTGAGGGTTTGAAACCCCGGATTGTGCATCGTAGTACTATATTGAGGCGAGGCACACGCTCGATGACGAGCGTGGGGTCGTGTACTATTAGGGATTTGGACTTGGTCCGTCCCGATTGATGATTTTACCGCGTATTTGATTGGAAACTATTTGTTATCATCGTTTATTGGGCTGAATGCCATATTTGGGCTTCGTGTCAACTACTTGAACCCTTCGGGGCTTTTATTTGATATTTCCTCACTGTTTTGACTTACTATTTGGACTCAGTCGGGTTAATTTCCACTGTTTTACTACTCAGCCATTTTTACTCGGTTTTGAGACTTAAATGATATTTTGGGCTGAGAAACACTGTTTTATTATTGCCCGAGGGGTTTGTGAGTATCTTTGACTGAGTAAGGCCGAGGGCCTATGTTGTGAGGAGACATTGATACTGATTTGAGGCCGAAGGCCTGAGATATGTACGCCACGAGGTGGCTTGAGTGATATGAGGCCGAGGGCCTAGATTTGATGCCACAAGATGGCTTGTTATTGCGCTTGGGCCGTAAGGGGGCCCCTCCAGGAGTCTGCACACCCCTAGTGAGCGCGGGTACCCATTGTGATGTGAGATTGAGCCCGAGGGGCTGTTACTGTTGTGAGTAATTGCCCGAGGGGCGGATGTGGTATTACTGTGCCCGAGGGGCAAATTCCTATTTGTTTATTTTATCATAATTAACTGTCAATTACCTGATTAGTGGTTTAAAGAGCATTTTCTTGATTTTACTGGTTTTTACTGAAATTAAATGATTTTTCTGCTTCATTATAGACTGTCGTATGCCTTACGTGTTTTCTTGCTTTCAGTCATTATTTATATTCGTTACTCACTGAGTTGGAGTACTCACTTTACTCCCTGCACCATGTGTGCAGATTCAGGCGTAGCTGGTTCCGCTCCGGAATGCTGACTTCCTCCAGTTCCAGGCGGGCCCTTTCAGAGATTACGAGGTAGTTGTTGACATCCGCAGCCCCGTGTCTCAACTCACCTATCATTTCTGTTTCCATACAAACATTTGTAGTAGTTTATGACTTTAGCAGACTGTATTGTGGCTCATAGATGCTCGTGACTTGTGACACCCCGGTTAGGGCTGTGTCGGGTTGGATTTTTCATATTTTTTCTTGATATTTCCGCTATTCAGTATCTATTAAATCGCGTTTAGACTATTTTGTGTTGGTTAACTGCTTTAAAAGATGAATTGGGTTTAGTCGGCTGGTCTTGTCTTCACGAGAGGCGCCATCACGACCGGGTCGGGATTTAGGCTCGTGACATAGAGGCTACATCAAGTGCAGTGATATTCGTTATTGAAGTGCAAGGATAGGAACATCTAATGCTTAGGTTTTTCATGTACGCCAGTGTTCAACCCTTGTAATTAAAATATTTATGGATTAATATGATTTTCTTATACTTTTGTCTATTTTTTTCCTTGTATTATTGTTATACTTATTAAAGGATAGTGGAATTATCGTCTGTGATTTTTGCTTGTTATAGTTTTTTCATGTTTATGAAAATTATTTTATACATTTTCCTAAACGACTAAAACCTCCTCAAAATACGACTAAAACCTAAACTACTGGGAAGAGGACTGAAAATTACACCTCCTCATCTTCTTTCAGATGTAATAGAACCCAGAAGAAAATTAAAAAAAAAAATCCTGACAATCTTAATACAATTTGGTCATAGAGAATTGGAAAAGTCATCACGAATAAACCTCCTCTTCGGATGAAAACAAAACGGAAAGAATAATGTTAAAGCGGGGATTCGAACTTGCGTGTGTGAGTATGAACGGGAAAGAAATAGGAGATTTGATCAACCAGCGGGTCTGGTTGGATTCAATATTAGAAGTAGTAGCTAATATGCCATTACAAACACTATAAGAAAAAATTTTGATATGTTTAAGTTTCATAATCAAAACAAGCACAATTTCTTCAAAATCAAAAAGTTCTACACCAAATAAAACAACAATGCAATTAGGCCAACTGAGAACTCCAAGTTTCAGCAATATTCTTTATTATATTTCCACGTCTTGATCGGCATTGAGATCAAACAAGCTTGATTGCGATTGTGTAGCGTCAATTTGCTGCAATTAAAATCAAACAAACACTATAAGAAAACATGATATTTTTAAGTATAAATCAAATATAGTCGCAAAAATTGTACCTCATTCACACCTAGGGAACCATCATGCTCAACGTTTGTACCTCTGCCTTGCCCATTAACCCTAACCCTACGTCCACCACTTCTACCGCCACCTCTACCACCACGATTTCCACCAACCCTACCACCACCCCTACCACCCCCTCTAACACCAGTTCTTGCGCCATTACTAGCTCCAAATACACCATGCGACTGTGAACTTGTAAAGTAGTATTCAATTCTTCCTCTATATCGATTCAAACGCAGCCTGCCACGTGAATTAGTGTGCTAGGGATCTCGTAGAGTGGTGCCTTCAGTTTCATCTGAGTCATCCTGGTCTTGGTTTGGCATGATCATTTTGTCGTCCCAGTTTTGAAGATCATGCACCATCTTCTTCAAATTATGCTTAACATATTAAACCTTCACGCTAGTGCCCAGTGCTATATCATAAGCCATGTCAAAATACTTCAACATGCTCCTGTATGTCTTATACTCAGGCGTCATGGTTGGGTAACCAACTTGATGGAACTGATTCAAGTGTGGCCTAATAACATCACTTATCCACCTTGTCAGTATATACCTTTCATCAATTTTATTAATCTTCTTGGGCGACAAGATCTTGAGTATATGGCAACAAAGTATCCCTCTAGACTCGAACCATTTGCAGCTGCAACTAAAATAGTCGCCGATAGGTATATATTCAACAATGTACTCAACTGGATTTCCATCATTTTTTGTTATAACTGAATAATCACTAACGATGAATTTCTCAACACCGGGGACAACTTGATGATCGTCGGGGCTGCTGACTACACAATGATACAATTTCCTTAGCTGTGTCTTGAAAATTTTATACACTGTACGCGTATAACACTGAATTGCCTACTGCTCCCACTTGAACATTGACTCGCACACAATTTGAAAGCCCTTTGACCTTTATTCCTCTTCCAACTCTTTCTCATGCTTAGCTCTTATAGCTAACTCATACTGGTGAACAAATATCCTAAGATTGCTTTGACGAGTAATATATCCATCAAAGAACGCATGCATCCCCTCACTTCTTTGCATAGATAGCATACCACCCCAAAAATACACATAAAGGTACACATGAACCCATTTTTCCTTCTCAGAGTAAAGCTTGTTGAACCAATTCCTTGTATGCAAACTATACCTTGCAATATATTCTGTCCACTTTCTCTCAAAAACTTCAACAGTTATGCTATCAAGGACCATGGATTTAAATTCTGCACATGCAATTTTAGAAGGACGAACACCACTTAAGTAAACAGGCAACTTTGAGAATATATGCCAAATACAATACCTATGTATTGTATTTGGCATCACTTCAGCAATGGCTACCTTAATGCTTTGACACTGATCAGTTATGATCGCATCTGGATGAACATTTCCCAAGGCATCAAGCCAAGTTCTAAAAACTAATTTGTAACTATCGATATCTTCATGAGACATGAGAGCACATCCTAGTAAGATGGACTGTCTATGGTGATTAATGCCGACAAATGAAGAACATGGCATATTATATCGATTCACAAGGTACGTCGTATCAAAGCATATCGCATCATGGAATTGCTCATACGCTGCCTTACAGCGTGAATGCACCCATACCGCATTTCGCAGCCTACCAATATTATCAACGTCGATAGAATAGAAAAACTCTCTATCCTTTACCTGGATTTCACGAAAAAGGTTGAGCAGCGACTGTGCGTCCCCTTCTTGCATTTCAAAATTCCTACTCTTCAAAATATAATTTCTACAATCCTTTGGAGTGCAACCCAAATTTTGCGGTCCACCACGTTGAACCTCAGCAAGTCTAATATTTTTGGAGGGTCTAATGCCAGATCGATCGGGAGCTACAAGATCCCTCTTTAAAGAATTACAAACAGACATATGTCCAGCCATCAGGCACGATACGGATGGGTGCAAATCATGATTGTGATCGTGAACGACCTTAGAGATGCGCTAACAACCAAAATCATCCAAAACAGCAGCTAGCCTAGCTTTACAATTGTTACTCTTGGTGGTAAACTTGATTTTGTGAATCCTAGTCCTATCACAACAGTAGGTTATATACCTGGCAGTGTCACCACCCTTCTTGTTGGAATTTCTTTTGATGACGGAGAATCCTCTCAGTCGTGCATGTTCTTTGTAGAATGCAAACAAAGTATCTTTATCTCTAAATCGCATTCCAGAGATTGGACCTACAACCACATCCTCTTCAGTGAATTCATTCTCTATTTCCTAATCTATATCGCATAACTCTAACTCATTTCCTAAAACCTGCTCCTCATCATCGTTAGCTTCTCCGTGATATTCTCCATCGGCTTCTTCTTCATCATCATCATCGTCTAAGTGTACATCATTGTTGAAACTGTCGTGAGAATCAACATCGACCCATTCGTATTCATTCAACAAACTATCGTCCGATGCCATCCCTAAAGATCTGTACAACCTGCCCCTAACTCGATCAAACCTATTATCTTGGTTGATATTCATGGTTGTTGTATTTATGTTTTCATTTGGATTCATATTTTATTACACCGCCAAATTTTTTGGGTTTGAATCCATTTTTAGAGAAGGAGAAAGTGTCCGCTGGTTTAGGGATAGACAAGGAGGAAAGTGTCCGCTGGTTTAGGGTTTGGTAATGAGGACGTATACAAAATCGTATACCGTATTTGTTTTTAAGAAAGGAAGAAAATACAATAATTTGTTAAAAAAATGTATAATTTGTATAAAATACACATAAATACAAGGGAAATACACAAAACTCTTCGTCTCCCAACATTTAATTTTCGCATACTTCAAGACTTGGAATTTAATTTTGGGTTTTGGAGGGGAAAATGTAGGCTAATTAGTTAGAGGATCATTTATGTATTTTCACTGGTGTGGCCAAAGTTGGGTCGCGCCAGTGTGGTCGTTTAGTATCTCCCAAATGTTAATATGGTCAATTTTATTGTTAATCGATGTTGAAGGTTAATTTCTTAGCTCCCATTTGGCCATATATTTAGGCTTTATTTTTTCAAAAAAAAAATTGAAAACATTGTTTGTTTATGAAATATGATCATGTTTTGGAGAAGAAAAAAATTCAAAAATTTTCAAATTCCCAAAAACTGATTTAGGTCACTTTTTGGGTGAAAATTTTTCTTCCACTCATAAAACTTCAACTTTTCTTCAAATAAAATGCATGTCCAAACACAAGTTCAACTTTCAAAAATTATTTTTCAACACAACTTCAAAAACTCTTTTTTCAAGTTTCAATTAAATTTATGTCCAAACACTAGCTTAATATGTGTGAAAATAGACAAAATATCAATTAAAATATACCAAAGGAAATAGCAATTTTACAAAACTAAGCTACTCATTTGCTAGATTATAAATATACAGTGTGTACCATAATAGTTTTGTCTTATTGGGAGGGCGCCTTTACAACACTTTTTCATCGTTTCCAAAAGAATCGGATCACTCCACCGGCGGCGGACTTAAGGTCTTTCACTTTCCTTGCTTTTTGCCGCTAATAAAAACCAAACATGCATTCTTTATTTAAAAATCATTGTATTATTAATTTTTTTTTTGGATAAAATAATGACAAAAATACATTCACTAACTTACAACCTGAGTATGTTCTTATACCCTTTTTGTTCAACCTTTGCTAGAACTAGAAATGCGTGTTTCTTTTAAAGCTTTTATTTTTTTTTTTTTTTTGCTGTTATTGTTGAAAAGTTCAGATACATTTGGTTAAGCTTTTGTCGGGGAGAAAATCAGTGTTTTTGAATCGAAGGAAGTGACTTGTCATGAAGTGACTTATACTCGGCAATGGGCATCACAAACATATTCCAAATTTCTGAGCTGCTGTATATGCATGCTTTATGTTGATTTTTTTTTCTTTCTTTTCACATTGTGATTGTTGTGCAGGAAGAGGGGGGAAAAAGTAAGTGCCTATGGAAATAGAGGAAGTACCAGCAACAGCACAAGGGGCACCTCTTTTCCCGCTGGCACTAGCACATATTCATCGCCTCACAATAGAAGAGATACAGGCTTTCACAAATGGACTGGAGAACCAGATTGGGCAAGGAGGGCAGGGAAGGGTCTTCCGGGGACAAATGCACTCACCAAACCCGGACCTAAACGGAAGACCTGTTGCTATTAAGGAGTACTCAGACACATCAGGACCACATGAAGCAAATCATTTGTCCCAGTTTCAACACCCCAACATCATTGGGCTGATAAGTGTGTGTGAGACAGACGACAAATTCTATCTGGTTACGCCATATATGGCAAATGGAGATCTACTCTCCAGATTCCGAGGTAAATTTCGGACTAAGTATCTATTTAAAATAATTTTATACTCTTCATTTTTGGAGCTCCATTTAATATTGCATATTATTGTTGCATTGCTCCATATGAGGCTATTCTGACTCATTAAATCAAAAAGACAAGGGGCACAAAGAAGTGCTGTAGGTTTTACATGTGATGGAAGGAAGTTGAAGATGCAATCCCTTCTGCTACACTGTGCAGCTGCATCTCAACTTTGGAGCATGTTTCTTAATATGTTTGAGGTCGAGTGAGATTTACTGCGATTAGTAAAAGAAGTACTCTGTGCTAGCAATTGGAAGGCTGAGCACATAAACAAAGAAGATTTGATAGGTCATACCCGGTTGCATCTAGCGGACCATTTGGAAGGAAATAAACCTATGAAGTTTTGAAAGAAAAAAGGACTCACAGTCTAGGTTGAAATTTAAAAATATTCGTCTTTTAGCAGCTTGGTGTAAGCTTAATGTGTTACCTGAGTTGGACAAATTGGTGTAGTGGAAAGTTATCTGCAGTGCAGCAAAGGAGCAACAAAAGAAAGAAATCAAAGTGTGGAGAACATAAGAGAGGAAGTAGGTAAAAATTAAGTGAAAAATGAGACAATGTTAGCACCTGATATTTCAGACCCCTGAGTAGACATTTTTCTGCAAACATAGAGCTAGAGCAACAACTTTTGCAGGGCTTTTGTTGCTTCAGTGCCTTGTTTTTTACCACTTCACTAATCTAGGTGAGACATTAAAGGGCCTCATAAACAGTTTCAGATCATTGAGATGTATTTATATATTTGTATAGCTGAACTAGTGCGTTAGCAGTTAGTTAGTTAGTTGCTTAGCTGCAATTAGGTGGTATCAGTCAGTCAGATAGTTACCGATATTTTGGTATAGTTAGCTACGTGTATATATATACTGTTGAAGTGTTAATAGAAATCAGTTTTTCAATTTCCCTAAATCAGACTCTCAGTTCTTCTCTCTTTTCATGTGAGATATCCAGATTTCTCCATTGGAGCTCATCTCAGGCTCAAATTGTTGCTCCATTTTACTAGTAGTTTAACAAAGATACTAGCCTGATGCAGCTCAATCTCCAAACAAAATATTAAGCTGTCTCTTTCCTCCGCAGGGGCTGTCATCTCGCAAATATGGTTCTCCTCAATTGCTTTCCTCTCCACACCCCTCACTCACCTTGACACCAACCTTTCCTATCTTGCAGAACATCCAACCACTCCACCACTCACATTAAGAGAACTGGCAAAGACAGCCTCAACCTGAAATTAAGTTATGGCATCATTGGGTTCCTTCGCAAACATGGGGCAACTTCTCTTAGGATGTTATAGCACTAGGCTTGACACTAGGATAGCTCTATCAAGCTATGTTGCTCGGACTCTCCGAAAATATCGATGGGTGCGTGTCAGATCCTCCAAAAATAGTGAGGATCCGACACGGGTGCGGCAGCTAATACATATGATCTTCCACTCCCAATTATTTGTCTTGGTAATTGGTATCTATCGGCGAAAGTACATAGTAAAGCTAAAAGGAACTGAATGATTTCAAAAACATTGAAACTAGCATTAGACAACAATAGGGAAAAGGCAAAATCTATTGTTTTAATGCATAAAGTTACAACATTTATCTTCAGAATGTGCAAGTTGAGCTTTCCAACAAGTTTCAATTACATGAATTCATAAAGCAATTTTTTTCCAACTCTTGACAGGTTTAGGTTGGGGAGAAATTGTTAATGTCCTAAGGGGAGTTGCACAGACAAGATCCCCGCTGATTTACAGGGATTTAAAACTGCCAACATACTTTTGGACGACGTAACTACACTTTCTTAAACTTATTTGTTTTCTATATCTATGGACTGATTGATAAAACTTACATGCAGGATTTGAATGGAGTTCTGTGTGACTTTGGGACAGTGAAACCAGCTGCAAGCGCAGAAAATGATAGTCGTTTCAGTTTTGGATATGCTGACCCTTTTTATGTAGCTCATGGTAAGGATACTTTTTGTTGTAGATATTTGCTAGATGTTTTTTTTAATCTAAAAAAACATCATGGTTTTGCTAAACTATCTATGATAATATGTAGGTATAGCCTACATATTACTGTAAGACAGAGACCGGACAATAGCCAGATTAAGAAGTTGAAGCAGTGGCTTGGAAAGGAAAAAGACAATTCAGCAGATGAGGAGGAGTATAATTTTGTTTTTTGGTGTGAAGAAAAAAACAAAAGGAAAGGGCATGTTGTCCATGAGCACGGGCGTCTCCATAAAATCAATGGCCTAAAGCCAATTTTTAATAAGATGCCTTATACTTTTTTATTAGTATGTATACACACACATGCAGAAAAAAGTTAGTGTTGCCAATTTTTTCCTACATGTTATTTATAGTATAACATTCTTAAATGATAAAACCTTTAACTTCACGTAGTATTATTATCTATGTTAGTAAGAGATAACTTAAATAAATAAGATGTTAGACAGGTATTTTCAATATGTTACCTTTAATATTGTTGTAAAAAAAGTATTTACTAATATGAAGATTTAAGTAATTTAATTCAAACTTCTAAAGTATTTTTAGTTTTAAAGAGTAGATAATCTTTCTTTCTTTCTTTCTTTTGTCCAATTTTTTTTTGTACTTTTTTTGGGTAAACTTTAATATTGTCTAAGTTGAAATAAAATCATAAAATCCATTATTAAGAAATTTTGGAAATCTAAATCAATGTGTTACTAATTTCCTACTCGAGCATTCTCAATCAAATTTTATAGAGTCTCAATTAAAATAAAACGGCAATCAGTGAATGTGTTATTTAGTTACCCGATATGAATGAAGCTGGTTGAGTAACACGTTCATAGGACAGTGATCTATAAATACTTGTTCATAATTAATCAACACGACTCAACAGAACTGGTGGCTTAAAACTAAAATATATTAAAAGACCCTGAAATTTCTTTCATAAAATTCACATATTGAGACAAAAAAAAAGTGTGAGCGAACAACATATAATATGTGGGTTAGGCGCACGTTATATGGTATTGAACTATCCCCTATAAAAAATATATCATTAAGTGAAAATGGTAAAAGGGTTAAGCCTATAATCGATCTCGTTTTGAACCTTATGACACGTGTCTCGTGGATTTCGTAGTTTAAAAAAGTGAGACACAAAAGAACTTGCTTTCTGATGTGTGGATCAATCAAATGTAACAAAAAAATAATTAATTTAGAGAGTCTGAGTTAAAATTAGAAAGTAAAATCGTAAAAAATATAAATAAAGAAAGAGAGAAAAATAGAATTGCTGAGAAGATAAATATATTATTTAATTTAGCGAGAGAAATATTTTATCCTAACTTATTCAATATTACCTCTACCAAATTTTAAGAAAATTTAAAATATTTTATTAATAATTTTATGAATATAAATGACATATATAATATTATAATATAGCAGTACTTTATATTTTTGGGACCTTAAATATTTGTGGTCTAAGGCAAAAGTTTCATTTGCTTTAACACAACTGGGCGTCCAACGTGAGCAGAGTGTGGGTGTCCATCGTGAGCAGAGTGTGCGTCCAACCATTGATCAAGTAATTGATGTCTTACAGCGATTGAACCAGAGGCGTGGGTGTCTAGCAATTTTTTGAACAAAGAAACCAGGAAAGACTTTAGCGACACATCTATTTTGCCAGTTTTTGTAATTAACGCATTACTTTTTTGCAATCGAGACAGAAAGATTTGAGATTGATTCTGAAATTTCACACAGTTTGATGCATAAGTCGGTTAAGTAGACAAGAAAAGTATTAACACTTGAACAAGGAATGAAGAAATCCAGATCAGATCTATACTTACCTTTGTGAACAACAGAGATTGAGAGGAGAACGAGGATGTCCCTAAGTAGATAGGAGGAGAACTGGTCACCCACCGCTTCGGTTCTCTAGATAGATTCGCCCAGCAAACTACTCCTATCATATCTTGCCACGTCATTAATATTATTAATTTAATAATTATAGTAAAACAAAACTTTGCCATTATTGAAGGGTAAAAAGTGGAAATTTGCACCGTTACTAGTCTGTCTAAATTCACGGTGTCCTATAGAAAAAGGTTTCTTTATCTTCTTTAATAGCAACGTGGTCCACTTTTAGTGGTTGAAAATTCATAAAAAATGAAGTGTGCCAGTCTATATCATATGATGTGTTAAAAAACATTATGTATACTTGTAGTTTCAAATGCAAATAGAGAAAGAAGTCTTTTGGGAATAATATGCAGCAAAAACTAGCTTAGATAAATCAAATTTGAGAAATTAAAAATTAAAAAAAAATTTACTTACCGTATGTACTACTTACTTCATATTCTTAAAGATATTCGTATCACTTATAAATTGTAGTATTAAAAATTTGAGACTGTTCCCTTTTATTTTCAAAATAATTCTCAAAAATAAGTGGACCTTTTAATATGCAATAATGACGTGAAAATAGAAAAAGAAATGCTTTACCCATAATTGACTAGTTAAAGTGAAATTTCACCACCAGTGTGTCTAATCCGGATGTCGTGGGATTCTCGCGGTGGGGATTGATCTTATAAAAAATCATTCATCTTGAATTAGGTAAATGCGTCCGCAAAATGCTGTCAAGATTTGGTTAAACTCTTGATAGATCTGTGATCAGATTTGGATGGTTGCGGTTAGGGGTGTACATAGGTCGGGCAGGTTCGGATTTTTCAATTATCAATCCAAATCAATGGTGTCGGGTTTTTAAATTTATAAACCAAATCAAACCAAACCAACAAAGTTAGATTTTTCAATCTCGGGTTTTCTCGGTTTTTTGGATTTTTTTTTGGGCAAAGTATTCATGGCATAAAATATGTAACTTTTCCTAGTAAAATACAACTATATAATGTATTTTCCAAAAACTAACACAATAATATGAGATAAGTCATAGCATTATACTAAAATATTCAATAACAAGATAAAATAATAAAATTACATAAAACAAATATTACTAATTAATATGCTATAATAAAAATTAACATAATCTAAAAATACTATATAGGTCATGCTAAAATAAGTATAGCTAATAAGTACTCTAAAGGAAAAGATAAACTAAGTTATGCATTTTCATTATAAACCAATGTAAACTAAAATAATTATCCAACACTATCGTCATTCCTAGTATTCAATTGAATTTCTTTTGTTAGCATTAGTATTGATATGAACTTTGTTTGAGTTATTGCATTTATGAGCTTTAAAAATTATTTAACATTCAAGAATGTTAACTCTAAACTTGATATAATACGTTAAACGATAAAATTGTGAAAAAGTTTAAGAAATATTTATAAATTATATTACAATAAATATTTATATGTATAAAATATTTTTTAAAAATATATAAATATGCTATCGGGTTGGTTTGGTTTCGGTTTGACTTTTTTTTAGTTAAAACCAAACCAAACCAAACCAATTATGGTCGGGCTTTATTTTTCAATACCAAATCAAATCAAACCAAACTATATCGGATTTTTTTCCGATTTGATTCGGATTATCGATTTCTTTGTACACCCCTAGTTACGGTGATATGGCTAAGATGGTTACGAAGGAAGGAAGGAAATGGTTCCACATGGTGGTGGAAAAGGGCAGCTAGTTGGAATGGTAAGCTTAGAAGTGGCAAACGGGCCCATCGAAAATGGACAATGCAAAAACGGATAAATTATCCAACCCGGTCCATGTTTAATACGGATAAAAAATGAGTTATCCAATGGATAATATGAATATAATATGGATATCCATAATGTACTACTCCATTTACACTTCAATATCAAGAGATATATAGGCGGGCGCGCACACACTCTTAAGAGGTAGGATGGGTAGTTGTTGAAGGAAGTGTCTCAGGAAGGGAGGTGAGTTCAGCCACGTTTTTTATTGGAGATTTAAGAAAAAATGGTAGGATACCTTGAGCTTAATCTAGCTTCTTCTTCCTTTGTGAGCCTTGATTTGATGCCGCAAATTAAGAAGAGCAGGGGGGATTAAGATGAGCATGGGGGGAGGGGATTTTTTATTACATAAAAGACTAAATACAAATTGGACTTTCACATAGGATGGTGAGATTCTGTCTTGTCAAAGGAAGGAGCTAGATTTGGCTTGTTCGAGATAACGAGTCAAAGAATTTTCAAAAGAAGGATATATTCAGCTCCAGTTAACGTCCGATAGCATAGACGTGGGAAAAAAACGTTAAGAAACACACAAAGTGGACATGACAATAGAATTCTAAATCTACTGAAAAGAGAGATTAAATGCCCTGTTATCAATCGTATGCTGGTAACAAGGCTAGCGCATTGCATTGGCTTCAGCAAACAAGTTTACCAGCATTTCCATCAAAATGAAAGGGTCAAATTAGTATCCACTGTAAACCTACTATCTAACTGATCCACTTAGTACATGCATCACTGGGCATTAATTGGAAGGGAAGCCTGATGTATCACATTAACGTCTAACATTTAACATCTTAAGAAAGAACTCATTTCCTCTCTACATGTTGTTGCACAACATGTAAAGCCTCCAGACGGTTAACAACTTCTTTCATTAGTGGTCGCTTCTTTTCTTCTTCATCCAAATACTGCATTGCAAGATTTGTCATTTTAGGTCCATCACGACGATCAAAGTCTGGATCATCATCAAGACTTTGGTGCACAAGTGAACACTAGGCTTGTACTCTTTCAAGGCCCACAAATCAACTGCAGTCGCTACGGTATTTTTCACATCAATAACTCTTTTGCTCATAAGATCTAAGAGCAAAACACCAAATGAGTAAATATCGGATTTGACAGTCCACGCACCTGCACATATTTTACAAGCATGAAAAGTGCATAAGAACGGATGCTTCAGCGAAAGAAAGAAAGAAAGAACAACGAAATGGACAGGCTGTGAAAGATAGAAGCACCATTTCTTTTCGCAAGTCCAAGTAAAGCAGCACACTAAAAACAAGAAGAATAAAGTCGTACTCTAAAAGGAAAAAGGAAACTAGAAATGGTTTCAAAAACTCCATGGTGCTTTACTTGGACTTGCTTAGAATTTATTCCCTACAAGTTCTTATCGGGCTTCACATTTAATCCCTACAAGTTCTTATCGCAAATTGTTGTTTCCTACAAACCATCATCTTGGTTTCAGAAACTTCTGGATAAATTTGCTTAGAATGGTAGGACAGAAAAAAAGAGAGTGGAAAGGATGATGTATTTTAAACACAAAATTAACACAATTATTCGCCTCTTTTCCTCCAAAGATATTGTGTCAACCTTTATACATCAAAAAATTAACAAGGGGTCAATTTGGAGCTTGGCAGGACGACAACTCCAATAAGTTTAATGAGAAATGTTTTCAATACACCAAACTTCTAAAATTGATAGAATCAAGTGGCACCTCCACAAGAGTGTATTACCTATCACCAACATGTAAATATAATGAAAACAACGCTAATTTACAACTGTTATATTTGATTGAAACAATGACTGGGTTTAGGGACTAGTACCACATTGAGCAACATCTGGAGCAATGTAGCCAAAAGTTCCAGCTTCACGATGACTGACTGTCTTATCCAAATTACTTCCAAGTAACATACCAAATTCAAACAGGATGGGATTGAAATTCTGGAGAGAAAGAACAGACACTATTTTTACTCAGTCATGAAATATTGTGTGCAAACACAAAATAACAATGTCAACACACGACCAGGAACTTTACATACCCAGTGGAAACAACAAAATGTATTTGTAATAACGTACCTTGTCGAGCACTATGTGAGCTGGATTAATGTTGCGAATCAGGTATTGTGACTTTTGACCATGCAAGACATTCACCAAGCGAGCTAATGCAAGTGCAGCCCTAACTCTGTCCAGCCATTTGAACTCATCCGAACAAGAAAACTAGAAAAAGTAATTACATTGTCTGCACATCTCGTCCTCCTTTTTTTCATGAATAAATTTTTCCGCCTGTCACCGTGATTAAGAAAAGGATTTCCTACATGTGTCTACCCTCCCCCCCCCCCCCAAGCCCTCTTTTTTTAAGGTCTCTTCCCCATATAACAGCTATTTCCACCTTCTAGTGACAACAGATCTTTTACTCAATGGTCTCACTAGTATAGACCTCGATATGGCAACATGAAATGCGCTTAACAGCAGAAGATACTCAAGACAAGGTTGAACATGTAATATTATTTTTTTATTACCGTACTGTCCGGCCAGCTTGCGCACACCTCGACTAATTCTAAGGGGTACCTTCTACCTTCCACTAGCACAGGTACCGGATAACTCTATCCACCAAGACTTGGATTGATGGGAAAAAATCAATAAATATAAATATGAGAGTAGAGGGGTACCTTGAATGATAAAGTTATACAAGGTGTCACGTGGTTTGAGATCGTAAACAACCCCCAGAATTTTATCCTCTCGACAATATCCAATCAATTTCACTAAGTTCGGATTGCCCCTAATCCTTGGATCTTGCAAGAATTTAAGTTCATCCTACAAGCACATACAAGCAATCTTCCAGACTAAGCATAAACTAGGAAAAGAATCAGTAGGTAAGAGATTGTGCACACACACATAATAAAGACACAAACCTCAAATCTCACTAGGTCTTTATTGTCTCGAAGAACCCTAGGATCAAACAGAATCTTGACAGCCACATCCTTGGTAGTTTCATCTTCTTGATTCAAACCCACAGGCATCTTCCCACGGTAGAGCTTACCATATTGAGAGATTCCAATAAGATTATCTGGAGAAAATTGACCCGTATACTGTCTCAATTTCTCAAATGTGAGGTCAAGAAGATCATTTTTCACAGTGAGATCAACAATATCACTTTCCACAGTGAAATCAAAAATATCACTTACGTCAGGAAGATCATTTTTCACTGGGTATTCTTTTCCTATACAAGACAGGCTGAAGCAACCTGTAAAGAAGTGACAAGAGGGTCATACAGCATTATAACAAGAAGGGATTGAAATCTGTAAATGATCATAGGAGAATTGAAATTTTGTAACAAAATACCAAGAACAAAAAAGGAAACACCCAATTGCATGCGTCAATAACGTAGGAAGCTATATTAAGATTTAGGGCAGGCATGACATTATCAACCTAAGCGGCTTTTTCCATGTCGAATCTCATATACAGAATTTGTGCCTCCGCCCCTCGTAATCAGACCATATGAAAATTTTGAATAATACGAAACGCATTCTAAATTTCTTCTAAAAAAATCAGAGATATCGTACGGCCTCTGGGAAGATAAACTAAACCAAAACCCTAGAAATGGAAATAGATCGGCACGTCAAAAATAGATACAAATCAATATAAAAGAATGAAGATAAATCGAAAATAGTCACCTTTAGAGCGCCAGAAAGGCATGATTTTGACGAAGAATTCTTTCTTTTTGTTTCACTCACTCAGGATTTTGCCGAAGAACGAGGTTCTGCAAATTTTCCTTGTGTACAAAAGAAGTCAATAGTACTATTTGTATAATAATTCAAATTATTAATGAGGATCAATTTAGCACCAATTTTTATTATTTTTATTTTTCATTTGCTTTGGTACCGAAATTAATGGTGATTAAAGTTAGTAGTTGGAGGGTACTCCTCCTACGGAGAAGTTGTTTATAAGAGGAGACTTCAATGGTCATATTGGGTGTCTGTTGGGGGTTATGGCTAGGTGTATCGGCTTTGGGGATATGAACGGAGGAGGTAATTCACTGTTAGATTTCGCTAGAGTTTTTGAACTAGTGATCGTGAAGCTAGTTTTTCGAAGAGGGAGGAGCATTTGATTACTTTCCGAAGTATGGTGGCTAAGACTCAAATTGATTATCTCCTCCTCAAGAGGTGCGATAGGGGGTTGTGTAGAGATTGTAAGGTGATCCCGAGTGAGAACCTCGCGACTCAACATAGGTTTTTGGCGATGGACGTCGGTATCTTGATTAGAGGTAGAAGAGGTGTGTACGGGGTCAACCGAGGATCAGATGGGGAGTGTTGACTAAGAATAATGCGCAGGAGTTGGAGGGGCGGCTGACGGCTATGGGAGCCTAGAAACGTTGTGGGGGTGCTAGCGCTATGTGAACGGCGACGGCGGATTGTATTAGGAGGTGGCGAAAGGGGTGTTAGGGGTCTCGAAGGGTTACTTTGGCGGGCCCCAAGGTGACTGGTGATGGAATGGCGTGGTCCAGGGTAAAGTGGAAGCAAAGAAAGTGGCGTACCTTAAGTTAGTGGAGAGCACCAACGAGGAGCAGAGAAGAGCGAACATAGTAAAATACAAGGAAGCTAGGAAGGAGGCGAAATTAGCGGCCGCAATATTCAAGTTGGGATGAATGGTTAAGGTCTAATAGGGCTGCGGTAACTGGAGCGGAATCGCTCCTGCCGAGATGGCCGTTGCTCGCCGGTTTACCTGCAAATAAGCAATACAAGCATATATTGTGCGTAAATTTAAACATGATGCAAGTTCCCGTAGGACCATGAATGTTGTCTTTGGACGGTTAGGATGACGTCCTCGGACCATGACGTCCTGGGCCATGAAGTGTATAATAAAGGATTCGCAGGCTATGAAATGATGTTCTCAAGCTATGAGAATGATACCTCCGAACCATGATGCCTTCGAATAATGATATGCGAAAAATTAAAGGGATCTTCAGGCCATGATATGGCGTTCTCGGGCTATGCGAATGATGCCTCCGAACGATGACGCCCTTAGATAATTTGGCGATCTTTTAGCCCATGAAATGCAGTAGATGGCGATCTTTCGACCCATGAAATGCAATAAATGGCGATCTTTCAGCCATGCAGAATGTAAATAAGGTGGCGATCTTTCAGCCAATGCAAATGTAAATAAGGTGGCGATCTTTCAGCCATGCAAGTGTAAATAAAGTGGCGATATTTCAGCCATGCAAATATAAATAAGTTGGCGATCTTTCAGCCAATGCAAATGTAAATAAGGTGGCGATTTTTCAGCCATGCAATGCAGCAAATGCAGATGGAGACAGTGTTCAGTCTCGGAAGGCAGAATGGTAGCTTTATGCATTGCAGAAAATGCAGATGGAGACAGTGCTTAGTCTCGGAAGGCAGAATGGTAGCCTTATGCAATGCAGAATATGCAGATGGAGATAGTGCTTAGTCTCGGAAGGTAGAATGGTACTTATGCAATGCAGAATATGCAGATGGAGACAGTGCTTAGTCTCGGAAGGCAAAATGGTAGCCTTATACAATTCAGAAAATACAGATGGAGACAGTGCTTAGTCTCGGAAGGCAGAATGGTAGCCTTATGCAATGCAGAAAATGCAGATGGAGACAGTGCTTAGTCTCGGAAGGCAGAATAGTAGCCTTATGCAAGAGATAAAAGGCAAGTGGTAATAGAATTTTCTTAGCTGATGGCTGATTGTGATATTGTGGCCGCTGGGGATATTGTGTGCGGATAACAACTGTGAATAGGTGTGACGGTTCTGAGAGTTGTATTTCTGAACAATATGAGTGTATAATATAGTCGATGACTTTGCGACTTGGGTGCCTGCATCCAAAGAAAAATCGTGAGTTTTGTAAAGGGGAAAGGTTAGTTCGTATCCCCGCTAACTTTGCTTGACTTGCTCAGCTCCTATTTCGGTGTACTGTGCGTAACATTGGGGTAGCGTTGCTAAACAAAGCAATTTTGGTAACAAACATGCATGATTTAGTAAAAATGTAACATAAATACATAATCGAGAATAGTTTTCTTTAGATGAACCGACGACCGTGACGTGGTTCAAGACATTGCAACCTTTCTTGCTCCGGAATTTTGAGGGTCCTCCTCAAAATTCTGCCCCAGTTTACTAGGTTGGTGCTTCTGACGGCTGCTTGCGGTGACTGGCTGAAATTACTTCGGAATTTTGAGGGTCCTCCTCAAAATTCTGCCCCAGTTCCCAATTACGGGGGGAAATAAAAATTTTATTGACTTGTGACCGAACCCATAGGGCTGCTTACGTATCCCCTCTTAAATGGGAATCAGGTCAAGCGTAGTTCAAATTACATCATATGAGGAAAGCATAAAGGTTACACATAGTATCGCTTGACTGCATATGAATTGATCGACTTTGGCCAGACTTCTCCGTCCATTTCCGCAAGTATGAGGGCTCCTCCTGTTAGAACCCGGTGAACCATGTACGGACCCTGTCAGTTGGGAGAGAATTTCCCTCTGGCTTCATCTTGATGCGGGAAAATTTTCTTTAACACCAGCTGCCGCGGTGTGAATTATCTCGGCTTGACTCTTTTGTTGAAGGCTCTGGACATTCTATTCTGATAGAGCTGACCGTGGCAAACTGCATTCATTCTCTTTCCATATATAAGAGCTAGCTGCTTGTAACGACTCTTCACCCATTTTGCATCGTCGAGCTCAGCTTCTTGTATGATCCTCAAGGAAGGGATTTCTACTTCGGCGGGAATGACCGCTTCTGTACCATATAGCAGCATGTAGGGGGTTTCCCCAGTTGATGTGCGGACTGTGGTATGGTATCCCAATAAAGCAAATGATAGCTTCTCGGGCCACTATTTATGCTTCTCTATCATTTCCCTCTGAATCTATGTCCGTTTGTTGCGTTGTCTCGTTGCATGTCACAGTCATTGGTTCATCAAGATAAGTAATAGTAATGCTGTATAAATAAAGCTCACCATTCAAGTAAGTCACTTTACCCGGCGCTTACTGTCTTCTTTCTAGCCTAAATGAGAGAAAATAATAAGAGTAAGATTTATAAGGAAACCGAAATGCTTTGATAAATTTCATAACTGTTTTGAACATTGGAGATCTTATTGCGAAGTTTAAAATGCGAAAGGAAAGTCAACTAGTAAAAATAAAAGATAGTGCATGATGCTTGTTCAGCCTTGCTACCCCGAGGCTTTCTGGGCCCTGGTGGTTCTGATGGTCCAGTTGTTGAGGCGTGCTCCTCGGCTTACTGCCTGTATGGAAGGGCCTTCCTCCCCTCCTCCTCGAAAATGACACAGCAATCCATATCATCGTCTTCTAGGAACAAATTCCTTACTGTTGCCAGTGCTTCCTCTTCTTCTGACCCATAAATAATGTTGGCTGGCTGGAAAGTCTGCTCCAAATGTGGTATTGGCTGCTCCAGCGGATAGTAAGGACCGTGCCATGGTGGCGACCAATTATTGAATTCCTCCCAAGTATACTCATATCCCAGACCAAAGTTGGTACCATGTTTCTTTAGTTTGATAGGCTTAGCGATTCCTTGGAGATTTTTGCCGAGCCCTTTGCCAGGTTCGTACCCACACCAATTTAGTATGCTCTCGATCTTGTTGTCCCACCATTTGTCCTTGTCGACGGCGTTTACTCGCTCGATGTGGTGATAGGTCTCCCCGCCTATCTTTCTTCTGCCTCTGATTGCTGGGATGGTCTGGCGGCTGTATATGGGGTTGCTATCGTCGCCGTGAATGATCACCTCTTGGTGGTTCCACTCAAACTTCACTGCCTGATGTAGTGTGGATGCTACGACCCCAGCGGCATGAATCCATGGTCGTCCCAACAACAAATTGTAAGATGACGGCACGTCTATCACTTGAAAATCAACATCGAACCAAGTAGGCCCCATTTGCAAACACAGGCTAATTTCCCCAATGGTGGACCTTTGGGAATCGTCGAAAGCGTTGACGTTGATGGCCCCATCCTTGATCTCATGCAGCCCCTTTCCTAATGTCCTGAGTGTTACCAACGGACAAATGTTGAGGCTGGACACTCCATCAATCAGGATTCTGGTGATAAAATAATCTTCGCATTGCACGGTGATGTGCAACGCCTTGTTGTGACTCAACCCTTCTGGTGGCAGCTCATCTTCATGAAAAGTTATCTTGTGACTTTCCAATACCTGCCCTACCATGTTCGCATCTCTCCTCCGGTGATGTTGCTTGGTACATATGCCTCACTCAGCACCTTTAACAAGGCATTCTTGTGTGCATCGGAATCCTATAGCAAAGCTAGGATAGAAATTTGTGCCGGTGTTTTGTTCAGCTGATCAACGATCGAGTATTCCTTGGCTTGTATCTTTCTCCAGAGATCATCGGGCCCGGTTTCAGCGATGGTTAGCCGCCCTGAGGCCTGCTTGCTTGACTCATCCAAATGTTCCGGAGTATAAACCCTACCGGTTCTTGTCATGCCCTGGGCCGCAACGGTTTCCCCGATCTTGACCTTCCCTTTTCTTCTTGCCTCGGCTATATAGTCCCATGGTATGGCCTTGGTATGGAACGGTGTCATGGCCGACATTGCTACTGGAATGGGCACCTTTACTCCGAACGGAGCATGTGCTTTGGAAGGTACAACCACAACTTCAAATGGTGTGGGTGCGTTTGCTGGAAACGCAAACTCGACCTCAATTGGCGTTGGCGTCTTTGCAGAGGATGGTGCTTCAAACTCAAGTGGTACGGACATGTTTACCTCGGCATCCTCAGAAGGCTGAATCTGGACTACAATCGGATTAAGGGTGACTATTGGCTTCTTCAGATCGTCACCTTCTGTAATCAAACTGATCGATCCCTTGGGGTCCCAATCATCCTCTATTTCAATCATGTGAACGCCTCCACCCTTGTAGTCTGGTAGAGGGTTATTGCGGACATTCGGAGCAGGCTCCTTTGCCACTATAATCTTGTTATCAATCAAAGTCTGGATCTTATCTTTCAGAGAGCGGCATTCATCAATGGTATGTCCTTTCATGCCGGAGTGGTATGCACAGGATTTGTTCGGATTAACCCATTGAGAAGGGTTCTCAAGGGTTATAGCAGGGATAAAGGTGACAAACCAGCAGCTTTGAGCCTTTCGTATAGTTGGTCAATTGGTTCAGCAATGGCGCTATACTGTTTGGGAGATCTGCGGTCAAAATTTGGTCGAGGTCTAGGGGAGTTTTGGCGTGCGGGAGGTGATTGATAGTGGGATGGTTGAGCATTGTAGGCTTGGTAGACATGTGCAGGTTGGGAATATCTGGGTGAAGTAGGCTGATATGTAGGAGGTGGAGGTGACTGATAAGTAGGTGGTGGGGTTGGTGGGGTTTGGTAAGAGGGTGAGGGTGCTTGGTAGTTCGGGGTAGGCTGATATGTGAGTGGAGGCATTGGATAGGTTTGGTATTTGACAGGGGATTTGGTTCGCTGTGCAACCATTACGGCACCTATGTCCCTTTTCTTGGACGTACCACCAGACTGTAAAGCCTTATTGGTAGCTTGCAAGGCTTCGAAGTTCGTAACCATACCACTTTTGATGCCTTCCTCGATCCTTTCTCCCAGCTTGATGATGCCAGAAAATTTATGATTATCGATCAGCATCAGTCTTTCATAGTATTGTGGGTCTTGAGCCCGAACGAAAAACTTGTTCATTTGTTCCTCCTCTAAAGCAGGTCTGACCTTAGCAGCTTCTGATCTCCAGCGAGTAGCATACTCGCGGAATGTTTTCGTGGGCTTCTTCTTTAGGTTCTGAATGTAGAACACGTCTGGTGCATTTTCTGTGTTGAACCTGAACCTGTCCATAAAGTCAAATGCCATACTCACCCAGTTCGACCATTTCTTCGGGTCTTGGCTAATGTACCAAGACAGAGCATCTCCGACTCCTCATGAAAAGTTTCATGCGGATCCTCTCGTCCTTCCCTACTCCGACCAGCTTGTCGCAGTATGTTCTCAAATGGACTCTCGGATCCCCTGTACCATCAAACATCTCGAACTTAGGAGGTTTGTACCCCTCGGGTAGTTTGACATCTGGTTGTATGCAAATGTCTTCGTAGTTCAACCCTTCGATCCCCTTACTTCATTCGACGCCCTGAATTCGGCTAGTCAATTTCTTGAGTTCTTCAGCCAGGTTTTTGATGAGTGAGTCTTCATCATCAGACTCGAGTGTGCTTGAGATGGGTTGGGTGGAGTGTGGCATGGTCTCCACGTAGATGGGGGTGTTATGATGAGTGTGGGAATGGTCATTTGTGGAGTTCAAAGGTTCTGGGATGAGCAGTGGAGTACTGTTGGAAGTGTGGCAAGTATTGCAGTGGTGGTAAGGAGCGGGATGGTTTTGTGGTTTTGGGATATTTTGTGGAGGTGTGTGGTTCTGAGCATTTGGGAAGTTGACGTCTGGAGTGGTGAGGGAAAATGACAAATACGCTAGATTCCGAACCTGGTCAAGTTCTTCTTGGAATTTCAGTAGCTTTTGTTCCAATTGGGACATTTTCTTTGGAAACCTGAATACCATGGGCGTGAGTGCCCTCTGCCCGTTCAGTTGAGTTTTCCTTTCCGGTGTTGCTCAAATCTTCCATCTTTCCTTTGTTCCTGTTTCTGATAGGAGGAGGAGTGGGTGGAGGGCCCTTGGATCTTGTGGAATAGGATGATGATGCCAGAGTGCACGAACTAACCTTTGGGGAGGGGAATATAACAAAAATAAAGAAACAAAAAGGTAACTAGTTAGTAAGGATTATAAGAAAAATGCTGCGATATTTAAACACATAGTGCAAGAATGTAAATCGTGTCCTAATTTGGGGGACCTCTTTGTGCCCGAGGTAGGCCTAGCGATAAATTGATTTGGAGAACTTAGAATGCTAAATGCCTCATTTTATTGATAAAAATAGACGAATCCCAAAACGACACTAAATAACAGGAAATAAAATGTCACTAGTGGCCATTGGCCTTATTACATTTCCCAAAGCAAAAAGAAAAAACTCCTATCTATTTGGTCCCAGAAGGACCTTCCCTAGACTCGGCATCTTTGGCTCCATCGAACAGCTTCACCAACTCGCAAAGTCCCAGCAACAGGTAGGCTCTGGCTAGGTGTCCTCCTTCGTTTCCTTTAGCATTCTGGCAGTCCTCGATTCTTTTGAGAAATTTCCTTTCCAGCTCTACTAAACCCCGCTCCAAGTATCCCAGTCGCTTGTTGGCACTGACAGCCATGTCTTTCCACTCTTCAATTAGTTTTTGGTGGGCTTCTTGTATCTCACGGTGCTCGCTTTCACATTCCCGAATCCTCTTGCGTAGTTGGTTGTATTTGACCTGTGCTTTAGCCTTTTCATCGATGATCCTGTGACCTCGAACAAACCCGGGCTGACCCAGACCGTTATGGTTATCCTCCAGCCAGCCTGAATAGTATAGAGTACAACCGGCGTGGTATCTGTCTGGCTCAATGGTATCTCTTCCCATGACGATTTTGCAGTGCCACATATGCTGAGCTTGGCACTTGTAAGGGCTATCATCATCCTGAAAGTCGGCCCGGAAGTGACTCATCTTGTCGACCCTTGGTATAACCTGCTCCCTACCAGCCTGTCTCATAACTCGGAGAGGGGCATAGGGGTACGTTCCCCTCAGACCGATCAAAATCAAAAATGGTGCGTCCCTGGATCGGGCAATGAACTCCTCGGTAGGGAACCACTCGAACATCCATTGTATTTGATCCTCAATTAGATTTTCATACAACTCCACCCACCCCTTGGCATCTTCTGGCTGAGCAAACATGTTGGGCATGTAGTTCAGTCGCCTTGGTTGATGGAAGGCGTCCCAGTCTCTACGCTGAATCTCTTGCCGATATTCACCCCTTTGGAGATGTTCCATGAGCCAAAGATGGAGTAGCAAATTGTAGCCCTCGAAGTGTTTGGCTCCTTGTTGATACTTCTCCAAGGCTCAGTATATCTCTGCAATGATCATGGGCACTATGCTAAATGGTTGCCCACCAATTCCCTCCATTAAAGTTTTGGTGACCATAGCTAGCCTGGTATGGATCCTTGCTTTTTTCATTGGAAACACTATCATCCCCAAGAAGCAGAACATGAAGACAAAGACCCTTCGGTGAATATGCCCCAATGATGTAAGGGCGAACTCGTCAGGATAAGTACGGTAGGATTTGCTGTGACCGTACCTCTCGTACAAATAGTCGAAGGGAATATACGACTCTTTCAATCATATCAAGTCTGGATTCTTCTTTAGACCCATCATTTTGAGGAAACCTCTACCCTTGCGGTTTTCCGGCATTAACAAACCCGGAGTTTCCCATGGTATTCCAGCCAATCCTCCTATTTCCTCTAGCAGGGGTGTCATCTCAATGTCTCCGAAGCGGAACACAGACCTATTACCATCCCAAAACAGAGTAGCAGCTTCTATGATTTTGTTGTTGGGTTGGATTTCCAGGAGAGAAGGTAGATTTCCTAGGTATTTTCGGACAAGGGTCTGATCACTGGAATGAAGATCTTCCCACCAGCTTAGCAATTTTGGGTGGATGTTGGTGACCATGCCGAATCTGGGGACTTCGTGCCTCATATTTCTGCAAGACAAAAGGGTTAGGCCCTTACCCCCACCGGACTCGACTATTAAATATCAATAATTGGCATAAGACATTTAGTTCTCCAAATAAATGCACAGAACGTGGTAGTGTCCGTTTGGGTTTTGGGGAAACCCAGTGGACTTTTGGACAAGGCTATCTTAAAGAGTCATTATGCGGACAACATAACTGACTCGGCTAGGTTTGACCATGATGCATGCACAATTAAACAGAGTAAGGTTTCTTCGGGGTTTTAGACTGGTACCCTTGAGCGGACAACTCAAGAGGGAAAGGCATGGAACCGTCGACTACACCGTTGGTCAACTGATTTTACCGCAAATATGCCTTTGCCATATTTAGGGGGTGATAATATCGGAAGAGCGCAACCACTCATTATAAGCGTTGCTATAGGATTTGTTTGGCACCGGTAGAATATGATGTTGAAAACATGCTTATGCAATAATTAAACAAGTTGTCACGTATTTGCACGTTATAAAGCAATAATTGCAACAATTCTTCATAATTTAAAGCAGTAATAAAGGAAAGCAGTAAAAGAAAGCAGTAAAAGAAATAAAGGAAAGAAACAAAAAGATAAGTCAGTTTTGTCATATGAGAGGGAATTAAATACTTAAAGGCATTAAGCAAATAAAGACATATAGAGAAGCGTAAAGTCACAATAATAGCCTGAAGGTAAAAGCCTAAAAGATATCCCCAGCAGAGTCGCCATGCTGTCACGCCCCCTTTTTCTCGCGAAATCGGTTTATGACATTTGGGAGGACAACTCGTTCCCTTTTGGGAATTGGGTTTTTTGAGTTGAAGAGTCGCCACCTAATGATTTAAGTACATTAGGACACTAAGAAGAGTTTGATTTGAGCAACCAGAGATTGGGTAAGGGCTTGAAATTATCCCAAGGGGAAGGTATTAGGCACCCCTCAGGATCCACTAGTGTGGTTCCCGGCCAAACTATTGTTGTGACTTTAAGTACGAATAACACGTAGGCAAGTAGAACTTCAAATAAAAGGGATTTTCACGTAATGGTTACAAATAAGCAAAGTAAAAAAAAAGACTAAAAAGAGTGGATTTTTCTCTTAAAAGAAACAGTTTGAAATTCTTTAGAAAAGAGAAAAAAAATAAAGGAAAGAGGGTCCTAGGTTTATTAATAATATGGATCACCCCACACAATGCCCGGTAATCGCTCCTCGATGAGGGGTTACACGTGGCATTATCGCGTGGTCATCATATCCATATCTACCCTTTCCCACCCCGTTAAGGTATTAAAGTGCGGAATGGTCTCGTTTACTTATTGCATGCTACTACCTGTCCCAATCCTATCAGTCCCGGTGGCATTTAGGACTACTATTCCTAATGGGGAGGGATGTTAGTCTTATTTGTAGTTTCAAAAGGCAAAATTCTAAGGCGACATACAAAACATGTATAGCAAATTGGGGAAAGCATATAACAAGTAAAAGGCTCAGATATACCTCCTTTAAGCAGAGAAAGCAAGTAATTAGCATGACTTACACATACCGTTTAGGGTCTGATTAAGAACTTAAAGGTTGAGGCAGACTGATTTATTACATAATTCAGATAAGAAATCCGAATCAGGCATGCCTGCTGGTTGTAGTTGATAAAGACTGATCAGTTTATGATTTTTTACCCTAAAGGCTTGCCTAAGTGTTGGACAAGGATCCTATAGGCATGGTATCTACTAATTTAGAAACAATGAAATAAACTAAATGCGTACTGGTTAAGAGAGGTTGCCAGATTATTAAAGAGAAGCAAGTTTTAACAAAGGTTATAATTCTGCAAATGATGACACACGTTATTACTGGTTTTAGACTTATGAGCGAGTGAAGCGATTCAATCTTGATTAATATCTCCTATAGACATGCTTTCTATGTGCTGTTGATTTTAAACCCTTTTATAGACATGGTAAAAGTGCAGAAACCTTATAAACATGATATCTAGGTGCTGAATTTCGTTTAAAGCCTATGAATATGACATCTAATTGCAGTTGATGGTTTAAGACCTATGAGCATGATTACTAGATGAAAATGGATATACAAGATTCAGAGGGACCTATAGGCATATTTTCTATATGCATATGCAGCATTCAGAAATACCTATAGACAGGGTATCTATGTGAGAAATGCAGAAATTTAGAAATACTTATAGGCAGGATATCTATGTGAGAGTGCTGAATTTCAGAAGACTTATAGGCAGGATATCTACGTGAGAATGCAGAATTTCAGAAGACCTATAGGCATGATATCTATGTGAGAATGCACAATTCAGAAAACCTATAGGCATGATACCTATGTGAGATGCAGAATTCAGAAAACCTATAGGCAGGATATCTACCCTTTGCATACATAGTTACCCGCCCCTTTTCACTAGCCATCCCCAAGAGTTTATTACAAAATTATTACAGCCCAGAATAAAGATAAAAGAATACATCAGAAATTAAAAGTACAACCAAGGAGAGCCTGATTCAGACTCCATGTCTGAAATATGGGATAAACCAACTCCAAAGATCATGATCCAAAGCCTTTCTCCCATTTGGATGTGTCAAAGTTCCCTAAGAGCCTCAAAGGGGACTTCGGGCAATGCTCACACCCAAATACATTATCAGATTAAGACAAGTGCAGTGTGGAAGGGCCAGCCTTCAAGTGTCCAAGTTCAGAGGGAACTCAAGGTCCCAAGGCAAGGCTCACAAGAGGGGGGGCAGAACTTAGAGACTAAGAGAGAATGCAAGTGCAGAAACGGAATTCTGAAAAGGGAAAAGGAAAGGGAAGCAGTTACAAATAAATACACATAGGGGTACAGGGAAATAGGGAAATTACAAGAGGCAAGAGCAGGCTGTGGGCATACCCAGCAATATGGAGTGCTAGCATACCCATAAGCCTGTTAGAACACACTGTTTAGAGGTTGGGATCCCAAGGGATCAAGTTTAATTCATGGACAATAACTTACATATTGCCATGTCTTAAACCATAGCTCAAATACGTAAGGGGGTGGGGAGTAGGGATTCATAGCAGAAACATGTAGAAAGAAATTATAATGCTAATTTAAATATTAAACTCTACATAAACAGTAAGTAGACATGGATACACAAGCTGTAAATAAACACATTGTTGTGGTGCTGAAGCTTAAATCAGGACATACCAGTTTCAAAGAAACAAATAGAGAAAAGCAGTAGGTCTTGTAAACATGCCACAGTGCAGACAAGAAGAGATAATACTATTGTGTGTGAGTATGAGTTTAGAAGGATTGTGAATGAGGTGATGAGTTTGTGAAAGAGTCGTGCCTTTATAGTGTGAAAATCAGGCAGAAATAAGGTAAGAAAACAGTTAAGGAACTGAATATCAATTAAGATTCAATCACACAAGACTTCCTTTAATTAAGGAATTCAGATTCAAACGGTAAAAGTTATTTAAGGAAAGAAATCAAACAAGCTTCTTTTATGCAAAGTAGGTAATTAGGGGTAAATACATAAAAATTTACTTAAGGACAGAATTTTGAAATACACGGTTGCACAAATAAGGTAAGAAAATCAATCAGTAGCCAGTAAATAAAGGGTCAGAGATTTCGTAATTACTGGTCCATGAATGAACCAAGTCAGAAAAGCTGAGAAAGGTTTTAACTTAAGTCGAGTCACAAGGAAAATCAGCAAACAAGGAAAGAAAATCAATCAGTCCTATTCAGAAGGAAGTCTGAACTAATCACACATTTGAAAGCCATTTTAGAGGGAAGTTCATCACATATAAAGAGCATACAGACGTGTCAAGCATGAAAGAAGATGTCATATCATTGTAAAATCAGTAGAAAATAGACCACAGAAGCATGATTGTCACATAGGTTAGCAATGTAGAAGAGAAGTAGCATCTAATAGCATACAAAGGATCCAGTGTAAAAGAGTTTAGAAAAAATCAGAATCGTATGAAAAACGAGGATTCCAAAACTCAGTTCAGAGACTCGAAGTAGGTCTGAAAGAGTTAGGGTTTTGAAAAACCAGTTCAAACAAATCAAATAGCCAATGGTTTCCAAACTTGGAAGAACCCCCAAATTCTAGGGTTTCTAGCATCCATCGAGTGCAGAGATGAGAGGGCAAGTAATCAAGGCAAAAAATACTGACGAAATAACTTCCGAAATCGTAAAAAGAAATTGAGACTTTTGACATGCATCTTTCAGTATAAGAATCAAAGTAGGAGAAACAGCATAAAAATGTAGTAGGAGACATTACATAAGAAATACAGTAGCATAATAGAAGAACACATAGAAGAAACACAGTAGAAGAAATACCATAGGAAATACAGTAGAAGAAACACATAGGAAATACACATAAGAAATACAGTAAAACATGCTAAAGATCAGAGAAATTTTAAAGGACAACTTGATGAAACCATAGATCGCAAAAAGATGAAGGTTCGGAAGGTGTAGTTTTGAAAGGACTTTGAGAAAAATGCTTAAGAGCTTAGAGAAAACACAAATATACAACGGATCTAAAGGAATCGGAAAAACCTCGAAGGGTTAGGGTTTCAGAAGAACCCCATGTCACACCTCCTTTTAATTACTACACCCGCGAGGATATAATAAAGGGAGTTATTTCCAACTTGAAGTGACAATCGGGACGGGATTCATTATTGATATTCAGAGTCGCCACTTGGAAAATTAACGGTGTCCCAAGTCACCTATCGAATCCCGAGTCGAGGAAATTATGACTCTGTTAATAGTCAGCAAACCAGAAATCCGAGTAAGGAATTCTGTTAACCCGGGAGAAGGTGTTAGGCATTCCCGGGTTCCGCGGTTCTAGCACGGTCGCTCAACTATTGTATTTGATTTTGTCTGATTTCGAAATATGTTCTAGCTTATGTGCTTTTATTAATAAACCGCTTTCATTTTATTTATTCGGTTTTTAAACGAATTGCAACGTCGTGGAAATGCGCCTCAAACCACGTTGCACCAGTGCACCCGTGATTGTTAACACATTTCGACTTCGTTGAGATTTGGATTTGGGCCACATAAATGTGCACCCGTGTTTAGGAAGGTGATTTTATTTAAAATGCGCGCCTAAAGTAGCTACGCGTTTATTAAATGTGTGGGGAGCCATGACATTCGCTAAATGGCACATCCCGAAGTCTAAATATTTTGATATAAGCAATTAATGAGGGCTCCGCCATTTGTGTGTTTTATTCGGCGAGGCTCGTCTCGTCTATCATTTATTTTAAAGGGAATCCTAAAGTGGCTATAACCTTTCTATGTTGGTCAGCAAATTTTGGATAAAACTGGGCTTTAGTTTTGGCCCAATGCCATTTTAATGCCACTTGATAACGGGAAAGGCTGACTGGACAAAGGCTTTGTCCAATGAAAACAGACCCAGACGGCCCGTCCAGTTCAGCTTATCGAGCAAATGCATCAGCGAATCAGGCTACTATTTTTGTTGGTTTTGTACTTACTTCAATTAACTCATTATTTATATCATGCATGTTTTATGGTGACTATTTAAGCTAATGTCTGTTAGCAACTATTAGTACTGGAACTTAAGCGAGTTCACACGGCAAAATACTAACGAACCTCTTTCAAGTTATTCAATTGTATCTACTACTGGCTGCAACTAATTTCAGAAATGTATACAGGATAACTAGACTAAGGTGATTACTAATAATACGGAGATATCAAACTTAAGAGGATCAAGTCCAAAAGTTCATACAAATAACTGCTATACTCAGAATCAAATTTCACTGCACAGTCCATATGAATAGTCCAGTTATACAGTCCAGTTAACAGTCCAGCATTTACACACATGTTACAAAATTGATTCGACACTATGCTGATTAAATCTAACACCTATTTAACTATCAATACATCACAGTCCAAACAGCACACTTCAAAACCAAACAGATGAACATTTGTATTCCATTTCAAGCTTAATGTTACAGCAGGGCAGATTCGAATGTGTACCTGGTAATTGCAAATAAGAAAAGGGAAAGATTAGCAGCAGTAACAACTTCAGCAGCAGCTCAGAAAACCAGTTTAAAATCTCAACAACAGTCCAGCACAGACCCAACAACTCAGAATAAATTAGAGAGCCAATAGAGTTCACAGATTAACCCAAACAGCACCAATCAGCTAAAAATGAACCCAGGACTGCCATCCCCAGTGAACAAACAACAAATCAACCTGGACTAAGTAAATCTCATGCACACATGATTCGAAAAGCTTGCGAATATCCAAAGTGAGCATACACAGATGGGTTCAGGTTACTTCTTATCCTTAACGAGCTAGGAAATGGGATTAATGACTGAAATTTGAGAATGAGGTTAGGAGAGATTAATGGAATAGTAATTTTTACTTTTCTGTTGTTTTNACAGGGTTTTGAAGTACACGGTTTGTACAAATAAGGTAAGGAAATCAACTAACAGCCAACACATCACAATGTCTGAGATTTGTATGAATGAACCGAGTCAAAAAGATGATAAAGGTTTTTAACTTAAGGGGAATCAGCAAACAATGGAAAGGGAATCAAGTAGACCTATTTAGAAGGGATTCTGAATTAATCACAAGTTTGAAAACCACTTTAAAGGGAAGTTCCTCATATATAAGGAGCATACGAACATGTTAAGCATGAAAGAAAATTGTCATGTCATCAATAGAAAATCCAGTGTAGAAGAGTTTAGTAAAATCCAGAATCATATGCAAACACAGATGTCCAAACTTGAAGCTGCTCTGAAAGAGTTAAGGGTTCTAAAATAAAAACCCTAGTTCAAGCAAATCACGAAGCAAAGATGAGAGGGCAAGCAATTGAATCGAAAATATGTTTAGGGGTTTCAGAAAAGAACTGAAACTTCTAACATGCTTCTTTCAGCAACAGAATTCACGAGAAACATGATAGCAAAGTAACATGCAAACACAGTAGAATGGTTCAAAGCAAACAGAGTGAAAGAAACTAATTTCAAGAATAATGAGAAAAGACTGCTAAGAACAGTAGAAAGAGCATGCTTAAGAGGATCTTTTAGAAGAAACTTAAAACAAGGTTCAGTAGAAGGAAAATAGTAAAACATTAAGAACACAGTAAAAAATATAGTAGGCGAAACATACCAGAACATGGTAGAAGAAAATACCATAACATAGTAGAAAAGCATACGAGAACACAGTAAAAGAACATACAAGAACGTGATAGAAGAAAAACATAGGAGCACAGTAGAAAAGCATACGAGACAATAATATAGGAAAACACAGTAAGAGAAACATATAAGAAACATGGTAAAAGAGAATACAAGAACAACACAGAGGCAAATACACACGAAAGAAAAGAAAGTCAGAAAACACTTCAACATTTTCAGAAAACCCTAGATCGGAAAAGAAAGGTTTTGAAAGTAATTTTTGAAAGAAAATTTAGGGAACTTGTTTGAAAGCTCAGGGAAAGTGTAGATACACAACGGATCTAAAGAAATCAAAGAAAACCTCGAAGGGTTAGGGTTTCAGAAGAACCCTAGAGATGAGAAAGGCTTTGAAAGGTCACCGATCTGAGTCGGAGAGGTTAGAATCAGGCTCAAACAACCATGGTACGCCGGAGCAATGCCGGAGATGACCGTGGAACTTTGAATCGACAGAGGTCTAGGTATGAACCTTAAAGGTCAGGCCTTGAATCTTCAGAGATCATGCACGTAGGAGCCATAGGAGGCCGGTGTAGGACTCTCGTAGCCTTGGAAGCCATGGATTCCGGTGGCTTTCAGGGTGGAGGTGGTAGGAGGCGGCTAGGGTTAGGGAACCGTCGAGAGAGTGGTGGGATTCAAAGGAGGCGTCTATGTGATGAATGAGTAGGGTTTGGGGTTGGTAAATTAAAAAAGGAAAGGATGAAATGTGGCCGTTGATCATTTTGATCAACGGCCTGGATTGAACGGGGAGCCGGGCGGGTTGGATTTAATTGGGTCAGGGGCGGGTAATTTAAGAATTGGGCTTGGGAATTGAGATTGAAATTGGGTTTAATTGGGGGGTTGATTAGGCTAAAATTGAAATAATTAGGGCTAGTATTAAATAGCCACTTTTTCCCTTATTTATTTTAAAAAAATAGTAGAATAATTTCTGGAAAAAAATTAAAGGTACTAAATTGATGAATAATATGTAAATATTAAATAAAAAATACTGGAATCAATTTTGTAACTATAAACGTAATTAAATCATAAAATAGGCTAATATTGCAATTATATGCAATTTAGCTTTAAAAAATACTAAATAAATTTGTAAAAAAAAAGTGCAAAATTTACCTTAGCTATATTTTGGTATAAATATGAGAATACAATAAGTGAATCAAAAAATGATAATTTGGGGAATAATTATTGATTTTTTACTAGTAAAATAGGGCAATAAAATTGGTTTAAAAAATCTTTAAAAATTAGAGAAAAATAGGAAAACTCTTGGACATACTTATATATGCATGACTATGCTTATTTGAAAGGTATTTTGTATATAAAAATATACAGGGAAAAAGGGTATCAACGAGGAGGAGTCCGGACAGTCTTCAGAGTCTGAGAGTGAGGAGGCAGACGAGGGATAGGATAAGGAGGACTCTTGGTCCGAGGAGGATGAAGGCCCTCGGGAGAAGGGTAAGCAGATTGCTGCTCCTACAGTTGAGGACGAGGAACAAGCAGCAATTCAGTTAGCAATAGCACATTCGCTAGCAGACATGGCCGCCCCTGCAGATGCATCGGCCACTCAGCCATCAACGGGCGAGGCTAGCAGCTCACAGGCTCTAGCTCCAGTATTGGATCAGCTAGAGATCCCTCTTCCATCAGTGGAGGTCACTCCTCAGACCGAAATCTCATCAGTCCCAGGTTCAGCATCAGAGGGTGACCCCACCATCACTCAGCTGGCTGCCGACTCCCATAGCGCTTAGTGCGCCTCAGGGAGCCCCTAAACTCTATTTCATGTTCTTATGCATTGGGGACACTGCATGCCTTTTAGTTGGGGGTGGTAGCCTTGTATATATTTTTGTGGCATTGGCAACTGTTGAACTTATGTACTCATCTATGTTCTGTATATATTGATGTTTTGTGATTTCCGTACATATGTTATGTTATCCTTGTGTAGATAGTTGTCCATCTTTAGTAATTAGCAATGAATTCCCCTTGGTTTTTCTTCGCCAGGTTCTTTTCCAAGGGTGCAATAGTAGAACCAGGATAGTAGAATGAAGCATGTTGACCGGTTTGGTGCACTTGTTCAGTTTCAAGCATGTGTGTCTGTATATAGTATATACCCTTCCTTTAATATAAAAAAAGAAGGAGACATCAACTTTGTGAACTTGAGGCTCGCTCTGTGACTCTATGTCTACCTAGAGTTATACATGTATATATGATGAAAGCCTTGAAGTTCCAAGTGTTGACTCGAGGGCTTCAAACTATGTAACCCAAACAGTTCGTGTGCCATGTGTGTGAGTTCTTTGTGTAAATAATTCTTGTATTTACTTCTGCCATCTAGAACTTGCCCGGTTGGTTTTTCGATGCTTATAATAATTACGTTTGGTTGGAGAAATGACCTTAGGCAGTCTTTGTGATTTTTGGAAAACCAATTAGCCTTTCAAGCCGACCATTGCATAAATGATATCACTAGAACCCTATTTGAGCCTTTAACCTTTTCTTTGGCCACCTTATTACAAACCTTTCCCCTTTTGTAAAATAATTTCTTCTTTTGAACCCGTCCCTCCTTGAACATTGAGAATGAGGCTGAAAGACTAAGTTGGGGGTGTGGTGTTAATGTGGAAATTGGTAAGATTGTACATTGAGTGTAGGAATATATGCCTCAAAGTGCTCATAGTAAATCATTCAAGCTCCAAAACAAAATGTAAAAAAAAAGAGAAATATTTGCATGTATATAAAATATGGAGCCTTGAAGAAAATCTGAGAGGTATTTAAGGTGGTTCTATGTTGGTACCTAGATGCCAAAGAGGCTATGTGGTTTGGAAAGAAGCAAAGATCAACAAGAAAGAAGAATGTGATTAGTGTTCAAGGAAGGTGAAGTCACTTGTACCCAAATGCTTATCCGACCCTTCCCTAAACATACATTACAAGCCTAAAAAGTCCTTAGGGGATCTCCAACCGAGCGTTCTTAAAATAAAGCGATGAATTAAAATAAGGGCAAGCCTATGGTATGGTATGTTGTAACACTTGAAACTCTTTTTGAGAGTGAGTGTATTTGTAAATTCGTCCCTTGTTATTGTCATTGTAAATATTGTGATTTTGGGACTTTCTTTCTAGTGAGAGCACATGAATTGTGAGGTTGAACAGAAGTTGAGTTTTTGAGTCAAATGCAAATGCACTCAGCTGAGGGTAACATTTTGTCACATTGTTTGAGGCTCAAAGTTTCACAAGTTGATTAGTGTCTTTGTAAATATTGATGGTTCAGGAAGGGTAAAGCAATCGAAAATGCATGCTTGTAATACTAACAACAAACACCGTCCACGGTCACTATTGTTTCATATCTTGTAGATGGAGTCTAGAATAGGATAGTGTTGTCTTAGTTGCTGAGGACAAGCAAGAGTTTAAGTTGGGGGTGTTGATGTGCCGGAGAATTTCGGCACATTTGATACAAATGTCTTAGATTTTAGCTTGTTTTAGATGCAATTATCTTTTATACTTATGTAATTTTAGTGTTTTTGCAGTATATGAGGTTTACGGACTTAAGAGCATGGAAATGAATTCAAAAAGCCACAAAAAGACAAGAAAAGAGCAAAAAGGCATCGCAAATGTAGAAATGCGATCGCAAATCCAGCATGCAAGCCGCAGAATGTGCACTTGAACCGCAAACCACAACAATATTCTGGGCAAAATCCAATGCAAGAAATGCGGTCCAGTCTGCGATCGCATAACCTGTATGCGAGCCGCAGAATGGACCGCAAACTCAACTTGAAGGTTGCTGAAGGTAGAAAATGCATCGCGACATGCGATCACATTTCTACAATGCGGACCGCAAACCATGAATGCGATGAAGGCCTGGAAACTAGGGTTGAACTATGCGATGGCCATGTCAAGATGCGGACCGCATGTCTGTTATGCGACAGATATGTGGTCGCATATTTAACCGGAAAGGGTATTTTTGTCCAGATTTTTTTCCGAATTTTGGCCCACTATAAATAGATTTATTGGGGTTTTATGGGGGCATATGGTCTGATTTTGGGAGCTACAATACAAGCCTTTAATATTCTTCACTTTTGCAAGCTTTTGGTTGTAGAATCTTTCACTTTGTAAGCTTTATGGCATTAAATATTCTCTTCATTTTGTATTTTAGTATGAGTAGCTAACTTTAAATACTAAGGTTGTGGACCCTAAATGGGTGTAATGTTAATGGGTGTTTACCATTGAATATATATATAATGGTTGGTTGATGTTTATTTACTTCTAATTCTTCATTTATTGTTGGTGGTTGCAAACATTAACAAGTGCCATTAAATTCTTACTTTGCTTGGGAAAGTGGGATGGAATTTTGTAGAAGTAAATATCAAAGATTCAAGGCGTTAACCCTTGTTTAATAGAATCGCTTAGGAATAAGTGGATTTTATTTGGCATATATTGATTGTTCTTAATTGCAACTCTTTTATATTTGGAAAAATTATAAAGAGGAAATACTACCCAACTATTGGAAAATATTGGGTAGTCATTTAGAAATCATTTGCACATCAAAAGGACCTTCAATTAGAAATATATCACATTAACACCGGTAGCATTATATTTCATTAAAGGGGACACAACCTTGGTCTCTTTAATCCAATTAATTACATTCTAAATCTCAACATTAGTTATTTCTTCAAATCACAATTACACCATATTCTTGTTACAATTAACCGGATAGAATTACGACTTAAGTCGAGTGACACACTAATCAAGTAGCTTTTCACACCTATTCCCTGTGGGATTCGACCCCAACCTTGTTGGGTTATTATATTTGACACCGACCACCTTACACTATTTATTAAAGTATAATTTGAGCGTATCATTACTTACCTCAAACCGGTGAAATACTACTCCACGATGCCTTTGCCCCGCGAATCGGCCTCATTTCCGCTTCTGCGATAGATCTTCCGCATGTGCGGTGTGCAAAAACACCAGCAACAACAAAACTTCAGCAGCTTTTAAACTTCAAAATGGTCCGATTGACCACCCGAAACTCACCCGAGGTCCCCAGGACCTCAACCAAAGGCACCAACATATCCAAAAACCTTATTCAAACTTGTTCCAATCATCAAAACCCTTCAAACAACACTAAATCAACCAAAACACCTCGGATTCAAGCCTAAGTTTCGAAGAACTTCTAAATTCCGCTTTTGATAAAAAAACCCAACCAGACCACGTCCGAATAACCTGAAATTTTGCACACACCTACCAAATCACATAACGAAGCTAGTAAAACTCTCGGAATTCCATTCCGACCCCTATATCAAAATCTGTCCTATCAACCGGAAATCGCCAAAATATCAACTTCGCCAATTCAAGCCTAAATCTACTCCAAACTTACAAAACCCATTCCGATCACACTCCTAAGACATAAATCACCTCCCGAAGCTAACCGAACCGTCGGAACTCACATCCGAGCCCTCTAACACATAAGTCAACATCCAGTTGACTTTTCCAACTTAAGCCTTCTAAAAAGAGACTAAGTGTCTCAAACTTCACCAAAACCAATCCGAATCCAATCCGACCAACCCGATACCACAAAACACGGATAACAAAGCATAAAGAAGCAGAAGGGAAACGGAGCGGTAACTCATGAGAGGACTGACCGGGTCATCACATCTACCGCATACAGAAATAATACCTGTGATGACGGCATCTGAGGTCAATGCATCTGGCCTAGCCAGAAGAGCATAGAATCTGGCTGGAGCACCGGCTGGATGGCCTCCACCTGACTGAGCAGTAGCTGGCTGACCTCTACCTACCTGACCTCCACCTCTAGGACGGCCCCTACCAGTCTGCCCTCCACCTCTAGGTGGCGGGGCACGCGGTGCTGAAATCATAGGCTGCTGACCCTACTGTGTTGCCTTGCCCCGAAGCTTGGGGAAGTATCTCCTCATATGACCATGGTCTCCGCACTCGAAACAACCCCGCGGTGCGGTGGCTTGCTGCCTTGATGACTGACCCTGATGGGCGGTAGACCCACTAGAAGAAGCCTGGATAGCTGGTGGGCGGTATGAACTCTCTGGCATAACATAGAAATAAGAATCAGAAGAACCCTAAGGACCTGAATACCCACCGGAGGAACCTTGAATAGCTGGTGGGCGATGAGAACTCTCTGGCATGGCAGTGAAATAGGGACGCGCTGGAGCACCCCGAGCAGGTGGTGGTGCTGAATATGGGGGCCTGCTGGGTTGTCCCCTCCCAAACTAGCCTCTGCCCCTAGCCGGGGCGCCCCTAAACTCTCCGGAGAACCTAGCCCTCTTACCCTGCTGCATCTGCTCCCTACCCCTCAGACGGTAGCCCTCAATCCCCCGAGCAATCTCCACTACTAACTATTTAGGAGTCCCCATCTCCACCTCTCGGGCCATGTTGGCCGTGATGCCAAAATGCAACCCTGCAACAAACCTCTGCACTCTCTCTACGTCAGTAGGAAGTATCATCAATGCATGGCGGGATAGCTCAAAAAACCTCGCCTCATAATCGGTCACGGACATCTGACCCTGCTCCAGCTGCCCAAACTGATACCACGGCTCTTCCCTCTCAGAGGGTGGAATGTACCTGTCCAGAAACAACTGCATGAACTCACTCCAAGTGATAGGAGGAGAACCGGCTGGTCTGCCCAGAACATAAGACTGCCACCATCTGCGAGCCCTGCCCTCTAGCTGAAAAGTAGTGAAGTCAACCCTATGCGATTCCAATATCCTCATGTTGTGCAGTCTGTCCCTGAACCTATTAATGAAGTCTTGAGCATCCTCATGGCGCTCACCCCCGAAGGCAGGAGGGTGAAGTCTAGTCCATCTATCCAACATCTTCTGCGGGTCACTATCCGCAGCTGGTCTGGGCTCGGGTATCGTTGCAGCAACTGGCTGAGCTCCATCAGTGGGTAGAGCGCCCAGAGTCTGATACACTGCAGCTCCGTGCTCAGGATCCTGAACAGTAGGGGTCTGTGCTCCCCCTCCTACCTGTGATGTAGCTGGATCTGCTGGAAATAAACCAGCCTGAGTCATAGTGTCCATGAACCCCAGCATACGGCCCATGACCTCCTGGAAGCCCGTTGCTGTCATAAAATCCGCTGGGGTAGGCTCGACTGTGGGCACCTCACCCTGCTCCTCAATAATAGGGTCTCCCGGCGGATCTGCTGGTGGTGCTACTGGGACAGCTCTGGGACGCCCTCGTCCCCTACCTCGGGCCGGTGCCCTCCCCTTGCCTCTTCCTCGACCTCTAGTAGCGGGGGGAGCAGCCCCTCCTGGATCCGGAACATCAGCCGTGCGTGTCCTCACCATCTGTGAGAGAGTAAAGAAGGAAACTTATTATACCGACCACTACACAAGAGGAAAAGAATAAAGAGTAGTTCTCCTAAAACCCTATAGCCTCTCAAAGATAAATACAGACGTCTCTGTACCGATCTGCAAGACTCTTTTAGGTTTGCCCATGACTTGTGAGACCTACGTGAACCTAGTGGTCTAATACCTTGTTGTCACGACCCATTTCCGAAAATAGGTCGTGATGGCGCCCAACACTATTATCGGGCAAGCCAACGCAGAAAAAGTAATTTAGTTCTCAGTTTTGCTTTTACCCAAAGTAAGCATAGAAATTCATAAAGCTCAAGTCAAATCAGAAATGAACAATAATATGCCAAAATAGTTATACAATCCCCAAAATGATAGTCTACTAACGTGTGTGCCAAGACTTGGTGTCACAAGTAATGGGCAACTAGTAGAATGAACAAAATAAATAAACTATCCTACTGTGTGAGATAGAATAGACATCAAAGTATGGAAAAGACTCCATCAAGCTGCTGAACGTCACAGGAAGGGGCAGCTCACCGTGGAAGTCTCAAGCTATGAATCAGGGGGTGCGCACCAAACTGGTAGCCATATGTACCTGCCTCAGATCCTGTACAACTAAGTACAGAAGTGTAGTATGAGTACATAAGCAATATGTACCCAGTAAGTATCCCGTCTAATCTCGAAGAAGTAGAGACGAGAGGTCGACTTGACACTTACTAGGGTCAAACAATATAATAAAGTGTTCTGCTAGGCAGGATAATTACAATTAATCAACAGCATGCAGCAAGAGATAATAAGTCATGTCCTTAACAATTTTATAGTTAACCGTACACGTTTCAAGTATTTAGCAGAACAAGTCATGGATAAGATTTCACATATATATATAAGTCTCATGCGCACAATATGCCGAGGTCGACGGCCCGATCCAACAGAAAATAAACTGTGCACTGTCAGAGGGTCGAATGGCGCGAACCATAGATGCATCTATTTCTACCGAGGCGATCGGCCCGATCCACAAATGTCAATTAATATGAAGAATCACATGAATGCGCATTTATTTCCAAATAAGTTTATACAAGTGTCCAACAAGTATATATATATTCGCTTATATTCCTTCCCAAATTCCTAGCATATCCTAAGTGATCACATTGGTGGGAAAATATAGAGACATTCACAAATATCGCATGATACGGGTCCTAGACTACCCGGACAATTAGCATGATAGTAGCTACGCATGGAATCTCGTCACCTATGCGTACGTAGCCCCCGAATTTAGTGGCAAATTTATCAATTATTATACCTATGGGGACAATTCCCTCTTACAAGGTTAGAAAGTAGACTCACCTCGCTCCAAGTGCACTTCCAATACCAAGAATGAGTCCAAACCCTCAATTCGGAGCCGAACGATCCCAAACTAGTTAAATGAGGTAGGAACTAATCAATATAAGCTCACAAAAATCGAGTTCTAACTATTTAGACAATTTTTCAACCATTAACACAAGTTTCCTAAAATCCTACCCCGGGCCCACATGCCCGGATTCCGAAATTTTTCGAAGGAAGTTGTTCTTTATAACCTAAGGATCATTATAATGTAATTTCTAGTTCATTTCCAAACAAATTTCGTGGTAAAATATAAGTTTTATTAAAACCCTAGGTCTAGCTCTAATCCCTTGATTTCTTCAAATCTTTAGGTATTAATCTACCCAAAACTCAAGTGTTAAACTTAGAAATAAGGGGGATGAACTTACCTCACGATGCTATGTGAAAATCCCTTCTCAAGAGCTCCAAAATCGCTCAATGCCCGTGTGCCAAATGGTCAAAAATGGCTGGGGCTCAAATTAAATGAAGCTCACTGCCCAGCAGTTTTCGCTTCTGCGGTCAGGGGACCGCATCTGCGATCCCGCATCTGTGAGAAAGGACCGCACCTGTGAAATTGGCTAAAAGGGCTGGGACCGCTTCTGCGGTCTTGAAGCCGCACCTGCGTAACCGCTTCTGCGGCTAGGGAGCCGCTTCTGCGGTTTGGCCTGGCCAGCTCTGGCCGCATCTGCGATAGATGGACCGCATCTGCGGTCTCGCACCTGTGTTGCTACAACCGCAGGTGCGGTTATGATAGAAGCAGCAGCCTCAACACTTCTAAAAATTTTCCACTTCACTCGAACCTCGTCAGATTGACGCTCGGGGCTCCCGGGCCCCGCCCGAACATACCGACAAGTCTGAAATCACGAAACGGACTTACTCAAACCTTTGGAACGCCCGAAACAACGCTAAATCTAAGAATCACCCCCTAAAACCACTTGAATCAAACTTATGAACTTCAAGTTCTTAATCTTCCTCTAACGGGCCAAAACGCCCTTAAACTACTCGAATTGACACCAAATTTTGAAGGCAAGTCTTAAGTGCTATATTGGACCTGTACTGGGCTTCGAAACCAACATACGAGCCCGATACCAATGTGATCAATCATTAATTAGTTTGTTTAAATCCATAGTATTCCAATTTAGCAATTTCTAATAAAAATTCATTACTCGGGCTAGGGACCTCGGAATTCGATTCCGGGCATACACCCAGGTCCCATATTTTCTTGCGGACCCTCCGGAACCGTCAAAATACGAATCCGGGCCCGTTTGCTCAAAATGTCGACCGAAGTCAAATTTAGTCTTTTAAGAAAATCCTAAAGAGTCAATTGTGCATATTTCAATCCAAACTCTTCCGAATCCCAAACCAACCATCCCCGCAGGTCGTAAATTAGTTAAAGTAAGCATGGAGAGTGTTATTTGGGGGAACGGGGTTCTAAAAAGGCAAATGACTGGTCGGGTCATTACAGTGTATGTCTCCCTTTGTGCCACTGTGAGGGCAATGATTTGAGGTTATTATGTTCCTTTGGTTGAGTATTGTGGCTGTTGGAAGTCGTTGGTGTACTAGAACTCACAAAAAGGTTTTTTGTTTGTTGTGGTGTTGTGCTTTCCAAATCCAGTTATGTTTGAATCGCCATAAAACATCGGTAGAACCACACCACACCAAGAGAACCAAAAGAGCTGATCATTCCCATTGCCATGCCGATCTAAACCACTACCAAGTTAATCTATTTCTTTGAGTTCCTCTCGACTTGCCTTCAAGTTATCACTTCCCATTGCCAATACACTATGATTTTTACCTAAAGCTCACCACAAGAGATCCTGGCATGAAACCACGTCATCTTAAAGCTCATAAGCCACGGTATTCCCTTTTAAAACCTCAAAATACCTCATCCAAGATACCCACTCTGAAGAGTCCTCATGTGAATCTAAAGTTGCTTCTTTAACCTCTCAAATGCTGAAATGTAGAATCCATACTGATAAGGAAACACCATAAGTCCCGGCACCATCCAATGCAAATCTCAGATCTTAGCCATATACAAATTCGGAATTTCAAAAATACCACATATGAATCTTGAACCCATTAGAACCTTCACGAAAGTCATCCACTTTGCTCTAATCTCAATTGCACTGCTCAAATGAGCCAAACAACCCGTTTTCCTTTAACACACTGACATCCAAAGAAGTAACCCAAATCCCTAAGAAATAGAGCGAGTACCTTTTCTTATCACATTACATCCATCACGAACAACAAACTTAAATAATTCCAAGACTTCCATATATCCATAAAGTGTAATACATCATGCATCCGAATTTTTTTTACCCGAGTCTTCTCAACCTCTGTAAGTCATAACGGATCTTCAAATATGCCTCCGACTAAAACCAATACAGCACATAACCATGCAATCAATCCGTTGATAGTATACGCCTCCACTTGGCTCAAAGCCAAAGAACACAACATCCAATAACCCACAATCCCTTATGCCATTACTGCCATAATCCCGCACCATAATTCAACTAAACCCTTCATAAGCTCATGTAACACATATCATAAAAATACCTCAATTAAATTGCTGAACTCATATTCCTCCTCGTGACAGTCAAGCAAACTTCCCCAACCGATCCAAACCCAAATCCGCAACACATATAACCCAATGGTAGAAAGAACTCTCCACAAAACATCATGAGAACCACACATCCAAAGATTACCCTGCGAGTAATATCCCACCTGCTTAGCCTCAAACTTGCATCCCTCTATGACCTCATCCTGGTCGCAAGCATCATGCAATTGCTAAATCCTCCCGGGTCTAAACTCGTCAACAAAATATAAGAATCTACTTCATCTACAAAAATGAACAACATGATAGACCCGCCAACACGCATATAACTCGAGACCATACAATACATCAAGATAGAAATCAAGCACCCAATAGTCCTTTTCATATCAAAAGCAAACTCTTCTCATCACATCCAAGCCATCTGAACACATCTCGCAGTCACATCATACTCATCATACAGCCATTCAACCACTCACTGAGCCATCAATCCCACTCATGGGGACATTACCAGACATATAAGTCCAAAAGAAAATACTCGTATAACTGAAACTACCGAGCTCAAGTTGCGGTCAAAACCCGGCCTCAAGCCCTCAAGGTTGGCCCGACTAAAAAACACAGAAACACATCTCCCACCTCATCCATGGAATCATAGGGCCGTCAACGCACAGCTGATACCGAGTGCTCACATAACTATGCATTAGTGGAAGGAATTCAAAGAGGTACATTTCAAGCTAAATCAATGTCGCATGATAAAGAAAGAAAGATGGGAAGTGTATCCTAGATGCCTTGTAGCCTCTCGAAGATAGGAATGGACACCATCATACTGATCCTCAAGACTCTACCAAACATTTTCTCATTACTTGCAGAACGTATGAACCAAGAGCTCTGATACGAACTTGTCACGGCCCAAAATCAAACTAGCCGCGATGCCACCTAACCCAACCTGCTAGGTAAGGCTATTAATAATAACCTAATCCAAATAAGATTTACTGAGAAATAAATGATGAAATAAATGAATTTTTATACAACAACCCAAGGATTGGAAATACAAATCATGAGCTTCTAAGTCTTAGAGTTTACAATGCTGGCATGAAATAAATACATCATCGGTTTGAAATATACAGAAACAAATTTACATTTCTAAAGCTACCAACGACAAGTGGCAGTTATACCCGGAATGCAGGTACATCTTCATTGTCAGCTCCCGCGATACACCGCGACATCAACTCCAAGATTTGCATGCAGGGTATAGAAGTGTAGTATGAGTACAACTAACCCATGTACTCAACATGTAGCAAGCCTTACCTTAGGTTGAAAGCAGTGACGAGCACGAAAGAAGGCCAATGACCAACATCAATAGCCAATAACAGTCAGTATAGTGAAGCCAGTAAAGGTATATGAATCAGGAGATATATGCTTAGCAAGATCACAACTACGGGAAAGTAGGCATTCTTTTCAAGAATATCACCAATGAGAAACAACTAACCATGAGTTTAATGAGTTTATGGCCAGATAAGAGTTTTCATTTACCAGCTAGAATGAGGAAAGTACATCTCTATGCCAAGATGTCAATATACATGTCAAGTCATTAATTATCAGATATCGTCTAGCATGAGGAAAATGCATCTTTATGCCTACATGTCACGTATAAACGTCAAGTAATCAAATATCATGTCATTATCTAGCATGAAAAAGGTACATTGCTATTCCTACATGTCAATATTCATGTCCAACACTCAATTTCACAATGAACTCATTAAGTACCCACAATTTTAGCACACTCCAGGTACCTGGTTCAAATGCCCTAATAACGTTACCATGGATCCATCAAAATAATCACACTTAGCATTGTACGGGTGCCTGGCATAACTGCCAATCATCAAAGCACGTATATGGAATACTGTGCTTGCGCCCACTGTCGCGCCCCCTTTTTCTCGCAAAATCGGGTTTCAACATTTCTGGGACAACTCCTTTTTTGAGAGGGTAAGGAATTGGAAGAGTCGCCACCTAACGGATTAAGGTGCGTTAGGGTACCTAGAGCAATTAACTCATATAACCAGTTTACATCACCAGAGATCGTGTAAGGGATCGAAATTACCTTGAGGGGAAGGTGTTAGACACTCCTCGAGGTCCAAAACGGTGGGTCCCGGCCGAACTTAAATTAAGCGATTTAGTCTTAAAAGAGAAGAAAACAATTTGGACAGATACAATATTCAATTTATTTTAAACAGGAGTATAGGGGTGGTCCTAAGTTTTTTAGCCTATAGGGTCATTCCATGCAATACTTTGTAACTCCCTCAAGTCGGGGTGTTACTCATAGCATTAACGCACATGCTATCATCTCCTTACTACCCAATTACTATCTTTATGTTGTTACTTAAGCGCACTAGTTGATTCTAACTGTATCCTATGCGTGCACTACCCGTCCCTTACCTATGGCCCTGGAGGTATTAGGACCTCTATTTGGGATGGTTCTAGACCAACCTATGTTACTTAAAATGTGAAATCTAGGCGACAAACAAAAAGCAAATAGGACTTTCAGATAAAGAGCAAGTATAGGCTCATATTGACCTCCACACATAGGCAACAAAGCACGTAGTTAAATCAACAAATTTCATTAACTAAGAAATCCTATAGGCAGGATATCTATATGAGAAAATAAAGTGCAGAGACAGCTTGGTTAAGGCGAGCATTAGGACCTATTTGGTTTGTCTCTTGATTTTATTCAGCATGGATCCAGGAAACTCAGGCAGTAATGTGTCACAATTATAAACCTAGAGTCATTATTAAGTCCTATAGATACATTGCCTAAGTTATTGACAACAACGGTTGAATTTAGAACAGGATCCTATAGGCATGATTTCTACGAGCTATTAATTACAGACCTATAGACATGGTTTCTAAGTGTAGCACTGATTTTAATTCGTAAAAATAGATTTTATCTGTTATAGGCATGCTTTCTAATTACTGAATCGAGTTAAACCTTATAGACATAATTTCTAAATTGGAAATTGATTTTAGTCCTATAGGCATGATATCTATTGCTGGATTGATTTAAATCCTAAAGGCATGATTTCTATTAATTGTGTACGGGCGGAAATTAAACAAATTTCCAGGAAGGACAGTTAATGCAAACAAAAAGACCCTATAGGCATGCTTACTAATGCATATTTGTTGAAAACATGTACAGATCCTATGAACAGGATTTCTAATGCACAGAATTGAACAAAAATCCTATAAGCAGGATCTCTAATATGCAAATGTAAAATACGGAATCAACATGATTATGAAAGTCCTATAGGCAGGATTTCTAAGCACAGTATAATTTTCACATAATTCAACCAGCATAATTAAATCCTATAGGCAGGATTTCTACCCAGTTTCAACAAAGATATAAGAAGAACCCCCCAGCTTTACTGATTATCCCCAAATCTATCATTACAGAGTTATTACAGACCATAATAGCCGAATAAATTACATAAGTATCTTTTACACTATAGGGAGGCTTCATAGGCCCAAATAAACCTGGGAACCAGGCCTTCCACGTAGCTGCTTTAAACTATAGCAATGATCCATCCACAGCACATTAGAACCAGGCTTCTAGTGTGTCAAAGTTCCCAAAGCCCTCAGGGACCCCGGGCAATGCTCACACCAGAACCACACATTCAAAAAGAGTTCATGACGAGATTGGAAAACCAGCCCGCCAGTGTGTCAGAGTTCAGAGGAGTCTCAGCGACCCTAAGCAGTGCTCACACTGGGGTGGTTGAGAACCTAAGGGACTAAGAGTAAAGACAGAAAGGGGAGGTTTTAAAAAATAGATGGATTTCAGAAAAAGACAGGATTCAGAACATAGAATTGCAGGCAGAACTGCACCAAGGAAACATACAGAATTCATGTTTAAACACACAGTTCAAATTGAAGCCTAGTTAAGCTAAGTACTCATGCCAGACAAATATGGTTTAATCACAGAAACAATTAGACAAAAACATTTGAGTTTAAACAAACATGACATGTGAATTAAGCAACAACCTGACTGATTACATATCCCTAGTCTGCAAAGTTCATAACAAGTTTAGGGTTAACAAGCAGTGCATGACACAACTAAACCTTAGGCTAAACTATGAAATGGATTCATATTATTCAGAACAAATTAGTCCTAAGTTAACAGTGTTGCTAGATGATATCACATAATCATATAAATGACAAAATCATGCTAGGAATTGAAACAAACTTGTCAAGCAAAGCATAGATAATTGAATTGCAAAAGTTTGGGCATACCAGTTAAGTGAGAAAGCAAGTAAGTATACCACAGCAATGAGGTTCCAGAATAGTTTTGGCCTTGGCTTTCAGCCGGCCAAAATCAAGAGACACTTAGCACAGGAATCAGAACAAGAGAGAGCAAGAGAGCTTAAGTTTTAGTAATGAGAATAGGAGAGTTCGAGTCTTTCCTAAAGGAGAATGGGGAAGGGTTTAAATAGTACTCAACTAGGTATAAACAAGGTAACAAATTAGTCTTACATAAATAAGGAATGAGAATAACTCTAAAATCAACCAAAGTCGGAGTTCAATCAATTAGCAGCATATAATCAGGCCAGTACCACTTAAATTAGGGAAAATATTATATAGAATCAATCAATGTTCAAGTACCAGATCAAATAAGGTAAGGAAATAATGAGAACAGATAAATTGACCAGATAAGGAAATATCAGTACCATACAAGAAAGGGAAAGACTAAAATCTCCTAATTTGGGGTGAATAGAAATAGTCAGCAATTAACGCCAGGGTTAAGGAACATTAAAGGAAAAATACAAAAGAATAAAAATTATTTTAGATCTGGAAAGATCTAAACCCTAATTTAGGGTACGTAAAAATCAGCGTAAATAACCAAAGGAAAGCTATAATAAAGTTGCATAGAATAGATATACGGAAACATTAAAGGAAACTAAATAGAGGAACTATAACAGATTTTGAAAAGATTCGAACCCTATCTTTAGGGTAAATGAAAAAATTGAACCAAATCTCAGAGATTCACACCAAAAGGCGAAGAATGAACATAGATGAAATAAAGAATGAAGGTTCGAACCAGATCTGGTCTGAAATAAGGAAAATCGACTTGCCAAGTTAGGCAAACAATTATGTTATGCCATTAACGAGTAACCAACAACGAGGAAGGATCAATAAGGTATGAAAATCCCGGACGGATTCCATATCTGGCTGGAATCGAAAGGGGTTAAGAGTGACGACGCTAGGGTTTTGAGAGGAGAAGATGAGAGAGAGAGAGTGTATAGAGATGGAGGGTGGGGTGAAATAATTAGGGTTTAGATGGGTTAGGTTGATTTAAAAGGGTTGGGGTGATGTGGACCGTTGATTTCGGAGATCAACGGTCCTGATTCAAAGGTTTTGGACGGGTTATAATGAACAAGTTTGGGTACTAGGTTGGACGGGTATGGGGTATTGGGCTGGGGTAATTGTGTTAGGCTATGTCCGAATTTAATTAGAAAAAAGGCTAGATTTTAAATACCCAATTAAATTAATAAGATAATTTATAAAAATAATTATTAAATAATAAAAAAAATCACTTGTGCATGAAAATGATTTAAAATAATTACTTAAAATTATAAAAATATGAAAAGTCATTTTCCAAATAGATAATATAATTATACATATATATGGGCTATTATTGCAAAATTTGCAATTCTAGCCTTAAAATGCAAATGCAATTATAAAAAATGCAATCAAAATATTTAAATAATATATGGGCACAAATGGTGAATTTAGATGACTAAATCATCATAAAAATAATATGAGGGGTAATTATTGGATATTTGTATAATAAAAATGCTGAAATAAATTTATTTAAAGCATTCAAAATTATAGGAAAATTGTAAAAACACTTATGCATGTTTGTAACTCTAATAATAATGCATGCGCACTATTTTGAAAATATATATGCATATTAAAAAAATATATGAGGGAAAAATTGGGTATCAACACCCACTACCGGCATGTCAGACTCCGGAGGGGCGGATCCTACCCAAGCGCTAATCATAATTACTTAACCCAATAGTGGGGCCTGGTGAAAGCGTAGCATCAAATCAGTACCACTTAGCCCAAGGTGGGGTCTAGAATATGTGTCACCTCAATATCAATATAATTGTTGCAATGTTGGGCCCCTTTTTCTCGCGAAATCGGGCTTCGACGTATGACAACTCTTTTAAAGGAGGTATTAAAAGAGAAGAGTCGCCACCTAAAATCTTTTTTGGTGCGTTATGGCACCTATTTGCGAATAACTCTTTTTGACTAGTTGGCATCACCAAAGATCGGGTCAGGACTCAAATTACCTCGAAGAGAAGATGTTAGGCACTCCTCGAGGTCCACAACTGTGGGTTCGGCCGAACTTAAATTATATAGATTAGTCTATATAATCAAAAACAAAGAGAGAGCACCAAATTTTAGAGTTTCATTATAAAAAGATTTTGAACAGAGAGGTAAAACTATATTTTTTTATTCTAGTAGGAAAAGAAAGAATAATGGGGGGGGGGGGGGGTTCCTATGTTTTTTAGCCTAAAGGATCATCCCGTGCAACATAAATAATTTTTCGTAACTCCCTCGAGATGAGGTGTTACTCATATTATCCAGCGGGCACAGACTATCATCTCCTGCTACCCGATACTATATTAAAGTTGTTTACCTAAGAGCGATCCAAATAAATTCTAAGTCGTGCCCTACGCGTGCGCTACCCGTCCCATACCTATGGTCCAGGAGGTTTTGGACCTTTATTTGGATGGTTATAGACTTTATCTAGGCTGCTCAAAAATGCAAAAACTAGGCGACAGGCAATACATGAAGGATTCACATAAAGACAGCTAAAGGCCAAAGTTATCCTCCACACATAAACAATAAATGCACGCGGGGTTAAAGCAGTATATAGTTTCAGAATTGAGACTTAGAGTCCTATATGCATGGATTCTAGGTGATTTTAAATTCCAATATCGTATATGCGATGCCGCTGTTCCAAATTAACTGATTTATAGATTACAGGTGTTATAAAATCTATAGACATGATTTCTAAGTTGTTTGTGCAACGGGCAGCGAAAGCTATTACAAAACTTGGAATTACCAGTGTTTGATTCTATAGGCATGATTTCTAGGCGAATAGCAGTATCCTATAGGCAAGATTTCTAATGGTTGGTACCTGAACTCGCTTTTATCACACTTATTCCTATAGACATGCTATCTAGGTGGCGGTATGACAAAACAACAAAAGCGTCCGATTAATTAATTAAGTAAGACACTACAGTCGTGGTATCTAGATGAGTATTAACAAACGTAAGTATTATTACAACCTTATAGGCATGCCATCCAATAATCTAAGAGCAGGTAAAATATTTTGTCAAACAATCTGCTTTTGAGTAATATACATGTAATAGGCAAGTTAAGTGAAGTGTGTGATTTCTTATAGGCATGGTTTCTAGGTTGACAAAGCATATGTTATACATCTTATAGGCATGCTTTCTAGTGAATAACTGAGGTGATTTGAAAGAAGGCATTTGAAAGTAGTCATGCAGAGTGCTCGCTTCCTATAGACATGATGTCTATAAACATGTAACATAAGACATAGCAAGTAGTGTGTACGCACTTCTCATAATATCATGATTTCTTCAATGCTCATGCAATTGAATAACTCATATAGCAAACACATTGTCAAGTCCTATAGGCATGTCATCTACCCACTATGCATGTAAATAGCAAATTCTACTCATTCCCTTTTTACTAACATCCCAGTTATTCATACAAAGGTTATTACAGGCCCAATAATGAGTAAAAACACAAATGTTACATAATACTGAGAATAGACCTATAACAGGCCTAAATAAAAATACCCAAAATTGTCTGGGCCTTCAATAATTTTTACACGGCATACCCAGGCCTTCAACTAAGAGCCACATTCAATACTTGACTCAGGGATTCATAGAGGAGTCCAGAACCAATTTACTCAACCATAGTACCTAGTGTTGCACCATTTAAATCAGCCAATTCAGGTACACAACACATAACAGGGGGAAGTGGAGTGAATAGGAACAGTTTGAGATTGAGGGAGTGACTAAGGACCAAGCCCTAGTGTGTCAGAGTTCACAAGGGTCTCAATTGGACCCCGAGCAATGCTCACACTAGGGAGGCCAACAATAGAACCTAGGTAGCTTTGGCTTTCATCCGGCTAAGGGTGAGGAGTTCAGAATAGCATAAGTTGCATGTAAGGAGAGTGGACAGAAGATAGGGGTACATTTATATCCCAAAGTAGACATAGCCAAATTGAGCATATAGAATAACTAACTAATCACATAAGCCAGTAGGTTCAGCAAATTACCACATAGATAGTCTTATATTGAAAAGAAGCTATGGGAAGAAACAGGTTTGCAAGATATACATAGATTATCATTCATGGCAATTGAGACCTACGAGGTTCAAATTAGGCTAAGCATGCATCCTAGGGTCATGCAAATCAGTATATTGACGTGACGGGGATACACGTTATGACAAACATTGGAAGAAATAGGGTATCAAATAAACAAATTCCAAATTGGGAAACATATTTGCATAGAAGCAAGATCATAGTTGATAGAAAATGGTTTTAAGACAACTTAAAACATATTTTACATGCAAGACAGACATTGCAGAGATTCAGGACAGTGTGAGATAGCAAGCACATGTAGGTATTCTGGGGTTGATACAATAGTCTAATCAACTAGAGAAGATCTACGTTATGTCATAAACCAAATGGTTCAAACAGGGTAGAGAGATCAAACTGAGATAACTAGTAAGGTATCAGTCAATCCCTAATGGGGTAGGGAATCATACTGGGTGATAATATAGCAAGTGAATATGTCAGAATTGACACAAGCAATTCTAACACAAGTATGAAGCATTCACTATAGAGATGCAGAGGACGGGAGGCTAGGAAAATTAGCATGTATGAGGGGGACATCCAGACACCCATTCACATAAGAGAATCAGATCATCCAAATTAGACTTGGGCATATTCAGAACTAGTAGCATTAAGAGGAAGTTAGATGCTAAAAGACTTGGAACAAGGTAGGATTAACAAGGTCGTGTACAAAAATAATCCAGAAAACATATTGAGCCAAGTATTTTAGAGGTGAGAACACATGCAAATCAAAGACACATGGGGATGAAACTGCAAGAGTCAAGTAATTTACCGGTTAATCGGACAACAATGAAGAACAAAAGATCCACAAGAACCCAGAAACTTTGATGCGTCAAAGTTCCCAAGAGCTTAAAAGAACCCCGGGCAATGCTTGCACCAAGAACATGTTAAGTAACAAGATGCTAATGGCCTTGGCTTTCAGCCGGCCAGTTAAAAATACCAAGCAAGAGAGTAGCAAAAAACCTCAAATTCTAGTAAGGATCGATTTTAAAGTCTGTCCCCAAAAGGGAAAATGAAGTGGTTTATATAGTAGTCAAAAATCGAGCAAACATATAAGGAAGCAGAATAATTTTAACAAAAAACAAGGAAAAGAAACATGCAAATCGATTTGAAATTAATTTAAGAGAAAAAAATCTGTAAACCCTAGTTTTGTAGTGAAAGTGTAAATCAGCAAAATCCAAACAAAATTGGATTCACACAATGTAGTATTGAACGTATATAGACAAAATAGTGCTCAGAATCAAAGCTTCGAATCACTTTGGTTTGATCTCGGAAGTTATTGCTTGCCTTTTTTAGGCAAGCACCTAGGTAACACCACAAACGGACAACCAGTACCAAAAGGATTCAAATTTGGCAAGAGAATAGTAGTCGAATCCCAATATCAGTGGGATTAGGAGATGAATTTTAGGGAAGGCGGCTAGGGTTTGGTGAAGAAGAGAGGAGTGACAGAGAGAGTAGAGGCAGCGTCTCAGGGGAAATGGGGTTAGGGTTTCTGGGTTGGGGTTTATTAAAAGAAGAGAATGAACAATAGAGATCAACGGCCAGGATTAAAAAATGAGTGGGGCGGGTCAATTATAACGGGTACCAACCGGGTTTTGGGTTAATGGGTGGTTCGGTTTGGGCTGGGATTATTGGGCTAAGGTATTGGGCTAATTTTGGCCTAAAAATTAGTTAAAAATTGGGCTATTATTTAAATATCCAAAATTTATTAAAACAATATAAACATGCTTAATAAATAAAGAAAAAATATTATTTATGCACTAAAATGATTAACAATAATAGTTTAGCATTACAAAAATATATAAGGTTATCTTGACACCAATAGTATAGATAAAAGTAGTTATATATGAATATAGGCTATTATTGCAAAATTAGATAAATAGCTTTAAAATGCTAATGTATAATAATTTAGGTAACTAAGTCATCACAAAATAATTTAAAGGGATAATTAATAAATATTTATATAATTTAAATCAAGAAAATTAATGTAAGAGCTCTAAAAATATGGAAAATTATAGGAAATGCTTGTATAGATTTGTAAACTAAATAATGATGCATAAAATGCCATTTTGAAGGCATGTATATATTTCAAAAATATGAGTGCAAAATTGGGTATCAACAACTGCCCCTCTTTACCCAGGAATGATGAAAGAGTTGTTAGGTAAAGAAAATGATGACCAATTTAGGCCAAATTGAGTGTGGGAAGATGTAATTTGGAAAAAATGTGGGCCGAACCCTGGTTCCCGAGTTGCCTACATATCCGTGGTGTTACGGGAATCAGGCCGTGTGCAGTTCTGGATCCAACAGCGAACGAAACCAACGCAGTTGGTATAGGAATGGTTGTATGTTTCAGAAAATGCTCTTTTGGGTAGGATAGTATCGGATGACTTTATGCGAAGTCATGAATGTGAATTTGAGACGTTATGGACGTATCACAGGGCAGATATCTAAACGGTCATACAGTAAAAGGTGGGCAATTACTGGTGGTCGGTTACGTTTGAAATGATTGATGGATGTGAATGTTATGAATGGAAACCAGAGCGGAGATTGCTCCTGTTTGAAGAACGGTTACTTCTTGGATTACCTGTAAAATTTAAAACACGATGCATGCAGATATATATGGATTATTTTGAGAATTTAAACATGATGCAAATTCCCTTCGGACCATGAAGATTGCCTTTGGACGGTGAGGATGATTTCCTTAGACAACGACGTCCTGGGGCATGAATCATGTGATAAGGGATTCGCAGGCCATTAAATGATGTCCTCGGGCTATGAGAATGGTGCCTCTCTACCATGACGCCTTTGAACAATGATGTGCACTTTTGAGAGACCCTCGGGCCATGGAATGGTGTCTTCCGGCTATGAGGATGATGCCTTCAGATATGACGCCTTTGGACAAAATGGCAATGTTTTAGCCCATGAAATGCAAAGATATGGTGTTTGGTCATATGCGAAGATACGACAAGACAAGGCTCAGTATTGGTAAGGTGAAGGCAGTGCTTAGCCCTGGGTGAGTAGAGGATATTGCTGGTCTTAGATGGTGTAATAAAGATAGCCTTTGGTCTCGAGGAAAAGGCATTGCTTAGCCTTATGCAAGAAGGGGAGGCAGGGCATAGCCTTATGCAAAATAGGAGACAATGCTTAGTCCCTTGCGAAAAAAGGAAGTGCTTAGCCTTACATAGTTAGGGAGGCAGGGTTTAGCCTCATGCAAATAGGAGACAATGCTTAGTCTCATGCAAAGAAAGGCAGTGCTTAGCCTTATGAAGTTAAGGAGGCAGGGCTTAGCCTCGTGCAAATAGGAGTTAGTCTCATGCAAAGAAAGGCAATGCTTAGCCTTATGCGGTTAAGGAGGCAGGGCTTAGCCTCATGCAAATAGGAGACAATGCTTAGTCTTATGCAAATAAAGGTAGTACTTAGCCTTATGCAGTTAAGGAGCCAGGGCTTAGCCTTGTGCAAATAGGAGACAACATGCAAAGAAAGGCAGTGCTTAGCCTTATGTGGTTAAGGAGGCAGGGCTTAGCCTCATGCAAATAGGAGATAATGCTTAGTCTCATGCAAAGAAAGGCAGTGCTTAGCCTTATGCAGTTAAGGAGGCAGGTCTTAGCCTTATGCAAATAGGAGACAATGCTTAGTCTCATGCAAAGAAAGGGAGTGCTTTGCCTTATGTGGTTAAGGAGGCAGGGCTTAGCCTCATGCAAAAATGAGACAATGCTTAGTCTCGATGCAAGGAAAGGTAGACAATGGGAGAGTAAAGTATTTCTTAGCTGAGGATGTTTGCGCTAGATAATTTGTTGTCTTAAAGGCAGTGTCTTGATTTATCTGTGAGTATCATTGTCTTATAATACATGCATTCAAAGAAAAATTGTGAGTTCTGTGGGGGAAGGTTTGTTTGCGCTTTTGTCTTCTGCCTTGCCTGTGCTCCAGTCTCGAGATCCTGTTTGAATTACCCTGGGTAATATTTGGCTGCCATAGAAATAAAGTTTTCAAAAAATATGCATGTATTTGATAAATGTAGTTATTTAAAATATAGTAATATGCGATATCAAGTAAGTTAGATGAACCAATGACTACGACATATTTTAGAGACATTGCGACCTCCTTGCTTTAGAATCTTGAGGGTCCTCCTCAAAATTCTACCCCAGTTTGAAAGCAATTCTTTGACCGTTCTGCGTATGACGAAATTGGCTGGACTTGCTTCAGAATTTTGAGGGTTCAAAATTATACCCAGTTTTTTACTATGGAAAAAAATGAAGATTTTATTGAGATGTGACCGAACCCATAGGGTTGCCTACCTATTCCCTCTTAAACGGGAATCGAGTCAAGCGTAGATCAGTTACATCAAATGAAGAAGTGTAAACAATCTAAACATAGTTTCTCTTGACTGCATTTGAGTTGATAGGTTTTGGCAAAATTTCTCCGTCCATTTCTGCAAATATGAGTTCGCCTCCTGTTAGTACTCTGTGAACCATGTAGGCCCATTGCCAATTGGGTGAAAATTTCCCTTTGGCTTCATCTTGATGCGAGAAGATCCGCTTTAGCACCAACTTCCCTGGTGTGAATTGTCTAGGCGTAACCCTTTTATTGAAAGCTCTGGACATTCTGTTCTGGTAAAGTTGACCGCGATATACCACATTATTTCTTTTTTTTTCAATCAGAGCCAGTTGTTCATAACGACTTTGCATCCATTCTGCATCACTGAGTTCGGCCTCTTGTACGATTCTCAAAGAAGGGATTTCTACTTCGTCGGGAATGACGGCTTCAGTACCATAGACCAACAAATAAGGAGTTGCCCCAGTTGATGTGCGAACCGTGGTACAATATCTAAGTAGAGCAAACTGTAACTTCTCTTTCCATTGCTTGTGATTATCTACCATCTTCCTTAATATCTTCTTGATGTTCTTATTGGCGGCTTCCACAACTCCAATCATTTGCGGCCTGTATGTCGTGGAACTCTTGTGCTAGGTTTCATACATGGATCTCACCAAATCACTGCTAAGGTTGGCGGCATTGTCGCTGATGATTGATTCCGGTACCCCGAATCGACAAACAATACGATCCCTAATGAAATTTGCGACGACCTTCTTAGTTACGACCTTGTAGGATGCGGCTTCAACCCATTTTGTGAAATAGTCTATGGCCACTAGAATAAACATCTGCCCATTTTACGCGACGAGTTCGATTGGACCGATGACATCCATCCCCTAAGCGGAGAAAGGCCACGGTGCACTTGTTGTTTTGAGTTCATTGGTTGGCACTCGTATCATATCAGCAGGTACTTGGCATTGATGACCCTTTTGGACATACCTGATGCAGTTTGTTCCCATAGTCATCCAAAAATATACTGCTCTTAATATCTTCTTAGCTAAGACGATGCCATTCATGTGTGGTTCGCAAGTTCCGGCATTCTTCGAGCAAATTGGATGCTTCCTTGGCATCGACACACTGTAATAACCCTAGATCCGGAGTCCTCCTGTACAGAATTCCTCCACTTTGGAAGAAATGGTTGGATAACCTTCGGAGTATGTGTTTCTGAGTATGATTTGTGTGCTCCGGGTATTCTCCTCTTGCAAAATATTCTCTGAAGTCGTGGAACCATGGATTTCTATCAGTTTCTTCTTCAACATGAGCACAATAAGCCAGTTGATTTTGAATCCCTACTGGGATAGGGTCGATGAAATTCTTGTCTAGTGTTGTATCATGGAAGATAAGGTAGCCAATGCATCAGGGAACTGATTCTGAATCCTCGGAACATATTTGAATTATATCTTTGTGAATCTCTTTATCAACTCTTGTACATAGTGCAAATATGGCAATATCTTGGTATTCTTTGTAGACCATTCTCCTAGACCCTGATGTTACCAAAAGGTCTGAATCTCCAATTATGAGCAATTCCTGAACGTTCATGTCGATGGCTAACCTGAGTCCTAAGATGCAGGCTTCGTATTCTGCCATATTGTTGGTGCACGGGAACATGAGCTTTGTGGATACTAGATAGTGTTGACCTTTTTCTGACACTAAAACTGCTCCGATACCCACTCCTTTGATGTTTGCAGCTCCATCGAAGAACATTCTCCAACCGTCACAAGTTTCAGTGATATCTTCTCCTACGAATGATACCTCATCGGGAAAATACGTTTTAAGTGGTTCGTATTCTCCACCTGCAGGATTTTCTGCAAGATGATCCGCCAATGCTTGCCCTTGACCCCCTTTTGAGTTACGTAGATGATGTCGAACTCACTCAGTAGTATCTACCATTTTGCTAACGTCCCCGTAGGCATGGGTTTCTGGAAGATGTATTTTAGCGGATCCATCCTTGATATGAGATATGTGTTGTAGGCACAGAAGTAGTATACGGCATGTTCCTTTCCTCCCGTCTCATCATGTTGTCCCAAGACACAGCCGAAAGCCCCATCTAGTACAAATAAGTAGAGTAGCAGAGGCCTTCCAGGTTCCTGTGGGACCAGGACTGGTGGTCCGGACAAATATTCCTTGATTTTTTCAAAGGCTTTCTGGCATTCTTCAGTCCAGTTTGTTGCAACATCTTTCTTCAACATTCTGAAAATTGGTTCACAGATCACAGTTGATTGTGCTATGAAACGGCTGATATAGTTGAGACGCCCTAAGAAACTCATTACATCATTCTTATTCTTTGGATGTGGCAGGTCCTGGATAGTTTTGACCTTTGACGGGTCCAATTCAATCCCTTGGTGACTGACGATGAAACCTAGAAGTTTTTCGGCAGGGACTCCAGAGGCACACTTCGCAGGATTCAGTTTCAAATTGTACCTTCGAAGACGATTAAAAAAATTTCTCAAGTCTGCTATATGATTTGTGCTTCTTCTGGATTTGATAATGACGTCATTCATGTACACCTCTATTTCCTTGTGTATCATGTCGTGGAAAATGGTTGTCATGGCCCTCATTTAAGTGTCTCCAGCATTCTTTAGGCCAAACGACATCATTTTATAGCAATACATCCCCCATGGAGTGATAAAGGCCTTCTTTTCCACATCCTCTTCATCCATCCATATTTGATGATACCCTGCGAAGCAATCCACAAAAGACTGGAGCTCATGCTTGGCACAGTTGTCGATTAGTTTGTGTATATTGGGAAAAATCATCATTGGGTCTTGCTCTGTTTAAATCCCTATAAGCGACACATACTCTGACCTTCCCATCCTTCTTCGGAACCGGCGCGATGTTGGCATCACCAAAGATCGGGTAAGGGATAAAATTACCTCAAAGAGAAGGTGTTAGGCACTCCTCGAGGTCAACAACTGTGGGTCCCGACCGAACTTAAATTATATGGATTAGTCTATATAATCAAAAACAAAGAGAGAGCACTAACTTTGAGAATTTCATTGTAAAAAGATTTTGAACAGAGAGGTACAACTATTTTTTTGACTCTAGTAGGAAAAG
>NC_031995.1:57101328-57150958 GCF_001879085.1 Nicotiana attenuata | reverse complement strand
GGGGTTGGTCCTAGGTTTTTTAGCCTAATGGATCACCCGGTACAACATAAATAATATTTCGTAACTCCCTCGAGATGGGGGTGTTACTCATATTATCCAGCGGGAACAGACTATCATCTCCTGCTACCCGATTACTATAATAAAGTGTTTTACCTAAGAGCGATCTAATTCAATTCTAAGTCGTGCCCTACGCGTGCGCTACCCGTCCCATACCTATGGTCCAGGAGGTTTTGGACCTTTATTTGGATGGTTCTAGACTTTATCTAGGCTGCTCAAAAATGCAAAAACTAGGCGACAAGCAATACATGAAGGATTTCACATAAAGACAGCTAAAGGCCAAAGTTATCCTCCACACATATACAGTAAATGCACGCGGGCAGTTAAAGCAGTATATAGTTTCAGAATTGAGACTTAGAGTCCTATATGCATGGATTCCAGGTGATTATAAATTCCAATATCGTATATGCGGTGCCGCTGTTCCAAATTAACTGATTTATAGATTACAGGTGTTATAAAATCTATAGACACGATTTCTAAGTTGTTTGTGCAACGGGCAGTGAAAGTTATTAGAAAACTTGGAATTACCAGCGTTTGATTCTATAGGCATGATTTCTAGGCGAATAATAGTATCCTATAGGCAAGATTTCTAATGGTTGGTACTTGAACTCGCTTTTATCATACTTGTTCCTATATACATGCTATCTAGGTGGCGGTATGACAAAACAACAAAAGCGTCCGATTAATTAATTAAGTAAGACACTACAGTCATGGTATTTAGATGACTATCAACAAACGTAAGTACTATTACAACCCTACACGCATGCTATCAAATAATCTGAGAGCAGGTAAAATATTTAGTCAAACAATCATGCTTTTGAGTAATGTACATGTATTAGGCAAGTTAAGTAAAGTGTGTGATCTCTTATAGGCATGGTTTCTAGGTTGACAAAGCATATGTTATACATCCTATAGGCATGCTTTCTAGTGAATAACTGAGGTGATTTGAAAGAAGGCATTTGAAAGTAGTCATGCAGAGTGCTCGTTTCCTATAGACATGTTGTCTATAAACATACAACAGTAGACTTAGGAAGTAGTTGTATTGGGAAAAAAGCTGAATTTATAATTGAATGTGACGTGGCATGACACGTGGACTAGTCAAATGGTCAAAACATGATGATCAGTTAAGAGGCACGGGCAATATCAGATACGAGGATAAGAAAGTTAAATAGGCACGAGATGCTATTCAAATGATACGAGTCTCGTATCTATTTAACTTAATTAAAGCCAGGAGGTCAGAAGGAATTGAAGATATGAATCTGATGGCGTAAAGGAGTCTAAATTCAGTATTGAATGTCAAATACGTTAGCGAATCAATATTGAATAGGAATGATTGTGTAACGTTTCATTTAATATCATTTAATGCTCATAATTGCCTCTTTAAGGCTAAGGCATTATAGCTTTTCCTAGAAAAATCAACTATAAAAGGAGGAGGTCTCAGCATTTGTAAGGACACGAAATATCATTGAGATTACATTGAAATACAAACTTATTTACTGCTTTATTGTCCTCAAAAATTTCTTATTCTTTTCGTCTCCTGATTATCAGTAACCCGATTTTTCCTCTTAATTTCTAGTTTTAACCAAAATTCTATTTTTTGGTTAAACAAATTGGTTCCGTTACCGGGAATCTGATAATCAAGCATATCTCAATCTAATTTCCTTGATTGCATCAATCATGTCGAACAACAATGAAACACTCAAGGAAACCCAGAAATTCAGACAATCCAACAACTTCAGGGAGATTCCCCACAAGATTCTCCACGAGGCTCCCCACGACGATCTCGTGAAGGCACTCCTGATGGATCTTATACAGATGGACAGGCTCAATTCGAAAACGTTGAAACCATGAATGAGGCTCTGAAAAACTTATTGCCTCTCAAGTCAATAACGCTCTCCAAGCTTTTGTTCGCCAATTGCCTGCTGTCCCACCCACATCTGCTCCGAACAACAATACTTTGGAGAATCCTCGTTCAGGATTGATTATTCTGGCAGTGGTGGAACCCCTAGTGAAACACAAGAGAGAGACCCAGGTAATCTAGTTAATTCTGATTTACAAAGTCTAGTACTAACCTTGCAGAAACAGCTTAAGGAGCAAAATGAACGCATAGAGCAAATACCTGGAGTACCGCCCGTGATCAAGGGTGTGGATATAGATAAATATTCCCAACAACCATGGAAGCCAAGCGCTGCTCCCCTTCCAATTCCAAAGAAGTTTAAGATGCCTGATATTCCAAAGTATGATGGTACATCAGACCCACGAGATCACGTTACTGCATTCACAACAGGTGTCAAGGGCAATGATTTCGCTAAGCAATAAATTGAGTTGGTCTTGGTCAAAAAATTCGGTGAAACACTCACTAAAGGAGCTCTAACATGGTATTCTCTTTTACCTAAAAATTCTATAAATTCGTTTGCTGAGCTCGCAGATTTATTTATCAAAGCACACTCGGGAGCTCAAAAAGTTGAAAAACGAATGGAAGATATCTTCAAAGTCAAGCAAGGAGACTCAGAGTTGCTTAGAGAGTTCGTAGATAGATTTCAACGGGAAAGAATGACGCTACCACGAGTACCTGACAATTGGGCAGCCATAGCCTTTGCTAGTAATTTAAATGAGAAGAGTTCAGAAGCCACGAGGCGACTCAAAGAAAGCCTTCATGAATTCCCAGCAACAACGTGGAATTATGTCTACAACAGATACAGCACAAAGATGAGGATTGAAGAAAACATTATTTTACGACATGAAACAGAAGAAAAGGTAAGCTCAAGGCGTGTGGAAAATGAAAAGAGATCCGGTAAAAACAGGTACGAGCCATACATGGGACTTGCGGGAAAGGACTCACGGTCAAGACAAGATAATCAAAGGTACGATCACAGACCTAGGAACAGGGAATCAGGCTCCTCATCAAGGTTTGGGAATGATCCAAACACACGCGGTCACGAGATGATGATGGAAGTTTGAAGGCAAGATTTGGTGGATATAATTTCAATGTCACTACCTCCGAGCTCGTAGCTGTTTTGAGGAGCATGGGAGATAAGGTACGGTGGCCGAAAGTGATGCGGTCAAATCCAAATAAGCGCAATCCAGATCATTGGTGCGAATTTCATAATGATCACGGGCATAAGACTTCAGAATGTAGATTCTTGCAAAGTGAAGTGGACCATCTATTGAAACAAGGGTATCTCACTGAGTTATTTAGTGAGAAAGGTAAGCAAGCCTACATGAAAAATAGGCAAGAACCACCAAAGCCCCCATCACCCAAGAGAACCGTGAATGTTATAAGTGGGGAAGAGGATATTTAAGTAACATATACGGCTTCAAATAAAGTTTCCAAAGTAACAATCACGCACGGGAAGCGAGTGCGACAGACCTTAGAAGATGAAAGTATCACTTTTGATGATGCAGATACAGAAGGAGTGATCACCCCCCACAACGATGCATTGGTAATATCTTTACTTGTACATGACACTAATGTAAAACGTGTTTTGATTGATCCAGGAAGTTCCGTAAATATTATACTACTAAGGGTATTACGTGAAATGCAAGCTGAAGACAGAATGATACGAAGGTGCATACCTTGTCCGGGTTCGACAATTCAAGTGTAGTAACAAAAGGAGAGGTAGTTCTAACAACTTTTGCTGCAGGTGTTGTTAAAGAAACTAAATTTCAGATAGTAGATATGGAAATGGCTTATAATATGATCATGGGGAGACCTTGGATCCATGATATGGATGCTGTCCCATCAACTCTACATCAAGTTATTAAATTCCCATCTCCATGGGGAATATGCCAAATCAGAGGTGATCAACAAACATCTAGGAGCATCAATTCTGTTGCAGATTCAATTGTTAATGGTGGAGACAAATAGCAATTACAGAATTTAGGTGAGGGTAACATGGAAACAACCTCACCTGAGCAAAAGCAAACAGATCTGGATTCAAGACCTGATACCATTCAAGAACCGGAGGAGAATGATAACATCAAAACAACGATAGAAGAGCTAGAGGCCGTGGTGTTATTTATACATTGGCCCGAGAGAAAAGTGTACATAGGAGCTAATCTTAGCCCGGAGGTAAAACGTAAATTGATTGAATTTTTAAAAGCTAATGCAGACTGTTTTGCTTGGTCCCATTCTGACATGACAGGGATACCACCGGAAGTTATGACTCATAAACTAAATGAAGATCCATCATATCCTCCCGTCAAGCAAAAGAAAAGAAAACAAGGAACTTTCAAAAATAAGGTGATTCAAGAGGAAGTTCAAAAGTTGCTAAAAATTGGTTCAATTCGTGAGGTAAAATATCCTAACTGGTTAGCTAATACTGTTGTGGTTCCTAAAAAGAACGGTAAGTGGCGAGTCTTTATAGATTACACAGACCTTAATAAAGCCTGTCCAAAAGATTCCTTTCCTTTGCCCCACATAGATCAGTTAATTGATGCTACTGCAGGGCATGAACTATTAAGTTTTTTAGATGCATATTCAGGCTATAATCAAATCAAGATGGATCCAGGTGATGAAGAAAAAACTTCTTTATAACAGACAGGGGGACTTATTGTTACAAGGTAATGCCTTTCGGTCTTAAGAATGCAGGTGCAACGTATCAAAGGTTGGTCACCCAAATGTTTCAAGAACATTTAGGTAAAACCATGGAAGTATATATAGATGATATGCTAGTTAAAACTCAACATTCAGAAGATCATATATCTCACCTATCTGATACGTTTAAAATTTTACGAAAATATAATATGAAGTTGAATCCAGAAAAATGTGCATTTGGAGTGGCATCAGGAAATTTTTTAGGTTTTCTTGTTTCTAACCGTGGAATTGAAGTGAATCCTGCACAGATTAAGGCCATTGAAGAAATTCCAGATGTACTTACGAGTAAAAAAGAAGTTCAAAGACTAACTGGGAGAATTGCAGCTCTGGGGAGATTCATTTCCAAGTCTTCAGAAAAATGCTTCAAATTTTTCTCATCTTTAAAGAAACAGGATCATTTTTTAAATGGAACGAAGATTGTCAGCAAGCACTCAAGAATCTGAAAGTATATTTGTCAAATCCACCGTTGTTGGCGAAACCAAAGGTAGGAGAGAAGTTACTCATCTATCTTGCCGTGTCAGAAGTTGCGGTAAGTGCTGTTTTAGTCCGGGAGGATCAAGGTAAGCAATCTCCTATCTATTATGTAAGCAANAAAATGCTAAACTATTCTATAAGTCCTAAATAGATAAGAAAAAGGCAAGAATAGAACATATTGAAGTACCAAGAAAACTTCTTAAAAAAGACTAAGTAAAACTTAGTCAAGCAAAATATTTTTACAAGTGCCCCATTATGATAACTGGGGACTTAACCAAAAAATCCCTTAAAAAGGTCAAGGGATAAAACCACCAATTAATAAAAAACAACAAAGGAGTAAAATATTCAACTTGTCACTAAAGGGGTTGGAACTTCTGAAGTTGCAATGTCAACTTCACTTTCAGAAGCAGCTGTAGGCACGGTAGCAATTTCTGAGGAAGTAGCGGCAGTTGGGCTTGAAGCGTTAAAGTCACCGAGAGAAGCAAGAGTCACGGGAGCTTCAGCTTCCACGGACTGTATCAGTGAAGTTTCACCCTCGGGAGCTGGAATTGTAACATTTTCAACTTCAACAGAAGCAGCTCCTTCATTTAAAGGTTCCTTAGCCACGGGAGTTTCATCTGCTGGAGAAGGAAAGTCAAGTGGTTGTTGAGTCATTTCAATGGTTCTCAAAACCTTGGCCAATTCCGATTCTAAATTAAAATTTTCTTGACTGGCTTCAGTTAAGGCATCACGGCGGGAGTTTAGAAAGGCCCAGCTCACCTCTGTGTTAAAGTTCTCCTCAAGAAGCTCATAATCCCTTTCCCACGAGGCAAGATCATTTTTTAACATTTGATTTTCAGCCAAAGTGGAATCAAGGGTAGCTTCAAGGGAGGCACGAGAATTCTCTAAGGCACGAACCTTATCAAAGGAAATTTGCAAGTCAGCCTGAGCCTGAGACAAGTTTTGAACTAGCTCTCCCGCGTACTCCTCTTTCTTGCTCAATAATACCTTAAGTTCTCTAATCTCTTCGCTTGACTTTGATAATTGTTCTGAAAAAGAACATTCAAGGCGCTCTTTATCCTTCTCAGCTTTACTAGAAGAAGCCTTGGCCCCCGCTAATTCAGAAGTCAGAATTTGCTTTTGCTGTTCCAGGTCACGGTTATTCTCTTGCAATTCTTTTATCTTTTTCTGAGCATTTTTAAACTGCTCTTTCCAATTGGTTGCCTCAAGCTGGGCTTCTCTAGCTATCCTCTCAGCCTCAAGAAAAGTCTGATCAGACTCGCGAGCCTTCTTTTCTAAGAGGGAAATTCTTCCCATCAATTCCGTACCAATGAGGTTAGCCTACAAAAAACAACTCATGAAAGTTAGAATTAAAAAGAAAGAATTTATTAAAAAATAAAGGGAGAGTACCTTCAATGTACAGTGAACTATATCATTCATCAAAGTTAGACAACTGTGACTGTCCATCTTCTTTTTCTCAATATCCCCAATTAAGGGTTCAAGCCAAACATCTGCTCTGCCAGACTTCCTTAAAAGACTGCTATTAGCAGGAACCTCAAGTGTTACACTCCTCATAGCCATGCTTCTGCTACTAGAACCCTCCTCTGCATAATGAGCAGAGGAAGGGGGAACTATAGAAGGAGGAACGGTAGAAGAGGTGAAAATAGTAGTAGTCGAAGGAGTCGAGGCAGGTAAGGGAGCAGAAATTGACAAAGAGGCAGGAACAAACAAAGTGGGTAAGGAAACACTTGAAATTAGAGGAGGAACAGAAAGAACAGGAACAGAAGATGAAAGAGGAATTTCATCTAAAATCGGACCTAATTCACCACTTTCGAAGCCCTCAATAAAGAGGCGATGAGTGGATTCAGGGGTGTCCCTTGGAATGGTTTCTTCATCAGAGGTAAATAGTAACGGGTTCGGAGGTACGAGCGGGGAGAGATTTCAGTTTCATCCTCAGAAATAATGCGCCTCCTGGTTCTAGGACGAGCTGTCAAAGAGGTATCTTCATCTTCATCAAAGTCAGAATCCTCTTCAACCACTTTCCTCTTTGACAGCGTGGCTTGTGTTCTTTCCAAAGCAAGAGGAGTACTGAAAGAAGCTCGAAGGGTGATAGCTACTTCAGCTGACATCCCTCGAATAGCAAATCCTGAAAATAAGAAGGATAAAAAGTTAAAATAGGGGAAAAGAATTTAACACACGAGAAGCAAAAAGGGATGTATACCGTGAGTTTTCACTTTCCAACCATGATTGTTGGAAATAGATTTCCAAGTTCGTGCCTCCATAGGCACGACTTTCAAGACAACATCTACCCAACCACGAAAATTAGGAACGGGTTCCACATCTCCCATGGTTGCTACAAAAAAGCAAAGGAATAATAATAAAATTAGAAGAGAAGTTGAAATAACGAAAGTAGATACGACAAGGAAGAAAATATTCTTTGGTGTGGGGTAGGAATAACTATGTGGGTGTCATCTCTCCAACGACAGTCTCTTCGAACAATTTGAATCAAAGGTTCAGTAATTAAAGAAGGATATTTATCAGCTCTCTCTAATTTAATCACTTGGTCACGAAGGGATTCTTTGTCATGTTCGAAAGATAAATCCGTTGGCACAATTTCTTCAACCAGAGGCTCTTGGTTAGACTCAGAAGGTTCTTTGCCCTTAGAAGTGGATCTGTTAGAAAGAGAGCCTCTAGAGATATTGCCAGAACTAGAAGAAGGAGTGATGGAACCAGAGGTACCACCACGAACCGACCCTGTACCACGAAGCACACCTCCTCTACCTCTTCTATGTCTAGCAGGAGCATTGGGGAAACTATCAAGAATTGGGACTCTTTTAGGGTTAGGATTCGAAGACGACATAGTGAAAAGATATGAATAGAAGGTATGAACTGAAGAAGAAGTGAACGAGAGTAAATAGCAAGAAATTTGGTAAAAAGCTTGTGAAGAAGAAGACAAAGGAAAAAGGGGGCAAATTTATATATAAACTCAACCGTCGATAATTAAGAAGTGTAATGATGGAAAGCCTATAATAAAGGCAACTATCACTTCGTGAATAGTGGAGTTAAAGAAGCCTTAGAAAAAGGCTGCAAAATCGCAGAACTAATGAGAAGGTGATACGTATATGGTGCATTAAATAGAAGAGACAATTGAAGCGTCGACACTGTCATAGCATTGATTATGGCAAAAATTCCCTTTTTTATGAAGATTCACTTCCCAAATATTTAATTGATAAATAAATGGAAAGTGGGGGAACTATTTGTATTGGGAAAAAACTGAATTTATAATTGAAGGTGACGTGGCATGACATGTGGACTGGTCAAATGGTCAAAACATGATGATCAGTTAAGAGGCACGGGCAATATCAGATACGAGGAGAAGAAAGTTAAATAGGCACGAGATGCTATTCAAATGATACGAGTCCCGTATCTATTTAACTTAATTAAAGCCAGGAGGTCAGAAGGAATTGAAGATATGAATCTGATGGCATAAAGGAGTCTAAATTCAGTATTGAATGTCAAATACGTTAGCGAATCAATATTGAATAGGAATGATTGTGTAACGTTTCATTTAATGTCATTTAATGCTCATAATTGCCTCTTTACGACTAAGGCATTATACCTTTTCCTAGAAATATCAACTATAAAAGGAGGAGGTCTCAGCATTTGTAAGGACACGAAATATCATTGAGATTACATTGAAATACAAACTTATTTACTGCTTTATTATCCTCAAAAATTTCTTATTCTTTTCGTCTCCTGATTATCAGTAATCCGATTTTTCCTCTTAATTTCTAGTTTTAACCGAAATTCTATTTTTTTGTTAAACAGTAGTGTGTACGCGCTTCTCCTAATATCATGATTTCTACAATGCTCATTATTTGAGGTCGTGGAACCATGGATTTCCAGTTTCTTCTTCAACATGAGCATAATAAGCGAGCTGATTTTGAATCCCTACTGGGATAGGGTCGATGAAATTCTTGTCTGGTGTTGTATCATGGAAGATAAGGTAGCCAATGCATCGGCGAACTCATTCTGAATCCTCGGAACATGTTTGAATTCTATCTTTGTGAGTCTCTTTATCAACTCTTGTAGATAGTGCAAATATGGCAATATCTTGGTATTCTTTGTAGCCCATTCTCCTAGAACTTGATATAACAAAAGGTCTGAATCTCCAATTACCAACAATTGCTTAACGTTCATGTCGATGGATAACCTGAGTCCTAAGATGCAGGCCTCGTATTTTGGCATGTTGTTGGTACACGGGAACCTGAGGTTTGCGGATAACGGATAGTGTTGACCTTTTCTGACACTAAAACTGCTCCAATACCCACTCCTTTGAAGTTTGCAGCTCCATCGAAGAACATTCTCCAACCATCATATGTTTCGGTGATATCTTCTCCTACGAATGATACCTTTTCATCGGGAAAATACATTTTCGATGGTTCGTATTCTCCACCTACATGATTTTCTACAAGATGATCCGCCAATGCTTGCCCTTTGATCACCTTCTGATTTACGTAGATGATGTCGAACTCACTCAGTAGTATCTACCATTTTGCTAACTTCCCCGTAGGCATGGGTTTCTAGGAGATGTATTTTAGCGGATCCATCCTTGATATGAGATATGCGCTGTAGGCACATAAGTAATACCTCAACTTTTGAGCTATCCATGTTAAAGTGCAACAGGTGCATACCAGCAAAGAATATCGTGCTTCGTAGGGTGTGAACTTCTTACTCAGGTAGTATATGGCCTGTTCCTTTCTTCCCGTATCGACATGTTGTCCCTAGACACAGCCGAAAGCCCCATCTAGTACAGATAAGTAGAGTAGCAGAGGTCTTCCAGGTTCCGGTGGGACTAGGACTGGTGGTGTGGACAAATATTCCTTGATTTTGTCAAAGTCTTTCTTGCATTCTTCAGTCCAGTTTGTTGCAGCATCTTTCTTCAACATTTTGAAAATCAGTTCACAGATCACAGTGGATTGTGCTATGAAACGGCGGATATATTTGAGATGCCCTAAGAAACTCATTACATCTTTCTTGTTCTTTGGATGTGGCAGGTCTTGGATAGCTTTGACCTTTGACGGGTCCAATTCAATACCTCGGCGACTGACGATGAAACCAAGCAATTTTCCGGCAGGGACTCCAAAGGCACACTTTGCAGGATTCAGTTTCAGATTGTACCTTCGAAGCCGATTAAAAAATTTTCTCAAGTCTGCTATATGATCTGTGCTTCTTCTGGATTTTGTAATGACGTCATTCACATACACCTCTATTAATTTGTGTATCATGTCGTGGAAAATGGTTGTCATGGCCCTTATGTAAATGGCTCCAGCATTCTTTAGGCCAAACGACATCATTTTATAGCAATACATCCCCTATGGAGTGATAAAGGCCATCTTTTCCGCATCCTCTTCATCCATCTAGATTTGATGATACCCCACGAAGCAATCCACAAAAGACCGGAGCTCATGCTTGGCAAAGTTGTTGATCAGTATGTATATATTGGGCAACGGGAAATCATCTTAGGGACTTGCTCTGTTTAGATCCCGATAATCGGCACTTACTCTGATCTTCCCATCCTTCTTCAGAACCGACACGATGTTGGCTAACCTTGTTGGATATTCAACCACTCTGAGAACCTTGGTTTTGATTTGCTTAGGACCTCCTCTTTTATCTTCAAACTCATATTTGGTTTGAATTTTCTGAGCTTCTGTTTCGTCGGTGGATACGTGGGATCGGTTGGTAACTTATGAGCCACTATGGATGTGCACAGGCCGGTCATGTTATCGTAAGACCATGCAAAGATGTCTTCATACTCCTTCAGGTACTGGATGTACTCTTCCTTCTCTGATGGTGATAGGTGAATGCTTATACGGGTTTCCTTTGAAATCCCCTAAGTTAACTATTTCAGTCTCATCCAAATTGGATTTAGGCTTATTTTCAAAATTTTCCACTTCTCTGACAATTTCCTCAGGTATTACATCGTCTTCCAGATCCTCTGAATCACTATCCTTATGTTGCGTTGTCTCATTACATGTCACAGTCTTAGGTTCATCGGGATAAGTAATAAAAATGATGTAGATAAAAACGTAAAGGATAAAAATAAATACTAAAAATAGCAATGCATTAAATAAATCTTGAAAACATCAAAACAAGTACGGCTCGATGACTCGAGCAATTATTTCAAAACAGAATACGTTCAAAACAAAAATACTAAAAATGTCTTAGATGCTCATAAAATTGCTTTCAAAAATAAATGATGCTAATTGCCAGGCTACCTAGGAACTCGACGGGCCCGGGATGGTGCAGCAGTCCAGTTCTTGAGAACATCTCCTTTCTCCATAATCCGAATAGTAAGGTCTTCCTCCTCCTCCTCCTCAACTATCACACTGCAGTCTATGTCTTCATCATTCAGAAATAGATTCCTTATGCCAGCTAAAGCTTTATCTTCTTCAGAGCCCCATATCACGTCAACTTGTTGAAATATCTGGTGAAAATGTGGTACTGGTTGTTCCAGCGGATAATAAGGACCATGCCATGGTGGCGACCAATCCTGATACTCTTGCCAAGTGTATTCATACGCAAGCCCGAAAATCATACCATGATGTTTCAACTGTACTGGTTTGGTGATCCCTTGGAGATTCTTGTCGAGACCCTTGTCGGGTTCATACCCTGTCCATAGCAATATGCTTTCTATCTTGTTGCTCAACTATTTGTCTTTCTCAATTGCATTGACGCGCCTGATCCGATGGTATGTTTCTCCACCTAACTTCCTTCTATTCTCGACGACCGAAACAGTCTGATTGGTATAAATGGGATTACTCCCGTCTCCATGGATGATCATCTTCCTGATGATTCCATTCAAATTTCATAGCCTGATACAGAGTAGAAGCTACGGCCCCAGCAGCATGTATCCAGGGTCGTCCCAACAGTAGATTGTAGGTTGCAGATATATCCAGCACTTGAAACTCGACATCAAACCATGTTGTGCCCATCTGTAGGCTGAGATTGATCTCTCCAATCGTGGCCCTTTGAGACCCATCAAATGCCTTTACATTCATACTTCCTACTTAGATCTCTGCAGACCCTTACCCAGCCTTTTCAGAGTAGTCAGCGGACATATGTTGAGACTTGAACCCCCATCTATCAGGACCCTGGCGATGAATTTGTCCTCAAATTGCACTCTGATATGTAGTGCCCTGTTGTGGCTTAGCCCTTCCGGTGGCAGCTCATCTTCATGAAAAGTGATTTTGTGGCTTTCCAACACCTGTTCTACCATGTTGGCCATTTCTCCACTGGTGATGTTATTGGGTACATAGGCTTCATTCAACACCTTCATCAGTGCATTCCTATGTGCCTCGGAGTTTTTCAGTAGTGATAAAATGGATATTTGAGCAGGGGTTTTCTCAGATGATCAACCACAGAATATTCTCTTGCTTGCACCTTTCTCCAAAGGTCATCTGGGCCAGTCTCAATGACAGGCGGCTTAGAGGCAGCTTCTTTGCTTGTTCCTCCCAAATGCTCGGGTGTATAAACACTACCGGTTCTGGTCATGCCTTGTGTTGCACCTGTTTCTTCCATTTTTTCCTTTCCTTTCCTTCTTGCCTCTACAACATAATCCCAGGGTATAGCATTAGCCTTATAAGACGGCGTAGGTGCTATCATCACGGTGAAGGGTGTTGTTACTTCAACCTCAAACGGAGTTGGTGTAGCTACCTCAACTTCAATCGGCGCTTGAGTTTGCCCTACAATGGGTGTGAGGGTGACTGGAGATGTTTTAGGATCATCCCCCTCCCGAATGAGTCCTATTGACCCTTCCGGATCTCATTCTTCATTGGTCTCTATCACATTTACTCCATCACCTCTGTTATCTGTAAGAGGATTGGTACAAACATTAGGTGCAGTCTCCTTTGCCTGTATGACTTTAGTGTCAATTAGTGTCTAAATCTTATCCTTTAAAGTACGACACTCATCAATAGTATGACCCTTCAGGCCTGAGTGATAGGCACATGTCTTATTTGGGTTAATCCACTGGGAAGAGTTTTCCATAGCAACATCGGGAATGGAAGTGACATAACCAGCAGCCTTTAGCCTCTCGTAAAGTTTGTCTATGGGTTCAGCAATTGGGGTGTATTGTCTGGGTGGTCTGCGGTCAAAATTTGGTCTTGATCTTTGATAAATTTTGGCGGGCTGGTGGTGGTGAGTGGTAATATACAGGTTTGATGTGATAAGTATGGTAAGTGGCTGCAGGTTGTTGGTATATGGGGGGTGAAGGCTGATATGTGGGTGGGGGTGTTTGGTATGTAAGAGGAGACTTTGGACCTTGGGCTACCATTACTGCACCTACTTCTTTATTCTTGGAGATACCACCTGACTACAAGGCTTTATTTGTGGCTTGGAGTGCTTCAAAATTTGTCACCATTCCGCTTTTGATCCATTCTCCATTCTTTCTCCTAGTTTGATGATGTCAGAGAACTTATGGTTTTCAATAACCATCAACCTTTCATAGTATCGTGGATCTTGAGCTCTGATGAAGAACTTATTCATCTGTTCTTCTTCAAGCGCCGGTCTTACCTTTGTAGCTTCAGACCTCCGTCGAGTAGCATACTCGCGGAAGGCTTCTGCTGGTTTCTTCTTGAGATTTTGAATGTAGAAAACTCTTAGTGCATTTTCTGTGTTGAACCTGAAGCGATCCAAAAAATCGGATGCCATGCTCACCTAATTAACCCACTTCTTTAGGGTCTGACTGATGTTGCAAGACAAGGCGTCTCCAGTGAGGCTCCTCATGAACAGCTTCATACGGATCCTTTCGTCCTTGCCAACCCCTACAAGCTTGTCACAATACTTTCTCAAATGCACTTTTGGATCACCAGTACCATCGAACATTTCGAACTTAGGTAGGTTTGTAACCCTCTGACAGTTCTACATCTGGCTGAATGCACAAATCCTCATAATTGAAGCCCTCAATGCCTTTGCCAACTTCGATGCTTTGAACTCTGCTAGTAAGCTTCTTGATTTCTTTTACCATGTTCTTGATGAGCAGGTCCTTCTCGGCGGATTCGGCTATGTATAAGGTCTATTGTGGGGTGTGGGGTAAAGTTTCCACATATATCGGATTGCTTTGGTAGATTCCGGGAATCTGGGAGTAATGATGGTCATTGGTTGAATTTTGTGGATCAGGAGCAGGTTGTGATGCATTTTGGGGAGTATAGTACGTGGTCGTTTATTGATATTGAGTTGGATGGTGATGGTGTTGTTGAGGAGTAGATATCGGTGGAGGGTTTTGGTTGTAGGGAGGTATGGCGTATTGATGTGGTACGGGAGGATTATGTGGTGGGTTTTGATTCTGTGTGTTTTTGGGAGGTGTCGGGTTTTGGGCGTTTGTGTTTTGTTGGTTGATGTTGAGGACGTTTAGGGTGAGGGAAAGGTTTGCTACGTTCCGGACCTGCTCAAGTTTTCCTTGTAACTCCACCATTTTCTGTTACAGGCGCAGGACCAATTCATTCTGTGCTAGAGTACTCCGGCCGTCCGAAGTTTCAACGTTTTTTGCATTGTCTTTTCTGATACCACTTAAATCGTCCATCTTTCCTTTCCCTTTGCTTTTGCCTTTAGGGTCACTTGGTGGAGGAGGAGGTGGAGGACCTATGGATCCAGTATGATATGCGGATGATGCCAGTATGCACGAACCAACCTTGGGGAATGGCAATAGTCAAAAGAAAGAAAAACAAAAAAGTAACCAAGTCAGTAAGGAATATTGAAAGAATGCGTGCAATATTGAACGTGCTTTTAACAATTTCGCATCCTGATTTGGGGACCTCGTTGTGCCCGAGGTAGGCCTAAGCGACACATAAACTCGGAGAAAATTGATGCCAATAATTGCTTCATTTCATTAATGTGAAAATGAATCAAATCCTTACTAAAACTATAATAATAAGAGAGTTATTAATGGCACTTGCCTTATTACAATCTAAATCTAAAACTAAGCTAGAAAGCAGTAAAACAACATTTCCCTAATCTACTCTGTCTCAGAAGGACCCTCCCCGTGCTTGGCTCTCTTGACTCCATCGATCAGATTCGCCAAGCCACGCATATCCAGCAATAGATAAGCCTTGCTAGGAGCCCTCCTTCATTGCCATCCATGTTTTGACAGCCTGCAACCCTCTTTCTCATTTTCCCTTCAAGTTCCATCAACACTTGCTCTAGATAATCCAATCTCTCTGTTGATTTGGTGGCAATTTCCCTCCATTCATTGATTGCTTCCATATTCAATTTGTGTTTCTCAAGATGCCTAGCTTCAGATTCAAAGACCCTCTTGCATAACCTCCTGTACTTGACCTGTGCTTCAGCAGCGTCATCTATGATCCTATTTTTCAGATTAACTCACGGTTTGACGTCTCCTGCTATATCATCCACTAGCCATGATAGGTAGAAGCACACATGACCGACATGATATCTTTCTGGCTCAATAGTATCCGTTTCCACAATGACCTTCTGATTTCACATATGTTGTGCCTCGAACTTGAATGGTATAACGTCCCCTTTAAAATTTGCTTTGTACTGGACCATGTTGGAAACCCGAGGTATAACCTATTTTCTTCCTGCTTGTCTCATTACCCTTATGGGAGCATAAGGATAAATTCCCCTCAACCCGATCAGTACTAGATGAGTAGTTTCTCTTGACCTGATGATGAACTCGCTGCTAGGAAACCATTTGAACATCCAATGTACTTGCTCGTCCGCCAGATTACTGAAGAAGTGCACCCAACTCACAGTATTTCCAGGTTTTGCAAAACTGTCTAGGATAAATTTCATTCTCTTTGGGTGATGGTAAGCTATGTGGTCATTTAATGGTCGACGCAGGAGCTCCTGGAGATACTCTCCTCTTTGAAAATATTCTAGTAACCAAACTTGCAGTAGCAGATTACAACCCTCGAAGTGCCCGAACCCCTGCTTGCACCGATCTAAAGCGTGGTACATTTTAGCCAAGATCATTGGGATGATAGTGTAGGTTTTTCCCGCAATGCCTTCCAATAAGGTCCTGGTGACCATGGCTAGACGAGTGTGGATCCTTCCCCCTTTCATTGGAAATATCAGAAACCCTAAGAAGCAGACAATGAACACATAAACTCGGCATTATGTCCAACCCATGGATGTAATGGCAAGTTCATCATAATGGAGATAGTTTGACTTCCTGTGCCCATAACTCTCATAAAGGAATTCAAATGGGACGTACGACTTCTTCAAACAAAGCAATTCATCATTTTTCTTGAAACCTAGCATTTTCAAAAAACCACGAGGGGTGCGATTCTCTGCTACCAATAATCCGGGACTGTCCCAGCACAGCTTAGCGAAACCTCCTATTTCCTCCAAGAGAGGAGTCATTTCTATGTCAGCGAAGCGAAAGACAGCCCTCTTCTCATCCCAAAACATAGTAGCGGCCTTAATCAATGCTCTATTCTGTCGGATATCTAACAAAGACGGCAGATTACCAAGGACCCTTCTCACATGATTCTTGTCGCTAGGCGCGAGATTTTTCCACCAATCCAGCAGCAAAGGTGGCATGTTTTGGACCATGCTGAACCTGCGGACTTCGTGCTTCATTTTCTGCAAACAAATAGAGTTAGCCCTTTCCCCTTCCAGATTCGACTATTTACACACTAATGATAAACATATTGGCATATTTTCTCCAGGCAATGCACATAACGTGAAAGTGTCCATTGGGATTATGAAAATCCAGTCACACTTTGGGCAAGGCTTATCTTCGCGGGATATTACATTGAAAATGTTATAACCCATACTAGGTTTAACATGATGCATGTACATTTGGTATTGGAGTAGGGTTTCTAGGATGGCCTAGACTAGTACTCTCACGTGGACAACTTTAGAGGGAAAGGCACGGGACCGTCGACTGCACCGCTGATCGACTAGTCTACCGCAAATAAGCCTTTCCGATTTTTAAAAAGGGTAATTTTTGAAGAGCGCGAACACTCATCAAGAGCCACTATGTTGATAATTGGCACGAGTGGAATATGATGTAGAGCATGCTTTATGCAAAGATAATAACACGTAGCCAAGTTTTTGCATAATAAATATGTGAAAGCAACAAACGCAGTATTAAGATAAAACATAAAAGACGTAAAAAGAAAGACAAAAGAAGAATTTAGTTCGTGGAATATAGGAAATGCAATAAAGTAAGCAAGGAATAAGCGTGGGAGACACATGGTGTAGCAATTTTTAAACAAATGAAGAGCAGTTTAGAGCAGATAAAGGTGAATAGGAAAGGGATATGCATGTTATAACCAATATAAACAAGGAAGGGTTAGCAGGGAAGGGATTTTCATATTATAATGAATTTAAACAAGCAAATGGAAATTAGAAGAGTGATGTACATGTAACAAGTAAAACGAAAGTTGAAGAGGGAGGTGCTTGTAACACCGAATTAGATAAGTAAAATGGGAAACGGATGTACATGTAGCAGGAAATAAAAACGGAAGAGGGAAGCACGTTTTTATCAAAGAAGACTAATCCATACAAAAAAAAATTCGCTATGGTAAGAGCCTAATTATATCCCCAGCAGAGTCGCCATGCTGTCGCTCCCCTTTTTCTCGCGAAATCGGGCTTCGATGAGAGACAACTCTTTTAAAGGAGGTATTAAAAGAGAAGAGTCGCCACCTAACGATTTTTATGGTGCGTTAGGGCACCTATTTGAGAATAACTCTATTTGACTAGTTTGCATCACCAAAGATCGGGTGAAGGCTCGAATTACCTCGAAGAGAAGGTGTTAGGCACTCCTCGAGGTCCACAACTGTGGGTCCAACCGAACTTAAATTATATGTATTAGTCTATATAATCAAATAAACAAAGAGAGATCACCAAATTTGAGAATTTCATAATAAAAGGATTTTGAACAGAGGGGTACAACTATATTTGTTATTCTAGTAGGAAAAGAAAGAAAAATGGGGGGGGGGGGGAGGTGTCCTAGGTTTTTTAGCCTAAAGGATCAGCCCGTGCAACATAAATAATATTTCGTAACTCCTTCGAGATGAGGTGTTACTCATACTATCCAGCGGGCACAGACTGTCATCTCCTGCTACCCGATTACTATATTAAAGTTGTTTACCTAAGACCGATCTAATTTAATTCCAAGTCGTACCCTACACGTGCGCTACCCGTCCCATACCTATGGTCCAGGAGGTTTTGGACCTCTATTTGGATGGTTCTAGACTTTATCTAGGCTGCTCAAAAATGCAATACTAGGCGACAAGCAAAACAAGTAGGACTTCACATAAAGACAGCTAAAGACCAAGTTATCCTCCACACATAAACAACAAATACACGCGGGCAGTTAAAGCAACATATAGTTTCAGAATTGAGACTGAGAGTCCTATATGCATGGATTCTAGGTGATTCTGAATTCCAATATCGTATATGCACTGCCGCTGTTCCAAATTAACGGATTTACAGATTATAGGTGTTATAAAATCTATAGACACGATTTCTAAGTTGTTTGTGCAACGAGCAATGAAAGCTATTAGAAAACTTGGAATTACCAGCGTTTGATTGTATAGGCTTGCTTTCTAGGCGAATAACGGTATCCTATAGGCAAGATTTCTAATGGTTGGTACTTGAACTCGCTTTTATCATACTTGTTCCTATAGACATTCAATCTAGGTGGCAGTATGACAAAACAACAGAAGCGACTGATTAATTAATTAATTAAGACCCGATAGTCATGGTATCTAGATGAGTATTAACAAACGTTTGTATTATTACAACCCTATAGGCATGCTATCTAATAATCTGATACCAGGTAAAATATTTAGTCAAACAATCATGCTTTTGAGTAATGTACAGGTATTAGGCAAGTTAAGTGAAGTGTGTCATTTCCTATAGGCATGGTTTCTAGGTTGACAAAGCATATGTGATACATCCTATACGCATGCTTTCTAGTGAATAACTGAGGTGATTTGAAAGAAGGCATTTAAAAGTAGTCATGCAGAGTGCTCGCTTCCTATACACATGTTGTCTATAAACACGCAACAGTAGACATAGCAAGTAGTGTGTGTGTGCCTCTCCTAATATCATGATTTCTACAATGCTCATGTAATCGATTAACACATATAGAAAACACATTGTCAAGTCCTATAGGCATGTCATCTACCCACTGTGCATGTAAAAATCAAATTCTACCCATTCCCTTTTTACTAACACCCCATTTATTCATACAAAGGTTATTACAGGCCCAATAATAAGTAAAAATACAAATGTTATATAATAGTGAGAAAAGACCTACAGCAGGCTTAAATAAAAATAACCAACATTGTCTGGGCTTTTCAATAACTTTTACGCAGCATACCCATGCCCTCAACAAAGAGCCACATTTAATACATGACTCAGGGATTTATAGAGGAGTCCAGAACCAATTTACTCAACCATAGCACCAAGTGTTGCACCATTTAAATCAGCCAATTCAGGTACACATCACATAACAGGGGAAGTGGAGTGAATAGGATCAGTTTGAGATTGAGGGAGTGACTAAGGACCAAGCCCTAGTGTGTCAGAGTTCACAAGGGTCTCAAATGGACCCCGACTGTGCTCAGACTAGAGAGGCCAACAATAGAACCTAGGTAGCCTTGGCTTTCAGCCGGCTAAGGGTGAGGATTTCAGAATAGCGTAAGTTGCAAGTAAGGAGTGTGGACAGAAGTTAGGGGTGCATTCATATCCCAAAGTAGACATAGCCAAATTGAGCATATAAAATAACTAACTAATCACATAAGCCAGTAGGTTCAGCAAATTACCTTATAGATAGTCTTAGATTGAAAAGAAGTTGTGGGAAGAAACAGGTTTGCAAGATATACATAGATTATCATTCATGACAATTGAGACCTAAGAGGTTCAGATTAGGCTAAGCATGCATCCTAGGGTTATGCTAATCAGTATATAGACATGATGGGGACACACGTTGTGACAAGCATTGGAAGAAAGAGGGTATCAAATGAACGAAGTCCGGAATGGGAAACATATTAGCATAGAAGGAAGATCATAGTTGATAGAAAATGGTTTTAACACAACTTATAACATATTGTACATGCAAGACAGACATTGCAGAGATTCAGGACAGTATGAGATAGAAAGCACATGTAGGTATTCTGGGGTTGATACGATAGTCTAATCAACTTGAGAAGATCTAAATTATGTCATAAACCAAATTGTTTAACAAGGGTAGAGAGATCAAATTGAGATAACTGGCAAGGTTTCACTCAATCCCTAATGGGGTAGGGGATCATGGTGGGTGATAATATAGCAAGTGAACATGTCACAATTGACACAGGCAGTTCTAACACAAGTATGAAGCATTCACTATGGAGATTTTTTTTGGGGGGGGGGGGGGAGGCAAATAAGCATGTAATAGGGGGACATCCAGACACCCATTCACTTAAGAGTATCATATCATCCAAATTAGACTTAGGCATATTCAAAACTAGTAGCATTAAGAGGAAGTTAGATGCTAAAAGACTTAAAACAAGGTAGAATTAACAAGATCGTGTACAAAAGTAATCCAGAAAACATATTGAGCCAAGTATTTCAAAGGCAAGAACACATGCAAATCAAAGACACATGGGGATGAAACTGCAGGAGTCAAGTAACTTACTAGTTAATCGGACAACAATGAAGAACAAAAGATCCACAAGAACCCAGAAACCTTGATGCGTCAAAGTTCCCGAGAGCTTCAAAAGAATTTCGGGAAATGCTCGCACAAAAAACAAGTTAAGTAATAAGATGCTAATGGCCTTGGCTTTCAGCCGGCCAGTACAGAATACCAAGCAAGAGAGTAGTCAAAAATCGAGCAAACATATACAGAAACAGAATAATTTAAACAACACACAAGGAAAAGAAATATGCAAATCGATTTGAAATCAATTTAAGAGAAAAAAAAATCTGTAAACCCTAGATTTTTAGGGAAAGTGTAAATCAGTAGAATCCAAACAAAATCGAACTCACATAGTGTAGTATTGAACGTATATAGACGAAATAGTGCTCAGAATCAAAGCTTCGTACCACTTTGGTTCTATCTCGAAAGATATTGCTTGCCATTTTTAGGCAAGCACTTAGGTAACACCACAAACGGACAGCCAGTACCAAAGGGATTCAAATATGGCAAGAGAATAGTAGTCGAATCCCATTATCGGTGGGATTAGGAGAGGGATTTTAGGGAAGGCGGCTAGGGTTTGGTGAAGAAGAGAGGAGTGACAGAGAGAATAGAGGCGGCGTCTCAGGGGAAATGGGGTTTGGGTTTCTCGGTTGGGGTTAATTAAAAGAAGAGAATGAACAAGGGTCGTTGATCTTGAGAGATCAACGACCACTATTAAAAAATGAGTGTGGCGGGTCAATTATAACGGGTACTGGCCGGGTTTTGGGTTAAGGGTATTTTGGTTTGGGCTGGGATTATTGGGCTAAGCTATTGGGCTGATTTTGGTCCGAAAATTAGTTAAAAATTGGGCTATTATTTAAATACCCAAAATTTATTAAAATAATTTATAAAAATGCTTAATAAATAAATAAAAAATATTATTTGTGCAGTAAAATGATTAACAATAATAGTTTAGCATTACAAAAATATATAAGGCTATCTTGACACCAATAGTATAAATAAAAAGCAGTTATATATGAATATAGGCTATTATTGCAAAATTAGATAAATAGCTTAAAAATGCTAATGTAATTGCATGAAATGAAATAAAAATATTTGAGACATATATTATTGGTGAAAAATAATAATTTAAGTAACTAAGTCATCACAAAATAATTTAAAGGTATTATTAATAGATATTTATATAATTTAAATGCAAGAAAATTAATTTAAGAGATCTAAAAAATATGGAAATTTATGGGAAATACTTGTACAGATTTGCAAACTAAATAATGATGCATAAAATGCTATTTTGAAGGCATTTATAAATTTTGAAAAAATGTGAGGGCAAAATTGGGTATCAACAACTGTCCTTTACCCGAAAATGATGAAAGAGTTGTCGGGTTAAGAAAATGTTGACCAATTTTCTCCGAATTGAATGGGGAATGATGTGATTTGAAAAAATAGGGGCCGAACCCTGGTTCCTTAGTTGCCTACATATTCCTGGTGTTACAAGTAACAGGTTGTGTGTAGTTCTGGATCCAACGGTGAACGAAACCGATGGAGTTGTTATAGGAAAGGCCGTATGTTTCAGAAAGGGTTCTTTTGGGGCGAGACAACATCGGATGAATTTATGCGAAGTCATGAGTATGAATTTGTGAGGTTATGGATGCATCACAGGGCAGATATCTGAACAGTCATAGAGTAAAAGGTGGGAGATTACGGTGGTCGGTTACGATTGAAATGATTGATGGATGCGAATGTTATGAACGGAGATCGGAGTGACGATTGCTCATGTTTGAAGAACGGTTACTTCCTCGATTAACTGCAAAACTTAAAACACGATGCATGAAGATATATATATGGATTATTGCGAGAATTTAAACATGATGCAAATTCCCTTCGGACCATGAAGATTGTCTTTGGACGGTGAGGATGATTTCTTTAGACCATGACACCATGGGCCATGAATTATGTGATATGGGATTCGCGTTCCACGAAATGATGTCCTCGGGCTATGAGAATGGTACCTCTGAACCATGACGCCTTTGAACAATGATGTTCACTTTTGAGAGATCCTCGGGCCATGGAACGGTGCCTTCCGACTCTGAGGATAATGCCTTCAGACTATGACACCTTTGGATAAAATGGCAATGTTTCAGCCCATGAAATGCGAAGACATGATGCTTGGTCATATGCGAACACACGACAAGACGAAGCTTAGTCTTGGTAAGGTAAAGGCAGTGCTTAGCCCTGGGTGAGTAGAGGATATTGCTAGTTCTTAGATGGCGTAATGAAGATAGCCTTTGGTCTCGAAGAAAAGACAGTGCTTAGACTTATGCAAGAAGGGGAGGTAGGGCTTAGCCTCATGCAAAAAAGGTAGTGCTTAGCCTTATACAGTTAAGGAGGCAGGGCTTAGCCTCATGCAAATTGGAGACAATGCTTAATCTCATGCAAAGAAAAGGCAGTGCTTAGCCTTATGCAGTTAAGGAGGCAGGACTTAGCCTCATGCAAATAGGAGACAATTCTTATTCTCTTGCAAAAAAAGGCAGTGCTTGGCCTTATGCAGTTAAGGAGGCAAGGCTTAGCCTCATGCAAATAGGGAGGCAACACTTACCCTCATGGAAGAAGAGGAGACAATGCTTAGTATCTATTAAAGGAAAGGCAGTGCTTAGCCTTATGCAATTGAGGAGGAAGGGCTTAGCCTCATTCAAGAAGAGGAGACAATGCTTAGTCTTTATGCAAGGAAAGGCAGTGCTTAGCCTTATGCAATTGAGGAGGCAGGGCTTAGCATCATGCAAGAAGTGGAGACAATGTTTAGTCTCATGCAAGGAAAGACAGTGAGTGATAAAATAGTATTTTCTTATATGGAGACATGTTTGCGTTTGACAGCCTTTTCATTATGAATATAGTGATTTTGATATATGTATACTTGAAAATACTCTTGTTCTGTTCATTGTGCCTGAATCCAAAGAAAAATCGTGAGTTTTGCGGGGAAGGTTGGTTCATGCCTTCGCCTGCTTGCTTTGTTTTGCTTTGCTCTAGAGATCCTGTTCGAGTTACCCTGGGTAACATCTGGTTTCCATAGAAATAAAGTTTTCAAAAAATATGTATGCATTTGATAAATATTGTTGTTTAAAATATATTAGTATGCGATATCAAGTAAATTATATGAACCAATGACTTTGACATATTTTAGAGACATTGCGACCCCCTTGCTTTAGAATTTTGAGGGTCCTCCTCAAATTTTGCCCCAGTTTCTGACCATGGAAAAATGAAGATTTTATTGAGATGTGACCGAACCCATAGGGCTGCCTACGTATCCCTCTTAAACGGGAATCAGGTCAAGCGTAGTTCAGTTACATCAAGTGAATAAATGTATACAATCCTAAACGTAGTATCTCTTGACTGCGTATGAGTTGATAGGTTTTAGAAAAATCTCTCCGTCCATTTCCACAAGTATATTTCTCCTCCTATTAGTACTCGATGAACCATGTAAGGACCTTGCCAGTAGGGTGAAAACTTCCCTTTGGCTTCATCCTGAAGTGGGAAGATTCGCTTTAGCACTAACTGCCCCGGTGTGAATTTTCTAGGCATGACCCTTTTGTTTAAAGATTTGGACATTCTATTCTGGTAAAGTTGACTGTGACATACCGCATTCATTATTTTTCCGTCAATGAGAGCCAATAGTTCGTAACGACTTTGCATCCATTCTGCGCCACTGAGTTCGGCCTCTTGTATGATTCTCAAAGAAGGAATTTCAACTTTGGCGGGAATGACGACTTCAGTACCATAGACCAGCAAATAAGGAGTTGCCCCGGTTGATGTGTGAACCGTGGTACGATATCCAAGTGGGGAAAATGGTAAATTCTCGTGCCATTGTTTGTGATTATCTGCAATCTTCCTTAATATCTTCTTGATGTTCTTATTGGCAGCTTCCACAACTCCATTCATTTGCGGCCTATATGCTGTGGAATTCATATGCTTGATCTTGAAAGTTTCACACATGGCCTTCATCAGATCACTGTTGAGATTGGTGGCATTGTCGGTGATGATTGACTCGGGCACTCCGAATTGACAAAAATGCGATCCCGAACAAAGTCTGCAACGACCTTCTTAGTTGCAGCTTTGTAAGATGCGGCTTCAACTCATTTTGTGAAATAGTCTATGGCCACTAGAATAAATCTATGCCCGTTTGAAGTAGCGAGTTCGATTGGACCGGTGACGGCCATCCCCGAAGCGGAGAAAGGTCACGGTGCACTCGTTGCGTTGAGTTCATTGGGTGGCACTCGTATCATATCAGCATGTACTTGGCATTGATGACACTTTTGGACATACCTGATGCACTCTGTTTCCATAGTCATCCAAAAATATCCTACTCTTAATATCTTCTTAGCTAAGACGAAGCGATTCATGTATGGTACGCAAGTTCTGGCATGTATCCCATCGAGCAATTAGGATGCTTCCTTGGCGTCGACACACCGTAATAATCCCAGATCCGGAGTCCTCCTATACAAAATTCCTCCATTTTGTATGAAATGGTTGGATAACTTTCGGAGTGTGCCTTTCTGAGTATGATTTGTGTGCTCTGGGTATTCTCCTTTCGCCAAATATTCTTTGATGGCATGGAACCATCGATTTCAATCAGTTTCTTCTTCAACATGAGCATAATAAGCCGGCTAATTTTGAATCCCTACTGGGATAGGGTCGATGAAATTCTTATCTGGGTGTTGTATCATGGGAGATAAAGTACCCAATGCATCGGCGAACTCATTCTGAATCCTCGAAACATGTTTGGATTCTATCTTTGTAAATCTCTTCATCAACTCTTGTACATAGTGCAAATATGGAAGTATCTTTCTATTCTTTGTAGCCCATTCTCCTAGAACCTGATGTACCAAAAGGTCTGAATCTCCAATTACCAGCAATTCCGGAACGCTCATGTGGATGGCTAACCTGAGTCCTAAGATGCATGCCTTGTATTCTGTCATGTTGTTGGTACACGGGAACCTGAGCTTTGCGGATACTGGATAGTGTTGACCTGTTTGACACTAAAACTACTCCAATGCCCACTCCTTTGAAGTTTACATCTCCATCGAAGAACATTCTCCAACCATCATATGTTTAAGTGATATCTTCTCCTACAAATGATACCTCTTCATCGGGAAAATACGTTTTCAGTGGGTATTCTCCACCTACAGGATTCTCTACAAGATGATCCGCCAATGCTTACCCTTTGACCGCCTTCTGAGTTACATAAATGATGTCGAACTCACTTAGTAGTATCTGCCATTTTGCTAACTTACCCGTAGGCATGGGTCTCTGGAAGATGTATTTTAGCGGATCCATCCTTGATATGAGATATGTTGTGTAGGCACAGAAGTAATTCCTCAACTTTTGAGCTATCCATGTTAAAGCGCAGTAGGGGCATTCCAGTAAAGAACACCGTGCTTCGTAGGGTGTGAACTTCTTACTCAGATAGTATATGGCCTGCTGCTTTCTTCTCGTCTCGTTGTGTTGTCCCAAGACACAACAAAAAGACCCATCTAGTACAGATAAGTAGAGTAGCAAAAGCCTCCCAGGTTCCGATGGGACCTGAACAGGTGGTTTGGACAAATATTCCTCTATTTTGTCAAAGGCTTTCTGGCTTTCTTCAGTCCAGCTTGTTGCAGCATCTTTCTTCAACATTTTGAAAATCGGTACACAGATCACAGTAGATTATGCTATGAAACGGTTGATATAGTTGAGACACCCTAAGAAACTCATCATATCTTTCTTGTTCTTTGGAGGTGGAAAATCTTGGATAGCTTTGACCTTTGATGGGTCCAATTCAATCCCTCGACGACTGACGATGAAACCCGCAATTTTCCTGTAGGGACTCCGAAGGACACTTCGCAGGATTCAGTTCCAGATTGTACCTTCAAAGCCGATTAAAGAACTTTCTCAAGTCTTCTATATGATCTGTTCTACTTCTGGATTTGATGATGATGTCATCCACGTACACTTCTATTTCCTTGTGAATCATGTCATGGAAAATGGTTTTCATGACTCTCATGAAAGTGGCTCCAACATTCTTTAGGCCAAACGACATCATTTTATAGCAATACATCCCCCATGGTGTGATAAAGGCTATCTTTTTTGCTTCCTCTTCATCCATCCAAATCTGATGATACCCCGCGAAGCAATCCACAAAAGACTGGAGCTCATGCTTGGCACAATTGTCGATCAGTATGTGTATATTGGGAAACGGGAAATCATCTTTGCGACTTGCTCTGTTTAAATCCCGATAATCGACACATACTCTGACCTTCCCTTCCTTCTTCGGAACCGGCACAATGTTGGCAAACCAAGTTGGATATTCAACCACCTTGAGAACCTTGGCTTTGATATGCTTAGTGACTTCCTCTTTTATCGGTGGACACATGGGATTGATGGGTAACTTATGAGCCACTATGGATGTGCTCAAGATGGTCATATCATCATAAGACCATGTAAATATGTCTTCATACTCCTTCAGGAACTGGATGTATTCTTCCTTCTCTGATAGTGATAGGTGAATTCTTATACTGGTTTCCTGGACTGTTTCGGAATCCCCCAAGTTAACTGTTTTAGTCTCCTCCTAATTGGATCTAGGCTTGTTTAAAAAAATTTCCACTTCTCCGACAATTTCCTCAGGTATTACATCGTCATCCAGATCCTCTGAATCACTATCCCTATGTTGCGTTGTCTTATTACATGTCTAAGTCGTAGGTTCATCAGGATAAGTAATAATAATGCAGTAGAGAAAAACGTAAAAGATAATAATAAATACTAAAAATAGAAGTGCTTTAAATAAATGTTGAAAACATCAAAACAAGTATGGCTCGATGACTCGAGCAATTATTTCTAAACAGAATATGTTCAAAACAAAAATACTGAAAATGTCTTAGACGCTCATAAAATTGCTTTAAAAAATAAATGATGCTAAATGCCAGGCTACCTAGGAACTCGACGGGCCCGGGATGGTGCAACAGTCTAGTTCTTGAGAACAACTCCTAATAGTAAGGTCTTCCTCCTCCTCCTCCTCCTCAACTATCACATTGCAGTCCTTGTCGTCATAATCCAGAAATAGATTCTTATGCTAGCTAAAGCTTCATCTTCTCAGGCCCCCATAAAATGTCAGCTTGTTGAAATGTCTGGTGCAAATGTGGTACTGGTTGTTCCAGCGGATAATAAGGAGCACTCCATGGTGGCGACCAATCTTGATACTCTTGCCAAGTATATTCATACCCAAGCCCGAAAGTCGTACTGTGACGCTTCAACTGTACCGGTTTGGTGATCCCTTGGAGATTCTTACCGAGACCCTTGCCGAGTTCATACCCTGTCCATAGCAATATGCATTCTTTCTTGTTGCTCCACAATTTATCTTTCTACCCAACTTCCTTCTATTCTCGACAGGCGGAACAGTCTGATTGGTATAAATGGGATTACTCCCGTCTCCATGGATGATCACTTACTAATGATTCCACTCAAACATCATAGCCTGATGCAGAGTAGAAGCTATGGCTCTACGGCATGTATCCAGGGTCGTCCTAACAGTAGATTGTAGGTTGCAGATATATCCAGTACTTGAAACTCGACATCAAACCTGGTTGGGCCGATCTGTAGGACGAGGTTGATCTCTCAAATTGTGGCCTTTTGAGACCCATCAAATGCTTTCACATTCACACTCCTTGCTCGTATCTCATGCAGACCTTTACCCAGCCTCATCAGAGTAGTTAGCGGACATATGTTGAGACTTGAACCCCCATCTATTAAGACCCTGGCGATGAATTTGTCCTCAAATTGCACTGTGATATGTAGTGCCCTATTGTGGCTCAGTCCTTCCAGTGACAGCTCGTCTTCATGGGAAGTGATCTTGTGGCTTTCTAACACTTGTCCTACCATATTGGCGATTTCTCCACTGGTGATGTTATTGGGTACATATGCATCATTCAAAACCTTCACCAGGGCATTCTTATATGCCTCGGAGTGTTGCAGTAGTGATAAGATGGATATTTGAGCAGGGGTTTTGTTCAGATGATAAACCGCAGAATATTCTCTTGCTTGCACCTTTCTCCAAAGGCCATCTGGGCATGTCTCAATGACATGTGGCTTAAAGGCAGCTTCATTGCTTGTTTCTTCAAAATGCTCGGGTGTATAAACCCTATCGGTTCTGGTCATGCCTTGTGCTGCACCTGTTTCTTCCATTTTTGCCTTTCCTTTCCTCCTTGCCTCCGCAACATGATCCCACGGTATAGCATTAGACTTATAAGACGGCGTAGGTGCTACCATCACGGCAAAGGGTGTTGTTACTTCAACCTCAAACGGTGTTGGTGTGGTTACCTCAACTTCAATCAGTGCCTGAATTTGCACTACAATGGGTGTGAGGGTGACTGGAAATGTTATAGGATCATCCCCCTCCCGAATGAGTCCAATTGACCCTTCCGGATTCCATTCTTCATTGGTCTCTATCACATTTACTCCCTCACTTCTGTGTTCTGGGAGAGGATTGTTACGAACATTAGGTGCAGTCTCCTTTGGCTATAGGACTTTTGTGTCAATAAGTGTCTGAATCTTATCATTTAAAGTATGACACTCATCAATATTATTACCATTGATGCCCGAGTGATCGGCACATGTCTTATTTGGGTTAATCCACTGGGAATAATTTTCCATAGCAACAGCGGGAATGGAAGTGACATAACCGGCAGCCTTTAGCCTCTCGTAAAGTTGGTCTATGGGTTTAGCAATTGGGGTGTATTGTTTGGGTGGTCTGCGGTCGAAATTTGGTCTTGGTTTTTGATAATTTTGGTGGGCTAGTGATGGTAAGAGGTAATATGCTGTTGGGTGTTATAAGTATTGTAAGTGGCAGCAGGTTGTTGGTACTGTGGGGGGGGGGGGGGGGTGAAGGTTGTTATGTGGGTGGAGATGTTTGGAATGTAAGAGGAGAGTTTGGACCTTGGACTACCATTACTGCACCTACTTCTTTCTTCTTGGAGATTCCTCCTTACTGGGAGGCTTTATTTGTGGCTTGGAGTGCTTTAAAATTTGTCACCATTCCGCTTTTGATCCCTTCATCTATTCTTACTCCCAATTTAATGATGTAAGAGAACTTATGGTTTTCAATAACCATCAACCTTTCATAGTATTGTGGATCTTGAGCTCTGACGAAGAACTTATTCATCTGTTCTTCTTCAAGCGCCAGTCTTACCTTCGCAGCTTCAGACCTCCATCAAGTAGCATACTCGCGGAAGGTTTCTCTTGGTTTTTTTTTGAGATTCTGAATGTAGAAAACGTCTGGTGCATTTTCTGTGTTGAACGTGAATCGATCCATGAAATGTGACTCCATGCTCACCCAATTAACCCACTTCTTTGGGTTCTAACTAATGTACCAAGCCAAAGCATATCTAGTGAGGCTCCTCATGAACAGCTTCATACGGATTCGTTCATCTTTGCCAACAAATCCTTTGGTTCATCCTCGGATGAGTATAGAGACATACCTAAAGTGGTGAAAAGATGAGGATAACGACTTTGCATATCATTCTCGGTCTCCCAAGTCGCCTCCTCGACCGGCTAACCCCTCTACTGAACCTTCACTAAATCAATGTTCTTTGACCTCAACTTTTGAACCTGCCTGTCCAAAATAGCCACCGGCTCCTCAACATAAGACAAATTCTTGTCCAACTGGACTGAGCTGAAATCCAACGCATGGGACAGATCATTGTGATACTTCCAGAGCATAAAAACATGGAATACTGGATGAACTCCTGCTAGACTAGGAGGCAAGGCAAGCTCATAAGCAACCTCCCCAACTCGTTGCAACACCTCGAACGGGCCGATAAACCTTGGGCTCAGCATGCCCTTGCTTCCCGAACATCATAACGCCATTCATGGGCGAAATACGGAGCAAGACCTGCTCCCCAACCATGAATGCAACATCGCGAACCTTTTGATCCGCATAACTCTTCTGTCTAGACTGGGCTGTGCGAAGTCGATCCTGAATCACCTTAACCTTCTCCAAATCATCCCGAACCAAGCTTGTACCAAATATCCTAGCCACGCCCGGCTCGAACCAACCCAATGGAGACCGATGCGTCTACCATACGAAGCCTCACACAGTGCCATCTGAATGCTCGACTAATAATTGTTGTTGTAAGCAAACTCCGCAAGTGGCAAGGACTGATCCCAAGAACCCCCAAACTCCATCACACATGCATGGAGCATATCCTCCAGAATCTGAATAGTGCAATCGGACTGTCCGTCCATCTGAGGGTGAAATACTCTGCTCAGCTCAACTCGATACCTAACTCATGCTTCTGGCCCTCCAGAACCACGATGTAAACTGCGTACCCCAGTTAGAGATGATAGATACCGGCATACCATGAAGCACGACAATCTCGTGGATATAAACTCGAGCTAGCTGCTCAGAAGAATAAGTAGTCATCACTGGAATGAAAAGAGCCGACTTGCTCAATCTATCCATAATCACCCAAACCGCATCAAACTTCCTCTGAGTCCGTGGAAGCCCAACAATGAAATCAATAGCGATTCGCTCCCATTTCCACTCTGAAATCTCTAGCTTCTGAAGCAATCCACCTGGCCACTGATGCTCATACTTCACCTACTGGTAATTTAGAATCCGAGCTACATACTCTACTATGTCCTTCTTCATTATCCTCCACCAATAATGCTACCTCAACTCCTGATACATCTTCGCGGCATCCGGATGAATGGAGAACCACGATCTGTGAGCCTCCTGTAGAATCAACTCACGCAACCCATCTATATTGGGCATACATAGCCTGCCCTGCATCCTCAATGTACTACCATCTCCAATAATGACCTCCTTAGCATCACCGTGCAAAATCGTGTCTGTTACACCCCATGTCTTCGTACGAGAGAGTACTTCGTAAGTCGATTGATGTAAGCTCACAAATGAGATCAACATAAAGTAATTTAATCATACTACCATTGAGGTTACAAATATATAAGATCATGGATAACAAGTACCAATATGGTTGAATGGCTTACAAGCTAAATAAATTGAAGAAAATAAATTTCGACGAATGTTGACAAGTTGGGAATGTTATAACATGTACTTTTGGGCTGATATTAGGGTGCTTACCATGATAAGGAGGTTGTGATAGGAGTTATTTTAATCTTATGATAGTTGTGTATTACATTTTGAATTCAAGCGAGTTGTGGAACAAAAGTTTGCAAAGGTGATCACAAGTTACATTCATAAATACGCTGAACATTAGGTCAAATTTAGCTGAATATTTCTCCGAATGTACATGGAATTACGGGATGATCTACCTACTAAATCGAAGATCTATGAGTCTAGTTTCCAATGGAGTATACCATCCATTGATACAACACTATAATAGAGATATATTCACGTTTTTGCGAGACTGATCAGACTGGTAGGTGACAAGTAGGTGCATCACCTACTTGCCAAAAGGAGAGGCCTCAATTAGAAGCTCCAAGGTCGGCCAAAGAGCCCTTTTAAGGGCTGATTTCCTTCAGATATTATACTTATAATAGAGCAAAAAAATCATATGTACACCCTAGCAGAATTCTCCCAAAAATTCAACACAAAACCCTAAATAATTTTATCTTCTTTTCAAGTTCTAGTTCGAGAAAAACCAAAGGGTTGAAGAATCAATATAGGAGCTGAGATATTCACCAAATATGGTAAGTATACTGCTCTTTTGTATCCATTTTTTCTGCTGTAAAAGTAGATAAATTCACTTAATAACGGTAAGAACTCATGGGACGGTGATAGGAAGCTGTGAGTTCGAGTTGTTCAACTTGTAGTGGACTTTTTAGTGGGCTATTTTATGTTGCTGTTGGGTTGTCTCTTTTGCTGCTGTTTTTGTGGAGTTTTGGAGGAGAAAGAGTGTGGAAAATCACCACATAATGGCAGGGTGGTTGGCTGGTCGTTCGTCGTTATATTTTTGGGTTGTTTGACACTACTATGGTTGTTGTTTTGTGTATGGAGTTATAGGGTTATGTGGGGCTGTTTTGTGGTATTTTGTGATGGATATAAGGTTGGAGAATGATGTATATATGTTGTTATTGTTGTGTTCGTTGCGTTGTTGGTGTTATGTCGATTTAGGTGAAAGTAAAGATTATAGGGGAGATGCTGCCCGTTTTGTTACAAAATAAGCTTGTGGTTCGTTGTGTGGTAGTTGTACCTTCCATAACTTGATGATAGTATTTTAAAATTGATGTAGATTAAGGTGAAACAAGACGAGTTTAACGTGGTTATTGGACAGATTGTGATAAGGTATTTTAAGGCTAAACCTTTCTTTCATTATGCCATGGTCCAGTAATTACATGTGTTTGATAATGAGACATAAAGAGAAGTTCATATTCCTGAATTTATGTACATATTCCTAGTCTCATAAGTTACAGCATTCTCCCTTATCGCGACTTCATATTCAGTTTAGTTTTGTCTTCTTTAAGCCAAGAGAGCAGAGAGTCTATATGTATATAGTATTACAGTATTTTCACCACCATCGAGCTATAATTGGTGGCAGGCCCCTATTAGGCAGTACTATAGTATTTTCACCACCATCGAGCTATAATCGGCGAGCATGCCCCTATTGGGAAACCTCTGATCAGATAGTAAGTTATATACCGAGCCTAGTGTGGCCAAGCGCCTATGAGCGTGCCTAGAATGGCCGAGATACAGAGCCTAGTATGGCCGAGCACCTATGAGCGAGCCTACTACGGTAGAAAAGTTACACATACCGAGCCTTATAGGGCCGGACGACTATTTTACATACTATATGGAGAGAGTTGTGTTAGTATCAGCAGGTAAGCATATCTTCAGATTATCTTTGACTCCCAGTTACATTTAATTATTATATTATCAGTTCAGTTTCAGCTTTCAGTTATTCTATTGCCTTACAAACTCGGTACATTATTTTGTACTGACGTCCCTTTTGATGGGGATGTTGCATTTCATGCTTGCAGGTCCTGATAGACTACTGGATAGACCTTCCCAGTAGACAGAGTCAAATATCAGCTTGGTTGATAATCTCCACTTCCTCGGAGTTACCAGGTCTAGACCTTGGAGTCCATTTTATATATACAGGTTTTATAGCTAGGTCGAAGCCCTGTCTCGACCATGGTATAGTTCAGTTATCTCTAGAGGCTTGTAGACAATTCCTGTATATTTTGTATAGCAGTAAATATTCATGACTGCTATGTTAGCCAGTACAATTATATATATCAGCTTTTGGGTATGTTTACCCCTCAGATGAGAGAGACGTTATTTTCAGATAATTCCGAATATGGCACCGGGTGCCGGCCACGCCTCTTCAGGTTTGGGGCCTGACAAACATGGTATTAGAGAAGTTCTATCCTAGGGAGTCTACAAGTCGTGTCTACTAGAGCCTTGTTTATAGATGTGTTGTGCACCACATTATATAAACAGGAAGCTACAATGTATTTAAGAGTCTGTTAGCTTTTTTTCAAATCCAAATCGTACTATAGAGCTGAGTCATAAGAGTTCGAGATAGGAATTATGTTTGCTAATGATATAGAGATACTTGCAATTAGATAAATTACAGCTAGCAAGAGGGCTAACACAGCAGCAGGTAAGGGCATTAGTAGAGAGAGAATTCATGCGGATGTGGCCCTCTTTGAGACCCTATTAGTTTGTGCATACCAGATGTGCGAATCTCCCACTTACCCTAGGACGGGAATATATAACATACCCCGCGAATAGTAGGCCATGGGAGTATCAGAAGGTAAAATTATAAGTTTCAACACGTAACTGAAGCAAGGTGAAGAAGGGTACGAGGTACCTAGTTAATGAAGATTATCAGAATTTCCATGTTAGGCAGAGAAATAAAAGGATTCTAAGTTACCTTCAACAAAAATAGTGGTATGTACAATTGGCCACACCCATCTCAATTATGGCCTATGGGAGCTAACATATATAGTTTAAGAGAAAGATGGAATATCTGGATCTAGCTTGGTTTAGAGTAACCCGAAATGGTGGATTGAGCCAGGGGAGCTAAAAGTGAAACAATGTTTTGTTGAGGTTTTCAGAATAGTGTGATAAACATAAATATTAGCAGGAGAATAAGAAGAGAGTAATGAAGCATTATGAATAAGGTATGATAAATGAGTGATAACGGTAAATCAATCTTTTTTGGTAGGATTACAGAGTCCATGGTTAAGTGAAGGAAAATACAAGAGGTGACAGGCATTGAGACAATAAAAGAATTTAAGCCACGAATTCATATCCTTATTTCAAGAAAATGAGTTGGAGACTCCAACGTAATTACCAGAAGGCTAAGCTAGACCCCCAGAGTAATAGAAATCAGCATAGGCTAGTAAACAAGATAAACTGAACATGCATTAGGGACGGGAGGAATCGATAATAGTCAACAACGTGGGACTTTCTGAGACTGTGTTCCGACAAAAATAGAATGGAATAACCTTTAAAGGTCATTCAAGAATATCCTTACCTAAAGCAAGCATTGTGAGTATAGTAAAGCTTAAGGGATAAGGTGTGCCAGTTACACTAGGTGTCACCCTTGTGCGTAAGGAATTTAGATATCTTTGGTACAGAAGGGTTAGCACAAGGCGAGTAAGAGTCAGTGAAGAGATGAAATGATGCCAAAGATTAAGAGGTAAAATATTTTATAGGTAAATCTTCATAGCATTAAATTTTAGTACTCCCCTAAAGGGTAGAAGATGGTGTGATATGTTATTAAGTTGGAGTTAAGTGGTTCCGATAACTATGGAATAGTAAAGGAAGAATGCGGTAAAGAGGGTGGAAGGAATGGTATTGCATTTATTCAGATCTAACAGATACGACTCCAAAACATTATGCAAGCACGATGCCGGGGAGAGGCAGTAAGGTTTCCCGGCCAAGATGTTATTTATAAATAAGTGTGAATTGACACTCGACACATAAGGAGCTAGTGGGAGAGGTAAATTAAGACAAAAGACATAACCAAGGAAAGGTTACACATAATATAAATATGAGCATGGACTGACGAGTAATTAGTAGTTAATTCAGGAAGAGCTTAGTTATGGCTAGACAAGAGGTCTCAGATAAATCAATAGATCATGCAAGATAAACGTAGTGAAACCTAGCATCAGAAATTCAGTCTTGCAGATAGGACGTTGTAATCTTTTAGAAATATTCAGATAGGAGTTGGGATAGTAGAAAGTACAATGTAAGTGTTACGGGAAAAAAAGAGTGCCACTAGAGAGACTATCAAAATTTGGGTTCAGAAGTAACCCGACGAGCACAAGGGCACGGAGGTAAGTTACTAAGGATAATTATAGGCGAGTAAGAACATCAAAAATTCTGTCGAGTATATAATGTAATAAGCTCACAGGTTTACAAGAGTCAGAGGGTCTTCCCTAAGCACTATAACGAAGGACTAACTGAGAAAATAATGAAGAAGGCTTCAAGCTAAGCATAGTGACCTAAAGAGGAAATGATCTTATAACAACAATCTCACTACAATATTGTATCCACTCCATAAGAAAGTGGCACCTATTAAAACTAAGGAACGGGAAGTAAAATCCAAAGTAATTTTGGAGATCATATGAGTTGCACGAAATTCCAATATGTGTGGGCACTAAGGTAAGCGAAGTATTTATGCAGCAAGTGGCAGGACGTCCAGGAACAATAATTGCTTATGTTTAAAGACAACTGAGATGAGACAAAAGGAATTATTTGATCTACGACCCAGAGTTAGTTACATTGTGAAAGCATTTAAGACTTCAGAGTATTAACCATGCTGCATATGTGCTGACATTCAAATAGCTATATGAGACTCTGGTATAAGTTAAAAGAAAGAATTGAGTTCACATCACAGATAAATGCGTGAATATTTAGAAGATTATATCATGGATGTTCCATAGCTTCCACGAAAGGCTAAAGTAATAACTAATACCATGAGCCTTAGATCGGAAGATAGCTTAAGCCTACTTAAAGGCTGAGAGAGAATAGAAAGTTACATCAGCTAAATAAATCAGGAGTCTGATTATTAGATCCAGATAATTATGGAAATCCTGATTTAGAACATTGCAGAACCACTCTTAATATCAGAGGTACAAGAGATATAGTACAATGGCCATATTCTATATTGGATCTACAACAAAATCCAGTTAAAAGAGTAGCAGCCTCATCAGAAGTCAGTATGAAGCTCCGGCTAGATTGTGTACACACTAGAGGTACAAGTATTATAGTAGAGCTTCAAGGTGTGGATGTGAATTCCACCAATGTGGAAGGGAGGTTATGAAAAAGGCGAGAGGTACGATGCGAGATTTAAAGGTAAGTAAGATGAAGAAAAGTAAAGTACGAGATACTCAATTACAAAAGGTTATGAATAGTCTAGATATCAGATAGAGGGCTGGAAGCGACGTGATTCTGTATCAAGAAATGATAGTGGTGTCGTCAGTGGCATATCTTCTAGCCTATGGTTTCCAAGTACAAAGAGGTCTAGCTAAGAGAGTGAAAAGTTGGAGATGATGTGATGCCTCTCTTGAGGTTCCAGAATAACCCAACGAATCTGTGGTGCTATCAAGTTAAAGGAATGTTGGGAGTAGTATAAATAGATATGTGTAGGTCGCAAGCTAAAGTATGATAGAGCGACAAGGTTTTAGGTAGACGGGAGTAAGGATAAGAAAAGGTTAGTCAGAAGGTAACGAGAATAGGTAAGTCATCGGGATTAAACCCATCGAAACAATAGAGTTCATGGTTTCTGTAAGTTATAAAAAGCTCAGTACAACCTGAATGGACTCAGAGGAGTTTAATACTAGGAGCATTTAGAAAAAAGGGAATGCTACCCTGGTAGTAGAATACCCCCATAAGATGAATCATGTGGGATGCTATGAAATATGATTATTGACAATTAGTATTGTCCTTAGGTGGATCAAGCAAATCACTTAAGATGTTCACCGATGAGATGTAAGCCCTAGTGACAATGTATTACGTAAGAGGTTTCCAGTTATGAGTGGTAGATTAAGATCAACATTAAGCTATATCAACGATAGATGGATAAAAGTTAAAAAGTATGAGAGGAGATTAGGTTGTCATTCTTAGGATGAACACTAATGAGGAAGTATTAAAGGACTTAGATTTATACATCTAGGATAAGCTATAAGAGAGTAACCTAGAGTTGGGTACCAAACCTCGGTAATAACAAACTGAAGTAAGTGTTATGGTATAGTATGACCTACCTAGATGCAGTAAATCCATAAGGATAGATAATCGAGGCTATGAAACAAAAGATAGCAATAGTCGTAAGTTCAACAAAGTACCACGCGAAGGACTTCAGTACACCTACAGATGCCTGGAGGGACATCTTGTCATAGTTCTGTATATATTCTTAAAGTGGGCCTAGAGACTAGCTAAAAGTTGGAAGAAATATGAGAGAAGAATTTCATAGGTGCCCGGACAAGGAGATAGTCGTACAAGCTGCATGATAGAAGGTAGCAATAATTACGAGATTGGAAGAGTTCCAACCACAGGTCGTGTTGTGAGAAAGAGGCCTAAAGGGGGGAATGCATTTGCGTTTGGTTTTGTTCATCGAGCAGTGGCCTAGAGGGCAAGGACAATATTAAGATATTCATAAAAGCTTTAAGTTATGAAACTGATAAGCACATCAGACAACATTCGAGGACAAATGTTCCAAATGGGGGAATGATGTTACACCCCATGTTTTCGTACGTGAGAGTACGTTGTAAGTCAATTGATGTAAGCTCACAAATGAGATCATCTTTGAAATCACATAAAGTAATTTAATCATGCCACCATGGAGGATAAAAATATTTAAGATCATGGATAGCAAGTACCAAGATGATTGAAAGGCTTAGAAGCTAAATAAATTGAAGAAAATAAATTTCGTCGAATGTCGACAAGTTGGGAATGTTAAAACATATACTTTTGGGTTGATATTAGGGTGTTTAACATGATAAGGAGGTTGTGTTGTGAGTTATCTTAATCTTATGATAGTTGTGTATTACATTTTGAATTCAAGCGAGTTGTGGAACAAAAGTTGGCAAAGGTCATCACTAGTTACATTCATAAATACGCTGAACATTAGGTCAAATATAGCTGAGCATTTCTCCCAATGTACATGGAATTATGGGATGATATACCTACCAAATTGAAGATTTATGAGTCTAGTTTCCAACGGAGTATACTGTTAATTGATAGAACATTAGAATAGAGATATATTCACGTTTTTGCGAGACTGATCAGACTGGTAGGTGACAAGTAGGTGCATCACCTACTTGCCAAAAGGAGAGGCCTCAATTAAAAGCTCCAAGGTCGGCCAAATAGCCTTTTAAGGGCTGATTTCCTTCAGATATTACACTTATAATAGAGCAAACAAATAAGATGTACACCCTAGCAATATTCTCCCAAAAATTCAACACAAAACCCTAAATAATTTTCTCTTCTTTTCAAGTTCTAGTTGGAGAAAAACCAAAGAGTTGAAGAATCAAGATAGGAGCTGAGATATTTACCAAATATGGTATGTATACTGCCCTTTTTCATCCATTTTTTCTACTGTAAAAGTAGAGAAATTCACTCAATAATTGTAAGAACTCACATGACGGTGATAGGAAGCCGTGAGTTCGCGTTGTTCAACTTGTTGTGGACTGTCTTGTGGGCTGTTTCATGTTGCTGTTGGGTTGTCTCTTTTGCTGCTATTTTTGTGGAGTTTTGGAGGAGAAAGGGTGTGGAAAATCACTACATAATGGCAGGGTGGTTGGTTGGTCGTTCATCGTTATATTTTTGGGTCATTTGACAGTACTACGGTTGTCGTTTTGTGTATGGAGTTATAGGGGTATGTTTGGCTATTTTGTGGTATTTCTGATGGATATAAGGTCGGAAAATGATGTATATATGTTGTTATTGTTGTGTTTGTTGCGTTGATGGTGTTATGTCGAATTAGGTGTAAGTAAAGATTATAGGGGAGATGCTGCCCGTTTTTATACAAAATATGCTTGTCGTTCGTTGTGCGATAGTTGTACCTTCCATAACTTGATGATAGTATTGTTATCATTGATGTAGATTACGGTGCAACAAGACGAGTTTAACGTGGTTATTGGACAGATTGTGATAAGGTATGTTAAGGCTAAACCTTTCTTTCAATTTGGCATGATCCAGTAAGTACATGTGTTCGATAATGAGACATAAAGAGAAATTCATATTCCTGAATTTATGTACATATTGCTTGTCTCATAAGTTACAGCAATATTCTCCCTTATCGGGACTTCATATTTGCTTTAGTTTTGTCTGCTTTTAGCCAAGATATNTATATATATATATATATATATATATATATATATAGTATTACAGTATTTTCACCAACATCGAGTTATAATCGGTGGGCAGGCCCCTATTGGACGGTAGTAACGTATTTTAACCACCATCGAGCTATAATTGGTGGGCAGTCCCCTATTGGGCAACCTCTAATTAGATGGTAAGTTATATACCGAGCCTACTATTCCCGAGCGCCTATGAGCGAGCCCAGAATGGCCGAGATACTTAGCCTAGTATGGCCGAGCGCCTATGAGCGAGCCTACTACGGTGGAGAAGTTACACATACTGAGCCTTATTGTAAGGCCCCGTGAAACTTTTACTCGAAAACCCGAAATCTCGTAGTGCCAAGTTAAGAATATGTCATTGGTACAAGCTTTAGCTACCACCCGAGATGTCATTCAGAGGATCGGCCAGGTGGCATACAAGCTTTAGCTACCATCCGAGATGTCATCGGTACACCCAGTCTTCCATGTGTCTATGTTGAAGAAGGTAGTGGGAGATCTGTCCACTATTGTGCCGGTTGGAACTATTGAGGTTAATGAAGAACTGTCATATGAAGAAATTCCAGTTGCCATTCTCGACAGGCATGTCCGGAAGTTGAGAAATAAAGAAATTACCTCCGTGAAAGTGTTATGGCGAAACCAGCAGGTTGAAGAAGCCACTTGGGAAGCCGAGGAAGAAATGAAAAATAAGTACCCACATTTGTTTGTATAGCCATGTGATAGCTTATATGAATTTGGTTCCTATGGAATTTGTAACACTTGATTAGTCTATGTAAAATTGTTCCGTTTTGATTATATATTGCCTATGGGGCCGTGGTTGGTGTCGTTACGAGTTATGTCATGTCAACGGATTATGTATATGCTGTTAGGATATGTTTCTGGGGCCCTCTGGCAGATGGATAGGCCTAGTTACAAAGGAAACTCTAACAAAATTTTTGGAAACTTAGAAAGTTAGCCAAATTTGGGGGCTGTTGGCACGTGGTTTGAAACTGAAGTTACCTAAGGTGCTGATAAGTGAACCTTGTTCGTCATTCGAGGATGAATGATCTTAAGTGGGCGAGGATGTAAGGCCCCGTGAAGTTATGAATATATGTCAGAAATTTATAAAAATCTTCGCGGCGAGCAAGCTCGCTGAGGTTCGGACCTTTAGGATTGATCTGTGCATTAAAAAGTTAAGGAAAAATATTTTTCAGAAGAGCGCATTTTTGCGGCCCATTATGCGACTGCATAATAGCAATACGAGCCACATAACTGCCATGGAGTGAGGCACAATGTTGGCTAATTTGAGGACAACTATGCGGCCAATTATGCGATTGCATAATCGATATGCGGGCCGCTTAGTCGTCGCATAACCTCCTTGGGATTTTTGCGAAGGGCAGCTCTGCGGTGCATTATGCAAAACAGGTATGCAGACCGCATTTTGGTCGCATACCAGGGCAGAATATTCAAGTCTTGAGCGCCACTTTTGCTGTACCTTTTGCGGGCCGCATATCAGTTATGCGGTCGCATATGCGACCGCAGATTGAGTCGGGGCTCCTATTTTCTAACTTTTAAAGCCCGTCCCCATTCCGTTATAAACACCCCAATAGACCCTCTTGTGCTATTTTCTAGTACATTTAGAGTGAAAGAAAGAGTTCTAGAGGGAGAAAGTGATCCTCACCAAGTCACTATCCAATCCTTGCCCAAGTCGTTGAAGATTATCAAGTAAAGTTACTAAGCCTTAATCCTAAGAGATAAGAACTTGTGCCCTAACCTTTGATTTCGAAATTCCTATTAAAATAAGTAATTAATATGTGGGTTTATGGGTATAAGGGTTGATCATCTTGCATGCATGTTTGATAAAAGGGTATTGGGAGATTGTGAGCTAGAAATGTAACAAATTGGGTGTAGGATGATAGAATCTCTCACAATAAGGTCTTAAAATCATAATGCACATTGAGTGCTTGAAAATATACTCGAATGAGCTAGAATCTTGATCATCTCTCTGATTTTTGGTTCAACTTGTAATTCTCATAAAATAGATTGAAGTTGCTAAGAGTTCCGGAATTTTGTAAGAATTTAAGGAAAGCTCAATTGAGGTATGTATGGCTAAAACCCCCTCTTCTTAGAAATTGAGCTCTTTTGGCGTCCGTGCAAATGTTGTAAGTCCGTAATTGATTGATGTATTGCTTGCTATTTCAAATGAATTGGTGTTGCAAAAATATATGTGAAAGGTGTGCCTCAATGTTTCCAATATTCTATTTTTGGTAATTTAAGGATGTGTTAAGATTGTGAACCATGTGCTAAAGTGCCTAGATTTCAAGTCAAGTTTAAATTGAGATTGTAATGCCAAACTATGTGAAATCCTCTCTATGCGTACAACTTGAATTGCTCTTTTATGTGCCTATTATCTTTATCGCAAGGTTAAATGTTGAAAGTTGAACGATGTGGAATGTGGGGGAAAAGAGTATGATTTATGAAATGTGGCCTAATGCCAAGTATGATGTGATAATTGTGGCCCCAAGTGCCGATGAACTGATGTATGTGAAATAAAGATTGAAATGAGATGATTGATGAAAAAGGAAAAATGTCTTGGTAAGACGGCCTAGCCGATCGGGCCGTGATCGGACGCCATGCCGCACACATGGTGGTATTGTGCTGATATTGAAACCGGAAAGTGGGAATGAAGTTGTGACTGAGGTACATGTCTCAAATGAGGTAACCTAGCCGATCGGGTCGTGATCGGACTCCGCGCAAGAAAGCGGTGGTATTGTGAATGATAATGCAACAGTATTAAATGTCCCAACCTAAAGCTATGGAAATTATGTGAAAGCTATATGGCCCCTTTTATTTGATGATGTGGTGATTGTTTAAGGCCTTTGTCGATCCTTATGATTTCTTTATTGTTGTATGATAGTTCTTTCTAATGAGATGGTGTTTAGTTACACATACGAGTACTATTCCATGGTACTAACGTCCCTTTTGTCGGGGGCGCTACATCTTTGAATGGATGTAGGTGGTTCCATAGCAGACAGTGCCGATCATAGATAGCGGTGCATCCTCCTTTCAGCAGTCTTAGTGAGCCCTTTTCTTCCAGGGGTTATGCAGCATATCTTTTGTTATAAATTACCAGATTTTGAGGTATAGCCGGGGCCTTGTTGCGGGCATTATCATAACTGTCTTTTTTTATCTTTAGAGGCTCCGTAGACGTTTGTGTGGGTTATGTACGGGTGTTTAGCAAATTTCACATTTTCATTAAGATTCTTGTCTATACTTTTTCGCCCGATTCGAGAATAAATCGAATGGCATTGTCTATCATTCATCTTTGTCAGAAAGAAGATCCACTTATTCCATCCTTATTGGGTGAATCATTCCTTCTATTGACTTAAAGGTCATTTATTGCTATTCATTATTATTGAATGCTACATTATTGTTTCCGATTTCTAGATCATTTATTGCATGCTATTGCCACTGTCTGACCGGATCCATGCAATATTTGTTGCTTCTTTGAATACCCATCTATGGATATTATTGTTTGGTAAGATTAACCCTTATTTACCAAAATATATTATTTGAACCAAAATCTATACTTTTTTGGTCAAACAAGAGACCTTGTTACCTTCTTTGAAATTATGCTGGATTGGTGGATTCTCCAACTTCCTCAACAACCACCTGCAATCAAGAACTAAGTTAGTATAAATGGAGTAATTATTTTCAAGGATATGGAAAATATATGTGGAGTCTGTTTCGACTTCCAATGGAGTATGGTTGTGATCCCATGCTGGTTAAACTACGTTGTAATTCTAAACTCTTGTTCTTCTAAACCGTAACTGTATGAAGTTTAGGAAACTTAACTGTGGTTTAAGGTTTTTAATATAAAATGAACTAGCAATGTTATATGTACGATCTTTCCTACAATCTAATTAAATGAAAGCATTCGATTGAGTGCAAGTCGCGCCTCCCGAGGTTGGGGCGTGACAAACTTGGTATCAGAGCCTAAGATTTTAAAGTGTCCTAGGATGTCTCGGAGCCGTGTCTAGTAGAGTCCTTCTTATCGGTGTGTAGTCGACCATATCTATAAGTTGGAGGGTACTTGGGCATTTAGGAGTAACACCCTTCTTTGATATTTCGAATCGTGCGGCAAAACTTGATATGAAACTATTCCTCCTCTAACTAGTGCATTCCTTTAACTTTCAGTACATGACACCTAAGAAGAAAGCAAGAACTAGCCAAGGAGCCAATGCTGCCCCAGGAGCGGCATTCGATTCCGTAATTGATGATGCGGGTGAGAACCCGAGGGGCGCGTACGTTCCCCCGACTACTACATTTCCCGGTTCCATTACACCGGTTCCTACATATGCTAAGGGTGCTACTATCCCTCCCACTAATATTCCTGTTCCGCCTCCAGCCCCAGCTTTAGGTTCCGGTATTTCTATAGGGGATCTTATGGGAGCTATCCAGATGCTAACTCAGTTAGTGGCCTCTCGGGCCCAGGGGTCAAATGTTGCACCCAGTTTATCTAGCCAGCAAGGGGATTCCACCAGTTCTAGGGTGAACAGATTTCTTCAGCTAGACCCTCCAGTGTTTACGGGTGCAAATCCCGAGGAGGACCCATAGGATTTTTTTTATGAGATGCACAAGACCCTCAGGGTTATGCGTGCAACTGAGACAGAGGGAGTAGAGTTGGCTGCCTACCGTCTGAAAGGAGTGGCCTATTCGTGGTTTGAGTTGTAGGAAGATTCCCATAAAGAGGGGAGCCCCCCGGCGAGGTGGAATGAATTTGCCGACGCCTTTGTAGATCATTTACTGCTTGTCGAGACAAGGGCAGACGGTGCAGTACAGTTTGAGAGTTTAAAGCAGGGTAGTAGGAGTGTGTGGGAGTACCACATGGAGTTTACACGCCTGTCCAAGTATGCTATTCACATGTTGCCCACAATGGAGGCCAGGGTGCGCCGGTTTGTTCAGGGCCTTAATCCTTTGGCTATTAAGGAGGCTTCATCAGGGCCATACCAGTCTGTCGCACAGTCTTCAGCCAGTGCACCGCCATCAGGGCCCAGCCAGCAGTAGCAGTGGAGTCATTTCAGGCCCAGTCAGGGCAATAGAGGATCCCACCAGCAGGGTCGGTCAGGAGAGAGATCCCAGCAGCAACAGAGGTCCCCGTGCCAAGGTGCAGGAAGATGCACTCAGGGATTTGTTACATGGAGTTACCCGTATGCTATGGATGTGGATGAGAGGCCATATTCAGAGGCATTGTCGTGTATCCAGCCAGGGTGCGGGTAGGGGCACATCCTAGCCAGCCAGCCCAACAGCTGCTACATCTTCAGCACCCTCTCCAACTCGAGCTACTCCAGTACCCGCGGGGCATGGTGCAGCTTGGGGTGGTCGCCAGATGTTGTTACAGGTATTCTGACTGTCCAATCTCATGATGTGTCTGCACTTATTGACCCCGGTTCCACCTTGTCCTACGTTACCCCTTATGTTGCTATGGAATTTGGGATAGAACCGGAACAGCTTCATGAGCCATTCTCGGTGTCTACTCTGGTTGGTGAGTCTATTACAGCTGCTTGAGTTTATAGAGGTTGTGTTGTCACGGTACGTGGTAGGGATACCATGGCCGATCTTATTGAATTGGGGATGGCCGATTTTGATGTAATAATAGGAATGGATTGACTTTATTCATGTTTTGCCAAACTTGATTGTCGGACAAGAACTATGAGGCTTGAATTTCCTAATGAGCCCGTTGTGGAATAGGAGGGAGATAATGTAGTGCCAAAAGGTCGGTTTATTTATTACCTTAAGGCCGCAAAGATGATCAATAAGGGGTGTATCTATCATTTTGTCCGAGTTATAGACACCGATGCCGAGGTACCTAGCCTTGTGTCCGTGCCAGTTGTGAATGAATTTCCGGATGTCATTCCAGATGAGCTCCCTGGGATCCCAACAGACAGGGAGATTGATTTTGGGATCGATGTGATGTCAGGCACGCAGCCTATATAATTCCACCTTACAGAATGACACCGGCAGAATTGAAAGAGCTAAAGGAACAATTGATGGATCTGTTAGAAAAGGGTTTCATTTGGCCGAGTGTGTCACCATGGGGCGTACTGGTTTTCTTTGTAAGGAAGAAAGATAGGTTGCTACAGATGTGTATTGACTAGCGGCAACTCAACAATGTCACAATCAAAAACAAATACCCTCTACCAAGGATAGATGATTTGTTTGATCAATTGCAAGGTTCCAAATGTTTCTCAAAAATTGACTTACGGTCCAGGTATCATCAATTGAAGATAAGGGAGCAGGATATTCCAAAAACAGCTTTCAGGATATGGTATGGGCACTTTGAATTTATGGTGATGTCTTTTGGGCTAACAAATGCCCCGGCAACTTTTATGGATCTTATGAATCGAGTCTTCAAGCCTTTTCTAGACTCCTTTGTGATAGTGTTCATTGACGATATTCTTGTGTATTCGCGAATTCGGGAAGACCATGCTGACCATCTCACGGCAGTTCTTCAGACTCTTCAACAACACCAATTATATGCAAAATTTTCAAAATCTGAATTTTGGCTTGAACTGTCACGTTCTTGGGTCATGTCGTCTCTAGGGAAGGAATTATTGTTGATCCTCAAATGATTGCAGCAGTAATGAATTGGCCTAGTCCTACCACTCCAACAGAGATTCACAGTTTCTTAGGTTTGGCCGGGTACAACAGAAGATTTGTGGAGGGATTTTCTACTCTTGCCTCTCCATTGACTAAATTGACGCAGAAAGCAGTTAAGTTCCCGTGGTCTGATGCTTGTGAAAGGAGCTTCAAGGAATTTAAATCAAGATTGACTACAACACTGGTATTAACCCTACTAGAGGGTACAGAGGAATTTGTGATGTATTGCGATGCTTCTAGGATCGGGCTTGGGTGTGTGCTAATGCAACACGACAAGGTTCTAGCTTACGCTTCTAGACAACTCAAGAATCATGAAAAGAACTATCCAACCCACGACTTAGAGCTTGCGGCAGTGGTGTTTGCACTAAAGATTTGGCGACATTATTTGTATGGGGTCCATGTGGATGTATTGACGGACCACAAGAGCCTTCAATATATTTTCAAACAAAAGGAGTTGAATCTGGGACAGAGAAGATGGCTCGAGTTACTTAAGGACTATGACATCGATATTCTCTATCACCCAGGGAAGGCCAATGTTGTGGCGGATGCTCTTAGTCGGAAATTTATGGGAAGTTTGGCTCATTTGAAGGCGTATCAGAGGCCGTTGGCCAGGGAGGTTCACCAGTTGGCTAGTTTGGAAGCTCGTCTTGCGGACTCTAGCAAAGGAGGAGAATTCGTGCAGAATAGGGTTGAATCATCGCTTGTGGCGGATGTGAAAGAGAAGCAATTCAACAATCCATTGTTAGCACAACTGAAGGAGGGGATTCATAAACACAAAACCATAACTCTTTCCTTTGGCATGGACGATGGTACCCTACGGTACCAAGGACATCTATGTGTTAAAAATATTGACGATCTTCGGGAAAAGATTATGGCAGAAGCTCACATTCCGTACACCCAGGTTCTACAAAAATGTATCATGATCTCAAGGAAGTTTATTGGTGGAAAAACATGAAAAGGGATGTGGCGGACATTGTGGCAAATCGTTCGAACTGTCTGTCACACCTCCTTTTTACACACCGCGAGAGAGGTGTATATAAGGGAGTTTTTCCACTTTAAGTGACATTATTCGAAATGGGATTGTTTATTAATCAGAGTAGCCACTTGGAATAAATTATGGTGTCACAAGTCACCGGTTTATTTTAAATCCCAAATCGAGGAAGTTTTATTTTTAAAGAGTCTGCGAACCAGAAATTCTAGATAAGGAATTCTGTTAACCCGGGAGAAGGTGTTAGGCATTTCCGGGTTCCGTGGTTCTAGCACGGTCGCTTAGTGATTATTACTCGGCTTAATTGTTCAACTACTCATTTTTAGGACCTATGTGCAATTATTTTTTACCGCTTTTAATTACTTGATTTATTCGTGATTAAAGAATTGAGTTACGCGTACGTATACCCTTTTCTTTTGGCACGTCAAAATCATGTCACGCGAACGTGTCAGCGATTAATAACGCTTTTGTTGATTTATTAAGAAAGTTTGGTTGAGGTTGCGCGAACGCATCCCTCGGGTCATTTTAGAGTTAAATTTGCAATTATGTTACGCGAACGTATACATAATCGCAATGCTAATCTAAATCGGGTCTAAAGCAAAATTACGAGTATTAAGTTATTTCTTAAACTACTTTGAGATTATTGTAAGATCATGGATCATGGACCTGGAATGAGTTGGAGGCTAATACATTATGGTTTGTCTATTTGGAATTATTTGTTACAGAGGAAAGAGAAAAGAGAATAGTTTTGATTAATACGTTCATGCCTAGAAGCCCGTAAAATGCTAACCAACCAAAGTGACTTAAGCCCAAATCCTTGTCTAATTTATCCAAGACCCAACAGATTATCTTTAAAAGAGTGTGGCCCATCCTACACCCCAAACTAAATGAAAATCCCTCATTCTGATTCTCTCAAATATCAAATAACACAATAGCCCTATCAATAATCAGATAAGATAACATCAAATGGGTTAGAAAAGAGAATTATTAAGCTGTGGAAATATCACGCTCACATTTAGCGTGTAGGTGAAAAAACTCAATGTTTCAAGCATTTGTTAATCTAGCCTCAAATACACTAAGTAAATCAAAAGAACAAACAAAGCAATTGAAGGAGAATAACAAAAAGAAATATCCTAACAAATCATAAAAGAAAATATCTAACTAATGAGTAACAGAAATTAAGAAAGAGAAGTTCATAGAGTAAGGTGAAGAAAATGAACCTTTGAGTGAAATAAAGTTCTTTCATTTGATTAAAAGTTATAGCATCTAAAACCAACGACCGATGAGCTCAAACCGAGAAAAATAAAAACTTTGACCGAAACTAGATCGGAAACATCAAACGACATCGCCGGAACCTCGGACCTGCGAACTCGAACATCGCCTTACTTTAAAGATGGTTTCAGAACTGAGTTTGGACTGATTTTGAAGTTCTTTTGCTGGGTGATTTCCAGCACCGTTTTTGGCTATTTTTGAGCTGGATTTTGCTGGGTGTTGGCGAGGAATTTGAGCTGAAAATGGCTGGTTTTGGGGTTGGTTATTGCTATACTGTTTTTGGAGCTGAATTTCAGCTAGATTTGAGGTGTTTTTTGAGCAGAAAACAGAGCTCATTTGGGGTGGTTTGAGGTGGTATTTTGGTGTTGATTTTGGGTGGAAAAGGGAGCAGCAATTTGGACTGTTTTGCAGCTGATTTTCGCTGCTCTTCCTTGCTGCCATCACAGCTCGTTTTGTTGCGATTTTGGGGTGGATTTTGTGAGTTTTAGGTGCTGATTTTTGTCAGCTTTCATGGTAGTTTTATGCCGGGATATTTTTCTTGGAAGAAGAAGGTTTATGGCTGCTATATTAAGCGAGGAAGAAAGAGGAAAGCTGCTCTTTGAATTTTCCTTGAGCTGAAAATGGCCAATTCCCGGAAACGGGGGGGGGGGGTGGGGGG
>NC_031995.1:56817422-57101308 GCF_001879085.1 Nicotiana attenuata | reverse complement strand
GTGGAGGGATCTGCCGATTTTTTCTAGGTCTAGGTCTATATTTAGGTGTTAAGTACTATTATATAGGGGTAGGAATTAGGTTAGGGGTATGGGCCTAGGAATTATGGGCTTGGGAATTATGGGCTAGGTCCAAAAATTAGGTCTAAAAATGGGTCGTTTGAGCCCGAATTTATTCTTTCCCCGCAAACGAGACTAAAAATACAATCTCATTTATTAATTAATCCTACTTAAGTAAAATAACTATTAAAATAAGACTGGCTATTAAAACAAAACTATTATTGGTATTTTCCGAGATTAAAATAACTACAAAACATTAATGAAACTTTTTTTTTGTAATTTTTGTTTTCTTGTAATAAAAATAAAGTAAAAGAGTAAAAATCAGTTGAAATAGCTATATTAGGCCTAAATTAAATATTTACGTGCTAAAATATGAAAAATCTTGGGGAGGGTCAAAAATCACATGTCTACAGTGTCAGCAAGTGAAAGCCGAACATCAAAGGCCAGGTGGATTGGCTCAAAACATAGAAATTCCAATATGGAAATGGGAAATGATCAACATGGATTTTATGGTAGGGTTACCGCGCACTCCGCGCAAGTTCAACTCAATTTGGTAATCGTGGATCGACTCACGAAATCAGCGCACTTCTTGCCAGTAAAATCAACCGACACAGTGGAACAGTATGCTCAGTTGTATATCAAAGAAATAGTCAGGTTGCATGGCACTCCAGTCTCAATCATTTCAGATCGAGGGGCTCAGTTCACGGCCAACTTGTAGAAGAAATTCCAGCAAGGCTTGGGTACACAGGTAAATCTTAGTACAGCTTTTCATCCTCAGACCGACGAGCAAGCAGAGCGGACTAATCAGACGCTTGAGGACATGTTGCGTGCTTGTGTTCTTGATTTCAAAGGTAGCTGGGATGATCATTTGCCACTCATAGAGTTTGCTTATAACAACAGCTTCCATGCTAGTATCCAGATGGCACCATTTGAGGCGTTGTATGGTAGAAGATGTAGGTCTCCCATTGGGTGGTTCGAGGTTGGAGAAGCTGAATTGATAGGGCCAGACCTTGTGCATCAGGCCATGGAGAAAGTCAAGATTATTAAGAAGAGGTTGAAAACTACTCAGAGTCACCAAAAGTCTTATTCGGACATTCGCCGCAGAAATTTAGAGTTCAAAGAAGATGATTGGTCATTTTTGAAGGTTTCCCTCATAAAGGGTATTTTGCGGTTTGGAAAGAAAGGAAAATCAAGTCCGAGGTATGTCAGACCGTACAGAATCATTCAGATGATCGGCCAGGTGGCATACAAGCTTCAGCTGCCACCCGAGATGTCATTGGTACACCCACTCTTCCATGTGTCTATGTTGAAGAAGGTAGTGGGAGATTCGTCCACTATTGTGCCGGTTGGAACAATTGAGGTTAATGAAGAACTGTCATATGAAGAAATTCAGTTGCCATTCTCGACAGCCAATTCCGGAAGTTGAGAAATAAAGAAATTGCCTCCGTGAAAGTGTTATGGCGAAACCAGCAGGTTGAAGAAGCCACTCGGGAAGCCGAGGAAGAAATGAAAAAGAAGTACCCGCATTTGTTTGTATAGCCATGTAATAGCTTCTTTGAATTTGGTTCCTATGAAATTTGTAACACTTGATTAGTCTATGTAAAACTGTTCCGTTTTGATTATATATTGCCTATAAGGTCATGGTTGGTGTCGTTACGAGTTATGTCATGTCAACGGATTGAGTATATGCTGTTAGGATATGTTTCTGGGGCCCTCTGGCAGATGGATAGGCCTAGTTACAAAGGAAACTCTGGCAAAATTTTGGGAAACTTAGAAAGTTAGCCAAATTTGGGGGCTGTTGGCACGTGGTTTGAAACTGAAGTTGCATAAGGTGCTGATAAGTGAACCTTGTTCCTCATTCGAGGACGAATGATCTTAAGTGGGCAAGGATGTAAGGCCCCGTGAAACTTTTACTCAAAAATCGAAAATCTCGTTGTGCCAAGTTAAGGAAAAATATTTTTTAGAAGAGCGCGTTTTTTGCGGCCCATTATGTGACCGCAATACGGGCCACATAACTGCCGCGGAGTGAGGCAGAATGTTGGCTAATTTGAGTACAACTATGCGGCCAATTATGCGATCGCATAATCAATATACGGGCCGCTTAGTCATCGCATAACCTCATTGGGATTTTTGCGAAGGGCAGTTCTGCGGTGCATTATGCGACCGCAGAAACGGTATGCAGACCGCATTTTGGTCGCATACCAGGGCAGAATATTCAAGTCTTGAGCGCCACTTTTGTTGTACCTTTTGCGGGCCACATATCAGTTATGCGGTCGCAGATTGAGTCGGGGCTCCTATTTTCTAACTTTTAAAGCATGATCCCGTTCCGTTAAAAACACCCCATTAGACCCTCTTGTGCTATTTTCTACTACATCTAGAGTGAGAGAAAGAGTTCTAGAGGGAGAAAGTGATCCTCACCAAGTCACTATTCAATCCTTGTCCAACTCTTTGAAGATTACTAAGTAAAGTTACTAAGCCTTCATCCTAAGAGGTAAAAACTTGTGCCCTAACCTTTGATTTCGAAATTCCTATTAAAATAAGTAATTAACATGTGGGTTCATGGGTATAAGGGTTTATTATCTTGCATGCATGAATTATAAAAGGGTATGGGGAGATTGTGAGCTAAAAATGTAACAAATGGGGTGTAGGATGATAGAATCTCTCACAATAAGGTCTTAAAATCATAATGCACACTTAGTGCTTGATAATATACTCGAATGAGCTAGAATCTTGATCATCTCTCTATTTTTTGGTTCAACTTGTAATTCTCATAAAATAGATCGAAGTTGCTAAGAGTTTCGGAATTTTGTAAGAATTTAAGGAAAGCTCTATTGAGGTACGTATGGCTAAAACCCCCTCTTCATAGAAATTGAGCTCCTTTGGCGTCCATGAAAATGTTGTAAGCCCGAAATTGATTGATGTATTGCTTGCTATTTCAAATGAATTGGTGTTGCAAAAATATATGTGAAAGGTGTGCCTCAATGTTTCCAATATGCTATTTTTGATAATTTAAGGATGTGTGAAGAATGTGAACCATGTGCTAAAGTGCCTAGATTTCAAGTCAAGTTTAAATTGATATTGTTATGCCAAACTATGTGAAATCATCTCTATGCGTACAACTTGAATTGCTCTTGTATGTGCCTATTATCTTAATCGCAAGGTTAAATGTTGAATGTGGAAAGGATGTGAAATGTGGGGGAAAAGAGTTTGAGTTATGAAATGTGGCCTAGTGCCAAGTATGATGTGATAATTGTGGCCCCAAGTGCCGATGAACTGATATATGTGAAATAAAGCTTCAAATGAGATGATTGATGAAAAAGGAAAAATGTGTTGGTAGGACGGCCTAGCCGATCGGGCCGTGATCGGACGCCATGCCGCACACATGGTGGTATTTTGCTGATATTGAAACCGAAAAGTGGGAATGAAGTTGTGACTAAGGTACATGTCTCAAATGAGGTAACCTAGCCAATCGGGTCGTGATTGGACTCCGCGCAAGAAAGCGGTGGTATTGTAAATGATGATGCAACAATATTAAATGTCCCAACCTAAAGCTATGGAAATTATGTGAAAGCTATGTGGCCCTTTTTATTTGACGATGTGGTGATTGTTTAAGGCCTTTGTTGATCCTTATGATTTCATTATTCTTGTATGATAGTTCTTTCTAATGAGATAGTGTTTAGTTATACATACTAGTACTATTCCACGGTACTAACATCCGTTTTGCCGGGGGCGCTACATCTTTAAATGGATGTAGGTGGCTCCATAGCAGACAGTGCGGATCGTAGATAGCGGTGCATCCTCATTTCAGCAGTCTTAGTGAGCACTTTTCTTCCAGGGGTTATGCAGCATATCTTTTGTTATAAATTATCACATTTTGAGGTATAGCCGGGGCCTTGTTGATCATAGCGAGTTGGGTAAAGAGTGTCCAAAGAGGCTTGCTCGGTCGGGTTCACTCGATTGAGCGCCGGTCGCGCCTCCCGAGGTTGGGGCGTGACACTTATAGGGCTGTATAAGCATCAGTAGGTAAGCATATCTTCAGATTATCTTTGACTCCCATTTACATTCAATTATTATATTATCAGTTCAGTTTCAGCTTTCAGTTATTCTGTTGCCTTACATACTCGGTACATTATTTCGTACTAACGGCCCTTTTGTTGGGGACGCTGCATTTCATGCCTGTAGGTCATGATAGACAGCTGGATAGACCTTCCCAATAGACAGAGTCAAACATCAGCTTGGTTGGTAAGCTCCACTTCCTCGGAGTTACCAAGTCTAGACCTTGGAGTCCATTTTATATATATAGGTTTGACGGGTTGGTCGAGGCCCCGTCCCGACCATGGTATGGTTCAGTTATTTCTAGAGGCTTATAGACGAGTCCTGTATAATTTGTATAGCAGTAGATATTTAGGGCGGCTTCGTCGGCCTGCACAATTATATATGTAAGGCCACGGAAAAATTCGCTAAGTAATTTAGGATTTCGTGGTGCCACATAGGATAATTATAATATTTTATGTGCTAATAACATGGTGGACATCAATTGTACTTGGTAAATAAGTGTACGAATCTTATGGTAAGTAATTTGGGGCCCAAGGAAAGGCCTAAACCTAAGTCAAATTGAAAAATTTCATAATAGGCTATGATTCAAAATGAGTTTGCACAAGTCCACACTTTGAACGACCATATCTAAATATGTATAAGGTTTTATGTGATGAACAACCTATCATATGAAATGTCTTCGAGTCTAGTTTCCAATGCTTCAAACCGTTCGTCATTTGGACATTCTTACACAAAGTTATGATCATATTACCAAAGGCTGGAAAAATGCGATCCTGTGTCGAATCTGCGATCGCAAATATGTCGCATTTTTGACTCTGCGATCGCATATCTGTCGCAAATTGGGCCATTGTTGCCCAGTATTGGGCAACTATTTCGTGATGCATTCTGCGGCCCACATTCTTGTTTTGCGGTCCATTCTGCGATCGCAGACCCGATTTCGGAGGCTTATTTTTTCTATTTTTATAACCCGGCCCCATTTTCATATATAGTCTTTGGGGATTCATTTGGGGTCATTTTCTACTGATTTTAGAGAGAGTTGAGAGCATATAGAGAGAGAAAGAGAGAGAGAAGGAGCCTAGCTTCATAATCACCCATCTCTTGCTCAAGTCCTCAAGAATCAAAGAATCCAATCACATGTTCTTCATCTAAGAGGTAAGGTTCTATACATTAGACTTTAATTTCGAGTTTGGGGCATAAGATGGGTTATTAAGGTATAATTCTTGGGTGTAATAGCATTATGTATACATGCATGTACAAATTAGGTTTGTAGGAAGATTGTTGAACATAAATAAGTAAAGATTGGGTTGGGGAATGAAGAAACCTTGTAAAAGAGATTTGAAATCAAGATGCTCAACTAATATTTGATAAAATGCTCAAATGAGCTGAAACCATGAATACCTTCCTAATTTGTGTTCAATTTTGTTATGCCTCAAAGTAGATTGGGATTGCTAGAATTTTCGGAATGTCGTAGTAACTTAAGGAAAGCTTAAACAAGGTATGTATGGCTAAAACCCCGTCTTTTAGAAATTGAGCTCCATTGGTGCTTGTGTAAATGCGGTAAGACTAAAGTTTGGGTCCTTGCATTGATTGTTATTTTACATGAATTGGTGTTGTAACCTTATATGCGTGAAGGATGTGTCTCAACATGATCAATGTGCTATCTTGATAACTTGAAAGTGGCAAAAGATATGAATTATGTATTGAAATGCTTAGACCTTAAAAATAGATTGAAGTTGCATTGTTGTGCCATCTACGTGAAGTCTTATCTATGCTTACAATTTAAATTGCTCTTGTGTGCACCTACTGTCCTAAATGGCAAAGCTAATATTGAAATTGGGAACGATGTAAAATACGGCCTAGTGCCAAGAATGATGTGATAAGTTGTGGCCCCAAGTGCCTATGAAATGATATATTTGAAACAAAATGATTAATGAGAAGGGAACAACGCCTTGGTAAGGCGGCTTAGCCGATTGGGCCGAGATCGGACTCCGCTCAAGATAGCGGTGGTATTGTGAATGAATTCCGGAAAAAGGGACAATGAGATTGTGATTGAAGTATATGTCTCAAGTGAGGCAACCTAGCCGATCTGGTCGAGATCGGACTCCCCTCAAGATAGCGGTGGTATTGTGAACAAATGATGAGTAGTGTGAAATGCCCAAAACTAAAGGCTATGGAAACATGATGTGAAAATTGTATGATTCATTATTATTGATAATGTTGTGATCGTTTAAAGCTTTTGAGTTATACTTGTGGGTTCCTTATTTTTGTATTAAAGTTCTTTCTAACTAGATGGTATTTAGTTATACATACTAGTGCAATTTGATGGCACTAACGTCCCTTTTGCCGGGGGCGCTACGTCTTTAAATGGATGTAGGTGTTTCTTTAGCAGGCAGTGTTGGTCGCAGCTAATGCCGCATCATCCTTTCAGCTGACTTGGTGAGCCCCACTTCGTTTCGGGGTCCTGTTTCATCTGTTCATCATGTACTTTGTATTTGAAGTATAGCCGGAGCCTTGTTACCGGCATTTCCATATTACATTACTCTTCAGTTGTGTCTAGAGGCTCCGTAGACAGGTTGTAGGTAGTGTCGGTTATTGGAATTAAAGTAGAAATATTGGTGTTTGGCAAAGATTTATAAAACTTGTAATATTTTGATAATTATGTTTTAAGCTGCTAATGGAAATGAAATGAAAGTTGTTAATGAAATACTTACTAAGTATGATTAATGGAGTCCATCTCCTATTTATTCATGAATTAGTTTGGTTAGAATGAAACCTAACAGGCTTGCTCAGTCGGGTTTACCCGGTTGAGCGCCGGTCGTGCTCCTCGGTTATTGGGGCGTGACAACTTAGTATGGGAGCCTAAGGTTATAGAGTGTCCTAGGATGTCTCGGAGCCGTGTCTAGTAGAGTCCTTCTTATCGGTGTGTAGTAGACCACATCTATAAGTTGGAGTCTATTCGGACATTTAGGAATTTCACCCTTCTTTGATACTCCAATCGTGCGATAGAGCTCAAGTTAGGGAGTTTGAAGCCATGAGGGGGGAGTGATCCCACCATTGAGTCCGAGGGGATTGCCCAAGGACTTGTTAGGAGAATGTATTGAGCTGTGGAGGGATTGGTAGAACCAATAGCTAAGAGGGGAGTGTCCTTGTCCCTATTGATGTCACTGCACCACAAAATCCTATAGTATATCGGCATGGTACCAACGTACGTTAGGGATGTGGAGTCGAGGGGCATCGATTCAGCTATTGCCCTATCAACCTAAGGTCACCAAGTAAGTCACTACATAGCACCACTAACGTACTCTTGTTGTATATGTATATCCATATTGAAGAGTCCTCACAAACATGGTCTTAATAAGACGCGAGTCACAAAGACTTGTGTGTACCTACTCCATGAAAGAGCCGTATTGTTCGTGAATCCACTCTATCACAAATTCTCTTATTTACATCCTCTTGTGGAATTAAGTTCTATAAATACATCCTTGAATGGGGTTATAACTCTAGGATTAATACTTCCCACTTTCTTTCCTAAAATTCTCAACAAGGGACTATATCCGATGAATTTCTTATAGAATATTTTATTTAAATGGACAACATCTGCCAACTTGTGCCTATGCATGCACTGTTGTAAAGTTTACCTATGTGGTGTCAAGTTCCATGTATGGTATCCCAGTGTTGCGATCCTTCTTTAGTCACTCTTTTACTCACTTGTGTATATGGCTTATATGGTTTGAACAATCACTCTACTCTCTTGCGAGTATCATCATGAAAGCTTCTCAATGTCTAGTAACATAAGAGCATAACTTAACACCTATCACATGAGTGCATCGAAATGGTCACCGTGTGCATAAAGTCTCTCTAAAAATTAAGATCCTCACATCCCCGTCATAGGAAGATCTTGTGTCCACATCTTAGTATAACTTTCGTGTCCACTTGGGACATCCCGCAGTAAGTAGCTCACTTTGTTCCTAGTATTGTGGTTGCCCGTGACGTGGTCGTGTATTGCAGTTGGGAGTTAATATAGCAGAAGCATGTCCAGCACATGACAAATGTTTATTTTCTCTTTACACCTCCACAACATGTGTTAGTTGTGTTCCTTAGTGAATTCATTGTGCTAGTTTCCCAACACTTGTTCGATAACCATGAGAGAACATATCCTTCTATGTGTCATTATAACACTTCCTTTATCATAAGAACCCTTACTAGGCTCTCCGTCAAGACCAAGCGCACCTTTGGAGGTTATCGTAGCACAACGCCTGTTTCTCCTGTTTTCTATCTTTCATTAGCATATGGGTACTTCTCAAGTGAAAATACATGGAGAACTCATTATGAACATCTGCAAACCTTCCATGATTATTTTATACTATCTCATTGGGTTCCCACCTCACTTCAAGTTCATCAAAGGTTGACAGCATGCCGCAATTGCTGAGATTGAATGATCTCCTTTCGATAATGGATTATCTACATATGTGCTAGTCCAACGATCTGCTTATCAGTCTAACTCTCGCCTTTTGGGTTTGGGTTGACCAAGGAGCAATACACCTAATAACACATTCGTATACCAAAGCTTCTCTCCCAGTCAAGTCTTATAGCGTCTCCCAATTTGGCTGGTAATAGTTGGTTGCGTAGAAGTGTGCTGTAGTGCTTCCTTGTGAAGTAGAGTTGCTAACCATAATTGGATTTTTGAATTCTGGAGCTATACATCACGTGACTACATACAGAGATGTTCTTTCAAAAATGTAGCTTCTCGTAATCGCTTTATATTACCACCATTCCTAGTGGTTACAATGTAAAGGTTACTTCCATAAGGATCTCTTACTTTCTTTTCATTTGTCTTGCATCATGTTTTGTTTACCCGTAATCTTCAATGCGATATTATCTCAATGTCTCGACTAGTTATCCAACTATGTGATCTGATTTAATTAACCTCACTTTTATGTACTCTACAAGCGCCCTGAGAGTGGGCAAATTTCCCTTTTTCTACAGACTTCTAATGTCTTCAACTCTGTTTCAGCTTCTCGATTCCAAGAGGTGCTCTTAGTTGTGCTGCCTTACTATCTATTTTCATCTGGTAACTCTCCTCGTGAATCTAATTTTATGCCTTATGGCGTCAATGGTCGGGGTATGTCCCTTTGGTGAAAATAAAAAGATACTGCTCGCACTCCGTATGAGATGTTCTCCTAAACAATCATCTACCTGCTCTACTTGTCCATGTGACTAGATAACCTAGGTTACTTTTCCCCGATAAATGCATTAAGATGTCTCATTCTTTCAAACTTATCCATGTGGGCACTTTGAGGCCTTGTTTTATACCAACTCGTAATGGTTTTAAGTACTTTCTGCCATTGTTGACGATTTTCTAGGACTACTAGGGCTTGTCTTATGGGTTTCAAAAGTAATGATTTTCCATAAAGTTCAAGCTTAAATTTCCATGATTTCAAACCAAAGTGTGTCCCCTTTTCAAAAGTCTTAAATGGGTCGGATTGGATGGGTTACGTGGCCTTCTGCTCACTCGACTTCTAGGATCATTGACAACGTCATTGTCATGTGCAGGAAATTTTGCTACCTCTAGCATTCCACCGCCTTAGGAAGGGTTAGATTGTTCGAATTATGATAATCTCATAAGTAGATGACTTCTTTTCCATCCTCATGCGCTTGTGGCATAGAGTCCTTGTGTCGCTTATTGTTAGGAGTGAACTCAAATTCCACGTATTCATTTGCGGCCTCAATCACACCCATGTTGCAAGAGTCATATCATTTGAGCTCAACTACTTACCTTACGCTCAGGGACACAACTGGTGTATCCTACTTGGTCACTTCTTTAAAAATCTCAAGTTCACATACATGGTATCCACCTTATCTAAGAATATTAGTTACCACTATGCTTCATTTATCTGATAATTGATGTAGTCACCTGGACTAAACCATGTCAGCATCATTAATAGAAATCCTTGTGTCTCTTAGTATGTAACCTCATGAAATACTCTACTCGGTGCATAAATGGATTCCTGAATAATTCCAGCCCAATCTTGAACTCCGTTGCTCCTTACTGTATTGGATCTATTTGGTATTAAAGGTTCAAACGTGTCAAAGTCACCCTGTGATCACATACATTCAGTAGGTAATTTTATGGTCAATTTATTATAGCACATCTTAGAGTAATCGTGAAGGTCACCACGAGTTTAGTTTGGGTGATCGCATAGAGAATTAGAATTCAGGAGGGCGAACCGGCTATTCTCAAAATTTTCCCCTGTAGATGTTATGTGAATTGATGATGAAGGGTACGTAAGCCCATTTCCCATTAGGTCGCACTAGGAGTGTGATGTTTTCCCATTGTTATTCCTCATGAATTTGTGTTTTCATATGTCTATGTCTAAGAAGGTAGGTGGAGATCATTTGTGTATCACCTTGGTGTAAATTATTGAAGTTAAATGTTAATGGATAGTTAGCTTATGCGAGGTATCTAGCTGTCATCCTTGTTAGATAAGTTTGGAGGTTGGGGTTATTTCCGTGAATGTGTTATGGAAAAGCCTATAAGTATTAGAGGCCACATTGAAGGCCGAGAGTATTGTGGAAATAAGGTATTTTCTCTTGATTGTATAGCAGTTGGTTTTGATTTGAAAAGTACCTTCTAGGTGTTATGATTTAAAAATGTGCAGTCCATGTTCAGGTATCATCGTGATAATGTAGTGCTTGTAATGCTGAGGTTCATGTTATTGATATATACATTGTAGTGCTTTGTCAAGTTGTGGATGTGTTTTTAGGATGGTTTTGGTGGTTCTCTGGCAGGTGGATAGGCCTAGTTACAAAGGAGACTCTGCCGAAAATTCTGAAAAATTTAGGAGATAGTCAAAATTTAGGGACTTGAGGTAGGTGAGAAAAAGAGATATATTAAGTTAAGCGTTTAGGGCGGACTCTACTCCTCATTCGAGGACGAATGATCCTAAGGGGGGGAGGATGTAAGGCCCCGGAAAATTACGCTAAGTAATTTAGGATTTCGTGGTGCCACGTAGGCTAATTATAATATTTTATGTGCTATTAACATGGTGGGAATCAATTGTACTTGGTAAATAAGTGTACGAGTCTTATGGTAAGTAATTTGGGGCCCAAGAAAAGGCTTAAGCCTAAGTCAAATTGGAAAATTTCATAATAGGCTATGATTCCAAATGAGTTTGCATAAGTCCACACTTTGAACGAGCATATCTAAATATGTGTAAGGTTTTATGTGATGAGCAACCCTTCATATGAAAGGTCTTAGCGTCTAGTTTCCAACGCTTCAAACCGTTTGTCATTTAGACATTCCTACACAAAGATATGATCAAATTACCAAAGGCTAGAAAAATGCGATCCTGTGTCGAATCTGCGATCGCAAATATGTCGCATTTTTGACTCTGCGATCGCAGATTTGGCCAGTGTTGCCCAGTTTTGGGAACCTATTTCGCGATGCATTCTGCGGCCCACATTCTTGTTTTGCGGTCCATTCTGCGATCGCAGACCCGATTTCGGAGGCTTATATTTCCTATTTTTATAACCCGACCCCATTTTAGTATATAGTTTTTGGGACTTCATTCGGGGTCATTTTCTACTGATTTAGAGAGAGTTGAGAGCATATAGAGAGAGAAAGAGAGAGAGAAGGAGCCTAGCTTCATAATCACCCATCTCTTGCTCAAGTCTTCAAGAATCAAAGATCCAATCACATGTTCTTAATCTAAGAGGTAAGGTTCTATACATTAGACTTTAATTTCGAGTTTGGGGCATAAGATGGGTTATTAAGGTATGATTCTTGGGTGTAATAGCATTATGTATACATGCATGTACAAATTAGGTTTGTGAGAAGATTGTTGAACATAAATAAGTAAAGATTGGGCTGGGGAATGAATGAAACCTTGTAAAAGGGATTTGAAATCAAGATGCTCAACTAGTATTTGATAAAAAGCTCAAATGAGCTGAAACCATGAATACCTTCCTAATCTGTGTTCAATTTTGTTATGCCTCAAAGTAGATTGGGATTGCTAGAATTTCCGGAACGTCGTAGTAACTTAAGGAAATCTTAAACAAGGTATGTATGGCTAAAGCCATGTCTTTTAGAAATTGAGCTCCATTGGTGCTTGTGTAAACGCGGTAAGACTATAGTTTGGGTCCTTGCATTGATTGTTATTTTACATGAATTGGTGTTGTAACCTTATATGCGTGAAAGATATGCCTCAACATGATCAATGTGCTATCTTGATAACTTGAAAAGGGCAAAAGATATGAATTATGTATTGAAATTCTTAGACCTTAAATTTAGATTGAAGTTGCATTGTTGTGCCATCTACGTGAAGTCTTATCTAAGCTTACAATTTAAATTGCTCTTGTGTGCACCTACTGTCCTAAATGGTAAAGCTAATGAGAGAGACGTTATTTTCAGATAATTCTGAATATGGCCTCATCGGCCTAAGTTGAGTGTTACCCCTCCAGAGTTCATATTTATAGAGTGGTATGCTCGGGCCGAGTATGGCACCGGGTGCCGGCCACGCCTCTTCAGGTTTGGGGCGTGACAAACTTTTGTCATGCCCCGAGCGTGGGGGCAAGACCGACACTCAGTGCCTCACCTATCCTTGCGTACCACTTGTGACTAAGAGACTCTAAACATGTAATGTCATACTTTGGCCATGGCCCACATAACAAGATAATGTGCAAAGTGAAATATAAAACTGAATAGAGACTAACACTGGCTAAATGTCAATATAAAGCTGGCCAGCAAGGCCGTCATAACTACTACAACTGACAAGCCAACATAATATACGTACAGGGCCTACAAGCCCAACATACTGCACTAACTGACAGGATATGTCTACAAGCCTGTACTGATGGTTGTACTGTGATCGGAACAGGGCCCCAACCTACCCATAACCTATCTATATATATACACAAGATGTACACTAAACTTCTAGACCCGGCAACTCCGAAGGACGGAGAGCTTACTGATAAAGCTGAACTCGGGCAACACCTACTGAGGAGGTCTACCCGTCTGTCTGTCTTAACCTGCACGCATAAATTGCAACGCCCCCCGAAAGGGACTTCAGTACGAAATAATGTACCGAGTATGTAAGGCAATATAATGAAAGCTGAAACTGAACTGATAATATAATAACTGAAACCAATTAGGAATCAAAGATAATCTGAATATATGCTCACTTGCTGATAATGACTCAACTCTCTCAATATAGTAAGTAAAATAGCTGTCCGGTCTTATACGGCTCGATATATATATAACTGCTCTTCCATAGTAGGCTCGCTCATAGGCGCTCGACCATACTAGGCTCTGTATCTCGGCCATGCTGGGCTCGCTTATAGGCACTCGGCCACATAGGCTCGGTATATAACTTACCATCTGATTAGAGGTTGCCCAATAGGGGCCTGCCCATCGTTTATAGATCGATGGTACTGAAAATACTGTAATACTGTATATATAGACTCTCTACTCTCTTGACTGGAAGAAGGAAATACTCGAATTGAATATGAAGTCCCGACAAGGAGAATACTTGTATCTTATGAGACTAGGAAATGTACATAAATTCAGGAATATGAATTTCTCTTTATGCCTTGTTATCAAACTCGTGTAATTACGAGATCATGCCAAAATGAAAGAAGGGCTTAGCCTTAACATAGCTGGAGTAGGGAAAAATCCGTATGATATTCTCGGAAAAGGTTGCACCGTACTCCCTTAGTATCACAAAATCTCACATTGTTAATGTGCTAAGAAATCTCGTTGGTTGAAGAAATCACGTTGTAGTGTTTTGTAGTAATTTTTACGAATTTGTAACAAACCGCCTTGCTAATTTCTAGAACCTCAAGTCTTATTGTAGTATGGTTTATATTGAAAATCTTAGAATGGAAGTGTTTTGGTAACTAACACATTATTTTGCTTGTAGTATTCTTGGTATTGAAAATCTTAGAAAGCTCCCACCAAATGGTGTATACAACAGATGTGCAAGTATTATAATAGAGCTTCGAGTTGTGGATGTGAATTATACCTATTTGATAGAGCTCAGTTGTAAGCAGTCAATTTCCTAAACATGAATTGGAGACGTAAGTTAAGACAAAGGAAATAACCCAAGAAAGATTACATGGAAAATTGATGTAAGAATGTGCCAACGAGTAGTTAGCAGTTGATTCAGGAAGAGCCTAGTTATGGCTAAACAAGAGGTTACAGATGAGTCAACAGATCGTGTGGTATCAGAGCAGTCCTGTCCTAGGGAGTCTACAAGCCGTGTCTAGTAGAGTCTTATTTATGGGTGTGTTGTGCACCACACTTATAGTTAGGAGGCTATAGGGCATTTAGTATTGTCACTCTTTCTTCCTATTCTATATCGTGTGTTAGAGGAAATGTCAAGAGAATCGGTCCAGGTATGTTAATGCTATTCCTTGTTTCTTTTTGGCATGATCTATACGCTACAAGCGAAACGAGAAAGTGCACAACTTCCATAAATGACTCTATTCATAGAAATGCTAGAGATACTTATGTTCTTGATTCCCCATGTGTCCTATTATTCTATCATCTATTCATGGGTCTTAGAAAATACATAAGTTGATAAAGTTTATTTCATGATATTAATCAAAGGCATAATGGCCTTATAACACTCCGAAAGATTTTATTGACGTACTTCTCATGCATTGCATTCATTTATACATGTACATTGACCCATGACCAGATGACGTTATATACGCGTATATATGTATATGGGATATGGGAAAAGGTTACAGCGTTATTTACGCACCACCACCTGATCAGTTGGTACACGTTGAGGATTTTGCCCACAGTGGCCAAGATGATATATTGGATGCCCTCAGATGCTTGATGATGTTATGAACACATATACCTATGCATGGCATGATATTTATACGCATATGCATGGCATTATAAATATTAATGATTCATAGAGTTATTCAGACTTAAATGTTGAGTCTTTTACTCCATGTTTCTCTTATGTCTATTGTTTACTGATTTTCTTTCCTTACATAATCGGTACATTATTTGTACTGACGTCCCTTTTGCTTGGGGACACTGCGTTTCATGCCCACAGGTCCCCATAGACAGGTCGAGAGTCCTCCAAGTGAGCTAAATTTTGAGTTATCTTCAACAGTGAGAGAGGTATGTATAATTGGCCACACCGAACACAGTTATGCCGTATGGGAGCTAACAGACATGGTTTAGGAGAAGGACAGGATATCAAGATCCGGCTGGGGTTAGAGTAACCCAAAATGATGGATGGATTATATGCGTTAGTTGACATTTCCGAAGGATATTGCAAATATGCTAATAGATCTCCTTGTGAGACACCAAGATGGTGCACTCTAAAATAGTACATCTAGATATGAGTACTGCAAAGATAGGCACTGGAAGCCTTGAAGGGATAAATATTACCTTAGTGTGGCTCTCGTCCCTAGTAGAGAAAGAATGTTAGGCAATCCAAAGAGCCAGTGGATGGAGCAAGGGGAGCAAAAAGCAAAAGAACGTCTTGTTAAAGTTTTCAGAATAAAGTGACAGACATAAATGTTAGCAAGGAAATAAGAAGAGAGTCAATGAAGCATTATGAATAAGATATGATACATGGATGACAATGGTAGATCAAAAAGATGACAGTATTACAGAGTCCATAGTTAAGTGAAGGAAAATACGAGAGGTGACAGGCCTTGAGACAACAAAAGGATATAGGCCATAAAGTCATACCCTCATTTCGAGAAATAAGTTTATGACTCTAACGTGATTACCAGAAGAAAAAGTCAGACCCCAGAGTAAAAGAAATCAGTATGGACTGGTGAAAAAGATAAACTAAACATGAATTAGAGACTGAGCGATTAGATAATAGTCGGCATCATGAGAATTTCAGATTGCGTTTCGGCGATAATAGAATGAACAACAGAAGAAGATTCTTGAGAAACTCAGAGAATGGTCATTCAGGAAGACGCTTCCCTAAAGCAAGCAATGCGAGCAAAGTTAAGCTTAAGCGACAGTATGTGCCAGTTACACTAAGTGTCACCCTCGCGAGTAAGGAAATTTGTTATCCTTGGTACAGAAGGATTATTGCAAGGCGAGTAAGGGTCATCGATGACTTCGAAAGACGCTAAATATGAAGAGGTAAAACATCTATAGGTAGATCATTGTAGCACTAACTCTTAGTACTCCCCTAAAGGGGGGAATATGGAGTGATGTGACATTAAGTCAGAATTAAGTGGTTTTAGTAATTATGGAATGGTAAAGGAAGAATGCGATAAAAATGAGAAAGGAATGAGATTGCACTTATCCAAATCCTACAGATATGCTACGATTCCAGAACACTATACAAGCACGACATCAAAGAAAAGAAGTAAGGGTTCATGTCCTGGATATTTTTGATAAATAAGGAGCATGTGCAAGAGGTAAGTTAAGACAAAGGAAATAAACCAAGAAAGATTACGCGGAATATTGATATGACAATGGGCCAACGAATAGTAAGTAGTTGATTCAGGAAGAGCCTAGTTATGGCTAGACAGGAGGTTACAGATAAATCAATAGATCGTGCAAGATAAACATAGTAAAACCCAGTGTAATGAATGCAGCCTCGCAGTTATGAAATTGTGATCCTTGAGATATATTCATATAGGAGTTGGGAAGTTAAAAAGGCACTGTATGAGTATTACGGAAATAAAAGAGAATGCCACTGGGAAGACAGTCGAAATATCAGTTCAGAAGCAACCCTACAAGCACAAGGGCACGGAGGTAAGTAACTAAGGATAATTATAGGTGAATACGAACATCAAAAATTCTATCGGGTATGCGATATAATAAGCTCGCAGCTTTACAAGAGTCAGAAGGTCTTCCCTAAGTACTACAATGAAAGACTAGCTGATGAAATAGTGAAGAAGGCTTCAACCTAAACATGTAACTTGAAGGAGAAATGATCATGTTGGCCTTATAGGTCCGCATGTCACATGTATAATTTTTTTTATATATCAAGTTGTGTCGTCTTATATTTAGTATTCCCCTATGTCTATTCTGATTAGTCCATGAAGGCCAGTTTGGCACATTTGCCAATGAAAGTACAATAAGAATGATATGTTATGTTCGTACTCGGTTGAGTAAGGTACCGGGTGCCCGTCGTGGCCCATCGGTTGGGTCGTGACAAAAGTGGTATCATTCGACGAAATTTATTTTCTTCAATTTATTTAGCTTTTATGCCTTTCAACCACATTGGAACATTTTATCCATGATCTTAAATATTTGTAACCTCTATTGAAACATGATTAAATTACTTTACGTGCTTTCAAAGATGATCTCATTTGTGAGCTTACATCAATTTACTTACTCCGTACTCTCACGTACGAATGTTACCCCTAAACCTAGGAAGGTGTGGCTAGCACCCGGTGCCGTACTGGCCCAAGCGAACCACTCTGTAGCTCATTTTTTTCTTCTGCAAGTATCATGGGCCAACATGACCATAACTCGTAATGCATAACTATAAGTGGGCCACAACTCTGTATCAATGAAACATCCTTCTTAAAACATGAATACATATGGGCCATCAAGGCCTCTGACATACTATACGAAATGAGTCTCTGTCTACAAAGCCTCTAAGATTATTTGACATCAAATGGGATAGGGTACCGGCTTACGCATAAGTCTGTAGCAAAACTCTGACACGATGACTCATAGACTCGGCTGCACTCCGAATGAGGTAGATTCTTACCGATCCTTCACTGAATGCCAATCTCGTCTACTATGAGGGCTCGTCAAACTGATTATCTTTACATGTAGGCATGAAGGAGGCATCTCCAGCAAAAGGACGTCAGTACGAATAATGTACCGAGTATGTAAGGCGGAACTGAAACATAACAATAAGCCAACATTAATTAAAGACATCTAAGAATAAACCTGAATCTCTGAAGTGTCACCGTATATGCGTATTTATTATACTTGCGTATATAATGCTTCTCTTTAAGACTATTTCTATTATCCATATAGTGTGATGCATAACTGCCCAACTGATAAGTGGTAACTGCCCGACCGACCTTAGCTCGGTGGTAAATATATAACTGCCCAAACGGCCTTAGCTCGGTGGTAAATGTGTAGTTGCCCAACCAGCCATAGCACGGTGGTAAATGAATATGCATGACTGCCCAATCGATGGTAAATAATGATACATAACTGCCCAACCGGTGGTAACTTTCCGACAGGCCATAGCACGGTGGTAAATGCATGAAGATGCATGGACATGTATCACTATATTATAAATACTAACATCTCTATGGTATACCTAATTAGGGACTTCGGGACATAGTTAGACATTCTTGAATATCATTTTACTGGAATAAATAACATAGACATCCTTAACTGCTAAGAGTAGAAATACTTATGAAATAGCATTACATTTACGTATCCTAACTTGGATCATGCCAAAAGAAAGAAGGGATAGCCTTAACATACCTGAGTCGATTCTCTTGACAATCCTCTAAAACGCGTTAATTGCGACCAAACATGGAATAAGTTGTATGAAAAGCTTGAAGCAATCACGTTGCTATGCAAAGAAAATCTTGGCGGAAACGTTTCCTTAATTTATGAGAAGTAACATTTCTATGCAAGGAAGTAACGTTTCCCTCTTCCAGAATCCTTGGCCTTCGAGTGCCATGACCCACTCTGCCAACCCTTCACCATCCATCTCCTCTAAATTTGTCAAGCAAGCTCCCAATGGATCTTTGGCGTTCAGGGTCTTATCGTCTTTATACAGGATCACATCCACAGCTTCCACTAGTGAGCAATTTGCATATTCACTGAGTCTCCTCATGGATTGTTGAACGCTGAATATTACTTCTTCATCATTCAACCTCATTTTTAATTCCCCAGATTCACAATCAATCAATGCTCTCCCAGTGGCTAAAAGTGGCCTCCCCAGAATGATGGGTATCTCCTCATCTACCTGGCAGTCCAAAATCACAAAGTGTGCAGGGAATACAAACTTTCCCACTTGTACCAGCACATCATCAAGAATCCCCGTCGGTCTTTTAACCGTGCGGTCAGCGAGTTGCAACAGCATCGAAGTCCGTCTAGCTCTGCCAATGCCTAGTTTCATATATATTGCTAGAGGCATCAAGTTTATGCTGGCTCCTACGTCGCACAATGCTTTTGAAAAAGCATAACTCCCAACAGCGCACAGAATAGTGAAGCTACCTGGATCAAACATCTTTTGAGCCATGGGTCTTGTCACTATCGCGCTACATGTCTGTGTCAGAGTTACCATGGACAGGTCCTGAAAGTCAAATTTCCGTGACATCAGGTCCTTCATTATCTTTGCATAGCCTGGCATTTCTCTCAAAGCATCCATCAGAGGGATATTCAATTGAATATGACGAAGCATCTCCATGAATTTCCTGTATTGATCTTCTTTCTTTTGTTTTGCAAGTCTCTGAGGGAATGGTGCAGGCATCACTCTTTGTCCATTGCTTGCTGGCTGTTCTTTATTGGAATTTTGTGGCACAAGAGGTACCACCTGTTCTGCAACTTGTTCACTTTCTTTAGCCTTGCCCTTATCAACCTGAGCATGTTCAACCACCACTTCAGTGAGTTCTGCTAATTCATCTATCTCTAATGGAACTGGAGTGGCTGGTGTAGTCTCTCGTCTGGATTGAACAACTTTTTGCTCCCTGTCTAAGTCTCTCCTATTAAGGAGACTTACTACCATCAGCTGATTCGGGTTTTGCTCCTTGGGGTTAATGTTTGTGTTGGCTAGCAATGTTCCTTGGGGGCGGCTTGTTAAGGCCATAGACAGCTGCCCCAATTGAGTTTCAATACCCTTAATTGTTGAGTCATGCACTGCGAACTTTTTCCAGCATCTTACCATTTGTTCCAATGAGTTGTTGCAGCATACCCCTGATTTGTACCATGTTGTTGTCCTGTTGCTGATGAGGTTGCTGATATGTCAACTGTTGTTGGTGCTGTTGTTGATAGCCCTGTTGTCTCTAATATGGCACCATTTGGCCTTGGGGCCGCATACCTCCAGGTTGTGGCATGTTCGGTTTGTACTGCTGGTTGGGTGCTGGTACCCATTGTTGTCCTCCTTGCCTCTGACCCCCAAAATTATTGGCATAATTCATATTCTCTCATAACCCTTGGTTGTCACCTTCTCCACTCCATGAACACACATAAGACTGATTAATGCAAGGTGTACACAGTCCTCCATTTGTTGTGTCAACGATATGCACTTGCTCTGTACCCATCTCATCAATCTTCTTTGTTAGTATAGTCATCTGAGTCATGAGTGTGGCTATGTTCTCTGCATGTGAATTATTTGGGTCAAGAGGAACTGCATCATTGGTGTCAGGGTCGAACCTCTCGTCATCCACCCCGAATTCTGGGCCATCTTGTGAAGAAGGATTTTACACTCTGTGAATTTCTTGCTCAGGAATGCACCCCTAGCTGAAGCATCCACATTGGCCTTTTAATTGTCTGCTAACCCCATGTAGAATCTCTGGCCGAGCATCTAGTCTGGAATACCATGATGGGGACACTTCACTAGCATCCCTTTGAATCTTTCCCAAGTTTCCTGCAAGGTCTCAGTGGGCATCTGATTGTACTGCAATATCTCATCAATCTGTCTTGCAGTCTTGGTGGGCGGGTAAAACTTGTTCAGGAACTGCTTGACTAATTCCTCCCAAGTGACAATGGAATTTATTGGGAGCGAATTCAGCCAAGTCTGAGGTTCCCCAGTCACAGAGAACGGGAACAGTAACAGCTTGATGGCATCTAGGGTCACATTTGGCTGCCTTTGGGTCACACAAATCGACAGAAATTTTTTCAGATGTTATTGAGGGTCTTCAATGTGTGACCCGGAGAACAATCCCTTATTCTGTAGAAGATGCAGCATGTCGTTGGTGATCTGGAATGTCTCCGCTTGTATTTGGGGACACAGTAATGGTGGTGGCCAGGTTTTCAGCTTTTGGCTGTGCCCAATCATAAAGTGCAGCTTCTGGCACAAGAGGTTCTACCACTGCTTCGTTTGGCACATTGATCTTTTCACTGTTGTCTATTTCAGTTGCGAGTTGGTGTGTTTGTTGTGATTGTTTGTTCTTCTTGTTGGCACGGTTTAATGCCCTGAATGTTTTCTCGGGGTCTGAGAGTCCTTCAAGCAGTTCACCAGACCTCGAAGAATTTCTAGGCATACACCTGAATCACACAAGAGTTAAAACGTGAGAATTTCAATGAAACAATATTTAACACCGTAGGAAATTGATCTAAACTAATAATTCTAGCACTACTTCTAAGTTGCAATAAATAGCACCGTTAATTCCCCGGCAACGACGCCAAAATTTGATCAGGCCCAACTATGCCTTATAAAAGACAAAGCAGTCGTTGCAAATATAATCCGATTTACAACTCCGAATTCGAATCCTTAGGGAACTAACCTATCTATTACAACTCTTAGTGATGCTAGTACAAGCTCAAACAATTTCCGGATGCAAGATTTTTATCAATAAATATTGGGATTTGTTTAACTAAAGTAAAAGGATATTAAAACTAACAATATTCCAAATTAAAGATAATTCAATGGTAAAAAGATCTAGGGTATTCATTTCCCCAATTGCTAGTTTAATTCTTAACTCTTTTGCTATAATCTCGCCGTAATACTCTACGAGGATTCTGAGCTATGGGTTACCGCAATTATCTCTCGATCAACTACGATAATTTACTAGAGCATTCTCTCGAACTACTTTAGCTGATAATTTATGCAGCTCTGAATTATCCCACCAAAGTTTCGTTATTTCTAACCCCACTTTTAAATTCAAGTAATGAATCTCTTCAATTATCCAAAAGTGGTGTTGTTCAACAACAATCTAACCTAGTATTCTTTCTCAAGCAACACAAGGTAATTAGACATGATTAATCAAGGGCCCATTCAGTTAATCACCATACAAAGCATAGTTGAACAATCATATAATAAACCCGGCTCGATTATAACAAAACTGAGTCAAAACTTCATCTAACAATTGGTTCCATCAACCCTAGACTAAATGTTTAGCTACTCATAGTAAACAAGATATAACCATAAAGTCATTCATAATTCAAAAAATAATGATAACAAGAAGAGGAATGAAAACCTCTAATGGTGTCTTCATCTTCTCACACTTGTTCTTCCTCCAATTGAGTCTAAAAACAAGCTTAACCTTGAGTTAGGCGAGTTTGTTGAGTTTATGTAGGGTTAGGATATGTTTCCCACGGTTTACACTTTAGCCCTTAAACTTTCTTGGGCTTCTCCAGATCGACCGCGGTCGCGGGCCAACCGCGGTCATTTTAAACATTCTGTTTTGCGCTTTTCTTTCACCGCGTTCCAGCCGCGGCCCTACCGCGGTCGCGGTGGACTGTTACCCAGTTTTTCTTCGCCTTTTCTTGCTCGTTTTCATCCGGGCTCTTCTCGATTGGCCTTGTATCTACATAATTGACCCCAAAACACTCTATATCCTCCTCCTAACTCGGAGTAGTTCCTGCAAAGCATAAAAAACCTCAATTGGAGCATTTTGTTATCATTTAGCACATAAAACATCAATAAAGTATTGTTAACTTCGAGCATAAATAGCATCTACATCGCATAATATATGCTACTATGAGGTACCTAGGTCTGCACACAAAACATGTGCAGAGGAGTAGCATGAGGACACCACAATGATACCCAGTAAGTGCCAAGCCTAACCTCGATAGAGTAGTGACGACGTCAGGGTAGGGCGCTACTAGAATATAATAATTTAAGGCAGAAACATATAGCAATGTAATAAGAGACTAGAGATTTAACAAGGAGAAACTACAAAAAGATAACAGCACAACACATAGGGATAAACAACAGCGGCGCTACCGAGATACCGTCTCGTAGCCCCAAAAGTAAATGCTCAACAGGAGATCTCCCAAGTTACCGCCTCGTAGTTCCAAAAGTAAACATGCAAAGGGGATCTCCCGAGGTACCGCCTCGTAGTCCCAAAAGTAAATATGCAATAGGGGATCTTCCGAGGTACCGCCTTGTAGTCCGAAAAGTAAACACACATCTCGAAATCAATGGAAGCAACAATTACAGCAAGAAATCCTACAGCTTAATACTAAATACAAGTCAAGTAATGCAGGGAATCAACCAAGCATGCTGCACATATTTCAAATAAGCAATTAAGACACGTAGACATGCGATATTAGGCTAAACATGACAATTACACATGCTGGTGTAACTCAATTAAGATGTAACAGGTTACTGCTTGGTAAAAACCAGATTTTACAACAATTAGCACGTGCACTCGTCACCCCGCGTACACGTTATTCATATATCACAGAAGTATCACAAGAGTACCAAATCCTACGGGGATTTCCCCTGCACAAGGTTAGGCAAAACACGAACCAAGCTCAATCAATCAACAAGGATGACTTTTCCACGACTTTCCGACTCCGAATAGCCCAAATCTAGCAAAAAGAAGTTACGTACCATAAATATAACTATAAGAAGCCAATCTAATTAATGAAATGAAGGCTTTAGCAAGATATTAGAAAATCACCCCAAAAATTCGACTCGGGCCCACGTCTCGGAATCGGGTAAAAGTCACAAAATACTAACACCTATTCAACTAAGAGTTTTCTCGTACTAAAATTACTCAAATCCGATAGCAAAATCTCAATCGAAGCCCACAAATTCTATTGAAGAACTTTGCACTTTTTCCCCAAATATCTGAACCCAAAAACTTAATTAAAAGATGAAATTAATAATAGACTAGTGGGATATAACCAAAAACGAGTGAAGAGTCATTAACCAATAGTTTCTTCTGAAAATCCTTCAAAATCTCGCCTAAATTCGAGCTCTCTACCTCAAGTTATGAAGAAAATGGCAAACTCTCGATTTTGAAATGTTTATATCTTCCCATGTGAATCCTTCTTCGTGAATGCGAAACCTCCTCGCGTTCGCGAAGCATAAAAATTCCTCTAGTCCAAAACCTTCTTCGCGAACGCATAGGAGGAAACTAGGAACTGAAACATCATATTCTCTGCAATTCCAACAAGCCCAAATCTAGTCTGTTAACCACCGGAATCCACCCGAGGCCCTCGGGACCTCAATCAAACATACCAAAAAGTTGTAAAACATCATACGAACTTAATCGAGCCCTCAAATCACATCAAACAACAACAAAAACGCGAATCACACTCCAATTCAAACTTAATGAACTTTGAAACTTCAAACTTCTACAACCGATGTCGAAACCTATTAAATCACGTCCGATTGACCTCAAATTTCGCACACAAGTAATATTCAACATTACGGACCTACTCCAACTTCCGTAGTTGGAATCCTACCCCGATATCAAAAAGTTCACTCCCGGTCAAACTTCGCAAAAATTCAACTTTCACCATTTCTAGCCTAATTCAGCTACAGACCTCCAAATCACAATCCAGACACGCTCACAAGTCCAAAATACCCAACAGAGCTAACAGAACTGATGAAACTCCATTCCGGAGCCGTCTTCAGGCAGTTCCAACTATGGTCAAATTCCTAGGACTTAAGCTTCCATTTTAGGGACTAGGTGTCCTAATTCACTCCGAAACCAAAAATAAAACCTCCCAGCAAGTCACATAAGCATAAAAATGATACAGAGGAAACAATAAGTAGGGGATCGGGGCTAATACTTTCAAAATGACCGGCTGGGCCGTTGTAGAACGTGGTTTATTAAGCAGTCCTTATCTAGAAAACTGCATTTGTTTTATCAATTGCCTTATTTTCTTTAGGACAATAAGATAAACCTTTATTCGTTTTCTTGGATATTCAATAAACATGCACCTATTAATTCTTAGTTCCGACTTACATATCTGTTTTCCCTTTCAGCATATATGCTGGACAATCCTATATATGAACATGCCGCAGACCGAGCTTACATTCAGTGCACAATTCTATAGATGTCACAGGTACTAACTTAGGAGGAACTAAATTAAGAAAAAAATTTGTATTTTCTAGGAAATATTCCAAAAATTAATAAGGCAAATTTGAATGACACTTCATAAATCATTCCATGTTCAAATGAGACTTATTTCTTCTTTCTACCACACTACTCTATTATGGAGTTTACGATGTAGACAATTGAGATGTAATACTTTATTTTGATAAGTAACAAAAGAACTCTTTAGAGAGGTGCTCGTCACTATAATCAAATTGCAGTAACTTAATATATTTCTTTGGTGCTTGTCTGTTACAATTCTTAAAAACCTTGAATTACTCAAATCATTAAGACTTACGGTGCATCAAATGAACATATTAATATTTTGAGTAATCATTTATGAACGTCACAAAAATACACAAAACTATTTCTTACCAGTATGTTCATTTAACTATACAAATCAGAAGGGATTCATTCTAGCTTATCACTAGCTTTATTTCCTTTTGGAGCGGAACATCCTTTAGTCAAATTTCCTTCCAAAGAGGATCCACAAGTTGTGACTGCCTCTACTTTCAATGCACCTTATGGTCCATCCTTACCAACTTGAAATCCTATCTAGATTAATATGGCTTAGACAAAAGTACACAGATAAGTTTTACTCTATTTTGAAGAACGTATTCTTTTATGAGGTAGGCTAATATTGTTTTGTTCATGAGAGACATTAATATACAATAACAAGTTCATGCATTCATGTACCACAAGAGATAAAATATTTACAAGATCAATAACTAAGATTTATTCTAAAAATAAAACAAATATACATCTCTTATTTTGTCCAGAAATCAGAATTAAACTCCTTCTAACAAAAGGTACATATATTGCATCCTTTAAACTAATGTCTTATCATTATCAAAAGAAAATTTTTGCAAGTTATACGACAAATTGCATGAAGTCATTGTGGAGTTGAGATAAAATATTAAATAGATCGATATATATATATATATATATATATATATATATATATATATATATATATATATAGAGAGAGAGAGAGAGAGAGAGAGAGAGAGAGAGAGAGATGCATACATACATACACATGCATGCATGCATCTTGAATAACAAATTTCGATGGGAAAAGAGTCATTCATGCAAAGTATATTATATAATACAAAAATTATACAATCCGGAAAAAAAACAGAACCAGCTCAAATGGAGAGCATACTATTATTTTAAGACAATTGTATATAAGCATTTAATACTAAAATTTCAAACACACTACATATATATGTATTCATGCATCTTGAATAGAAAATTTCTATGGAAAAAGAACTACTCATGCAACATACACATGTAATGCCAGATTATTCACTCAAATAAATTAAAATAGGCTCAACTCGGATGGAGAGTATACTGTTAATTTAAGTCAAGTGAACATCATACACATGTTGATTTAATCCAACATGTATACTTGAATAGAGAGTAAGTACACGATATTATTGACTAGTATTCCACCTAGTGAGCTTACAATAAATTTATCCGATATAGAGGAAGACCTAAAGTTAACGCATAAATTTATTACTCACTTGAAGTTAGTAGTGGAAGACCATAGAAATATATTTCTATCACCACCTAATCATGATTGTATTTAGTTACAAAATTAATTCATACCGTAAACTCATATAGAGAGTTAATACATGTTATCAATAACTAGCAACTATAACCAGTGAGTTCATAATCAATTTATCCGACATGGAGGAAGACCTAAAGTCAACACGTAAATTTATTATCTCACTATAAATAAAAAGTGGAGACCACATGGGTTAATTTCTATCACCACTTGATCACAACCACGAACTTTTCTCTGAGGATTAAGTTCCATAATTTAAAAAAAATGCTCAAAACCCCATTTAAACAGTCTTAAAATGCTAAAATTAACGTTTTCACTGCATAGCACGGAGTGTTGATCACTGGGCTAGTCTTGATAGACCTACCAAATTTCAAATCAATCGGAGACCGCTAAAATCACAATCTACAAAACTGCGACCAAATTTTGTAAATACCAGTCTAAGCATTTTACGAATTTAAAATATGACACACATTCTTATCATGTCACGACCCAAACCCTAACCCATCATGATGGCGCCTATCATGCTACTAGGCAAGCCGACATCTCCAAAATACTTCCAAATTTAAATAGAAAATGAAGTAAGAAATTTAAAATAGCTGGAGTTTTTTTTCATAAAAACGGGGTAAGCCTAAACATAAGTGCGGAAAATAGCCCCAACATTGTGGTGTCACTAGGTCACGAGCATCTAAGCAACCAGTCTAGGAAATAGTGCCTACAAGAGTCAGTATCAAAATAAAAATAAGGAAAAAGACAAGGAAGGAGAAACAAGGAGTGCGAACGCCGGGTAGCTACCTCATAAATCTCCGATAATCAACTGTGCACGACATCAACGCTCACCGTGTAAGAAAACACCTGGATAGCACACGAAGTGCAGGGTATAGTGTGATTACAACAAACTCAGTAAGTAACAATAATAAATAAGGAACTGAAAGATAGTGACGAGCTACATAGTTACAGTTCATTTCAGTAATCTCAGCATGAAAGTAGACATGCTTTCAATTCCGACTATTTAAGTCAAATCAGTTACACATTACCAAGTTCAGATAAAATCGGACACAATATCTTCCAGGAATTCAAAAATAGTGACATATATCAGCTAAGTGCAGCAACAAATGAAAACAAGTACAGCCTCTCAGGGCACAGTCACTAAATCTTTCTCAATAGCTCAATCACTCGGCTCTCAGCCCTTGACACTCACACAAATAAGTACCTGCGCTCACTAGGGGTGTAAAGACTCCGGAGGGGCTCCTTCAGCCCAAGCGCTATATCGCCGTGGCCTACAGCCCAATCCATAATATATAAATATCCATAAGGCTCGTTGCGGCATGCAACCCGATCCATATACATTCAGCCTTTAGGTTCGTTGCGCCGTGCAACCTGATCCATATATACACACATGGCTCACAGCTTGGCACTCAAGCCCTAACTCAGTCACCAACCTCTCAAGTCTCTCGGGCTCTCAAAAATCATACAAATCAGACCAAACAGAGATAACAACATGCATCAACAAGAAACAAGAAGATACAGAGATATGATACGCAAGTAAAACCGTGACTGAATACAAGACAACAAATAGCAGCTAATTCAACAAGTACACGACCTCTGCGGGTCCCAGCACTGACATAATATAGCCTAAGCATGATTTCTAACATGAATTGCAGTCAAATTTCTATAACACAGTGACAACATGTAGCTAACAACAAGCTATTCAACTTTACAATTTCACCGGACGGACCAAGTAACAATCTCCACGGTGCACACCCACACGCCCATCACCTAGAATGTGCGTCACCTCAAAAATAACACATAACACAAAATCTGGGGTTTCATACCCTCAGGACCAGATTTAAAACTGTTACTTAACACAATCTGAGCAAAACTCTACTCCAAAATGCTTTTGCCTCGCGAGTCGGCCTCCAAATGTCCCTAATCTAACCACAAACAGTACAATACTATCAATACGGGCTAAAGAAATAAATTCCACAAGAAAAATACGAAATTATAGCTCAAAATCCGAAATCGCCTCAAACCCGACCCCCAAGCCCACATCTCAAAATCCAAAAGTCACAAAATCCGAAATCCAATTCACTCACGAGTCTAACCATACCAAATTTACCAAATTCTGACATCAAATGGTCATACAAAACCCCAAAATTAATTCTCCAAATCCCTAGCCTCAGACCTCCAATTTACACCTTAAATACACACCAACTAGGTGGAAAAATCAATGGGGAAACAAGATTATTGATAAAAAATGAGAACAGGGGACTTACCTCGAGAATCCCCTCGAAAATCCTCTCAAAATCGCCAAACCCGAGCTCAAAATGTCTGAAATGAAGCCAAAATCGCGAACCCTTGTATTTAACTTTCTGTCCAGTACTGCCGCTTCTGCGGACACTTAACCGCACCAGCGGTTTTTGGTAGAAGCGAGCAAAATTCTGCTTCTGCGGTGAACCACTAGAGCTGGGCCTCCGCTTCTACGGTCCTCTCCCCCGCATCTGCACAACCGCAGGTGTGGAATCACCTATCACACCTGCGCAAACGTCCGCTTCTGCGCCCATTACTCCGCTCCTGCGACTGCGCAGGTCCGGAAAAATCTCCGCACCTGCGACTACTGTCCTACCCAAGCATGGTTGCATCCGCGCTCCACAGCTCGCACCTGCGAGCTTGCACCTGCGAACAATGCTCCGCATGTGCAATTACAGCAATAGAGTTCACCTTCAGCAATCACTCAACTTCAACTTTTGATCCGTTAACAATCCGGAATCAACCCGAGGCCCCCGGGACCTCAACCGAACATACCAACAAGTCTGGTAACCCAATACGAACTTAGTTGAATCTTCAAATCACCTCAAACAACATTATTATTACGAATTACACACCGATTCAAGCCTAATGAACTTCGAAATTTCCAAATTCTACAAACGACGTTGAAACCTATTAAATCACGTCTTATTGACCTTAAATTTTGCACATAGCTCATAAATGACCCCACGAACCTACTCCAACATTCGGAAATCCAATCCGACCTAAATATCAAAAAGTCCACTCCCGGTTAAACTTCCCTAAATTGCAACTTTTGCCATGTCAATCATAATTCTAATAGAGACCTCCAAATCACATTCCATACACGCTCCTAAGTCCAAAATAACCTAACGGAGCTAAGGGAACCATCAAAATTCAAATCTGAGGTTGTTTACACATAACTCGTCATCCGGTCAACTTTTCTAACTTAAGCTTTCAAATAAGAGAATAAGTGTCTCAATTCACTCTAAAATCTATTCGGACCCGAACCAACCAAACCGGTAAGTCATATAACAGTTGTAGAACACAAAAGAAGCAGAAAATGGTGGAACGGGGCTACAACTCTTGAAACGACCGGCCGGGTCGTTACATATCATATACCAATTCATATCAAATCAGCATGTGTTATCATTTTCCAGATTAGACGTAAATAAAATGATAGAAAGAATGACTTTTCATATGTAAATCACATTTTAATGTGCCAAACCTCCAAGAAAACTAATCTAATCGTTCCCGAACCGTCAAAATACGATGTGTCACTGCATAGCAGTGAGTTCTTCCTAATTGACCGTTTCTGATGATCCTACATAATTCCGATCATTCTGAGATCGTGAAATTCACGATCGCCAAAAAACTAGACCAAATTCGAATAAATTATTTTTGGTGTATTTAGGATTAAATACATGTGATTTGTATGCTTTCTATATACAATATCAAGGTAAATCATCATGTGTCATCATGTTCTAGATTCAACACAAATATATCCAATATATAAAGAATAAATTTTTATATTTATAACAAATTCAATTAAATAAAATGCTTGAAAACTCATTCAAACGACCTCAAAATAGTGAAAACAACATGATTTTCTGCATAGCAGTGAGTTTTTCTCACTAGATCGTTTTCTATGAACCTGCCAAGCTTCAGGTCAATCGGAGTTCATCAAATTCATGACCACCGACCTGTAATAAAAATCGAAGAATAATTGGCTTTAGCAATTTCATGAATTAAAGTAAATATGATATAGATTTTCATTCTCCTTATAATTATACTATGAGCTCAAGGTATATATTATGTCCTTCCTATTTCTAGGATACATAATATCTCCTTTTGCAATAAATTATCTTTTTATTAAATACACAAGAACCTAAGATATTATATTTTCTGCCGTTCGGCGAAAACCCCAATATCTCTTCTCATGGGTGGAGTTGGTCTCACTAGTACCCAAAGATAAAACTCTTTTTCTAGTTAAGAACCTCCATCACTAATGTAGATTTATCAAGGATAATTTTCACATGGTACATTAAGCAGATTTTAATGACTCAAATAAATAGGCAATTTTGTTGATCCTACTTATTATTCATAATGCTTAATCCATGAATAGACATAATTTCACATGTACAAATTTATTAAGAATTTTCCATGAAGTCAAATAAACAAACCACTTTAATGGTTTCTCAATTTACGAGTGAAGATACATGTAGCTCATAAAATTATTTTATGGCAGATTTGGACCACATCTTAAAAGCCACGACAATAATATAAAACTCATACAAAATACCATCGTATTTCACTTAATTACAACCTCCAACCAGAGAACAAAATTTTTTATCGAAAATTTAAGACTAGTAATCACGTGGGGCATGAAAACATAAACCAAAATTCGATTTTTTATGCACAAATATGCTAAATGCACCAACCAGTAGTCATCCAGGATATCAAACAGAGGATTGCACTTTCATACAAAATGATTATATTATCACACAATATCAAGAATACTTTGTAATACCTAGTCAATAAAATCCTACACCTCTATCATTGAATTCAATACTACTAAATGTCTATTTGCTAATAGCTAATATGTAAACCCATTATATCACTAGTATTTAATCATGGAGACCACGGGGAATCACCCAACCACCATTGAATTAACAACGAATTAAAATTATAAAGAAATAATTTCTAAAAAATACAAAAACGTCCAAACAACAGTACAAACGACCTCAAAACAACATGATTCACTACATAGCAGTGAGTTTTTTGCACCACGTCGTTTCCGAAGAACCCACCAAATTTCAGCTCAATTGGAGTCCGTCAAGTTGGTTGGCCTCCAAAAACACCGGCAATTCGGTCAACATCTAATCCCAATCAAATATAAATAAAAAACAGATATCTCATGATTAAACAAATAATTAAAATAGTTTGCACAGTTAATTCACAAAGCAGCAGTGCAATTTTTCAGAAAACACCATATACATGTAATTCAAAAATGCACATAAATACGATATTCTTGTTTAATGAAAAAACTACTTATCTGGTTATATGCAAGTGTGCTCTGATACCAATTGATGGATCATTATAAGCAGCGAAAGCAATTCCAGTATCAGAATCACATATAATCTAGACAACTAGTATAAACGGGATTTCACGGGTTACCTCTTGAAGCGTGAACAAAGCTCCTCTATCACGTGAGCCTCCAATTCCACAACAACTCAATGAAATCTCCACCACCCGCACGATCACGATCTTCGAACGTTCCATCGTCCTTTACTGTATTACCAAATAATATCCGAAAATAGCAATTTCGTGTGGGAGAAATTTTCTAGGAAAAAAATTGGCTGAAATTTCCGGCCACCTTGTTCTTCTCCCTCTAGGTGGAAAACATTATGTATTTATAGCACAAGTTTTAAGGGTTAAAATCCTTTTCCATAACTTCTTGGGTTTTCTTTTCCACTAGAAAAAATGATTCCTTTATTTCCTATTATTTAGGCACAACAGGGACCACGGAATTTAATTAACAAGGCTTCAAATTATGGAATTAATTTCTAATTTTCAAAATTAATATCCACCATAATTAATTACGAATTATTCCACTAAAAGTTCGTAATTGCACTCCTTATTCAATTTCGAAATTCATCCAATAAATCATATTTAACTCCCCATATTAAGATTCATATACTAATCTATTAAATTAAATTACTGATGATTAAATTTATTAATTATTTCCTTTAGACTTTCACTTAACTTATTTCATGTGTCGGATACAGAATCCACCGGCCGAGTTTACACATGAAAACTTATAAACTTTCATGAAGGTGTATCATCAATCTCTGAAACAAGACATGAATTTCATCAACTAACTATTATTTTGCCAATATACATTATTATTAGAACGACCCGGCCGGTCGTTTCGAGAGTTATAGCCCCGTTCCCCCCATTTTTTGCTTCGTTTTTGTTTTATAACTGTAGTGTGACTTACAGGGTGTGATGACCCAAAAGGTCATCACTTGATTTACAAGTCAATTCTGTGTTCCAGGTCTTAAAAACCTCCTTTTATCTCACCTCGGTTTGCGTGCACGGTCCGGGCGTATATCCGGAATGCTTTTATGTGAAAATTTGATAAAAATGCTAATTTTGCCATTAAAATTGAAGTTAAGTTGACTTCGGTCAACATTTTCGGTAAACGAACCTGGACCCATGATTTGACGGTCCCCGAAGGACCGTAAAAAAATATGGGACTTGGGCGTATGCCCGGAATTCAATTCCGAGGTCCCAAGCCAGAGAAATGATTTTTTGAAGAAAATTGTTTAACTGAAATTTTAAAAGTTTTTGGAAATTTAAATGTGTTTGAATCTGATGGTATCGGGCCCGTATTTTGGTTTCGGAGCTCGGTACAGGTCTTATATGGTATTTAAGTTGTGCCTGTAAAATGTGGTATGAAACGGACTTCATATGACGTGAATTGGACCCTCGGTTTAAAAATTTGAACTTTAAGAGTTCTTGAGATTTTCTTTGATTTTGATGCTAAACTCGTAGTTCTAGATGTTATTTTGATGATTTGATAGCACGAGTAAGTCCGTATGATGTTTTTGGACTTGCATGCATGTTTGGTATGGAGCCCCGAGGGCTCGGGTGAGTTTTGGATAGGCCGCGGAGTGTTTTGAGACTTAAAGAAATTGCTGGTATGATTGCAGGGCTGCAGACTTCACATTTGCGAAGTCTATCTCGCAAATTCGAGCATCGCAATTGCGAAGGCTCATCGCAATTGCGAAGACTGCGCTGGGCAGGGGACCTTCGCATTTGCGAAGTTCATCATCGCAAATGCGACATGCACAGTAGCCGCAATTGCGAACAATGTTCGCATTTGTGAAGGCAGCAAGCCAGGCCAACCTTCGCATTTGCGAAGCATTTGTCACATTTGCGAGTTTGCAATTGCGAACATTTTATCACAAATGCGATACCTGCAACTGTGTAAATTGAAACTTAGACGGATTTTTCTTCATTTTTACAACTCTTCAAAACCTAAAACATCTTTGGGCAATTTTTCAAAAGCACCTACTCTTCCAAATCATTAGTAAGTCATTTCTAACTCATTTCTTTCAATCTAATCCATCTTTCTACATAATTTCATTTCAAAGTCAAGGGTTTTTCATGGGAAATTTGGGTGATTTTGGGCAGAACGTAGGATTTTCAAATTTTGGGTATTTGGACCTCGATTTGAGGTCCAATTTCAAAACAAATTATATATTTGAGTTTGTGGGTGAATGGGTGATCGGGTTTTGGTTCGAACCTCGGGTTTTGACCAAGAGGGCCCGGAGTCGATTTTTGACTTTTGGGGAAATTGATAGAAAACCTGTAATTTAGCATTGGGATTGAATTCTCTAGCATTTATTGATGTTGTTAAATTAATTTGGGTTAGATACAAGTAAATTGGACGAATTTTAAAGGAAAGGCGGTGTTTGAGGCTTGAGTTGGCCGTGGAAGTTCGAGGTAAGTGTTTGGTCTAACCTTAGCTTGAGGGAATAGGTGTTGTGCCTTATTTGCTATGTGTTAGTGTAGTGTACGACGTATAGGCATGGTGACGAGTATCTATACGTTGGTGTCAAGCATGCCCGTGGGTCTTAAATTGTGATCGTTGTGTTTCTTAATAAGTACTACGTATGCCTAAATTGTTGATTATCCATGTTGATTAAGATTTATGATTTTCTTCTTGGTATTTGGTTATTGTTGAGCATTGGCTCTAGTTGAGGTGCAATTGTGAAGTTGATTATTGGTACAAGTTTGGTTATAGCTAATTCCCTTGCCGAGACGTATTTAATTCTTATTGTTGATTCCCTTGCCGGGACGTATTTATACTTGTTGTTGATTCCCTTGCCGAGGTATTATTGTTGCTATTGTTTGGGTGAGGAAAGAGTGATAAAGCACGAAGGGTGATGCCGTGCACATTTACATTCATACTTATGCATATGGCGAGGAAAGAGTGATAAAGCACGAAGGGTGATGCCATGCACATTTACATTGATATTGATGCATATGGTGAGGAAAGAGTGATAAAGCACGAAGGGTGATGCCGTGCACATTCATACTTATTTATATGGTGAGGAAGAGAGATAAAGCACGAAGGGTGATGTCGTGCACATTTTCATTACTTGATTGCATTGGTGAGGATTGAGAGTAAAAGCACGAAGGGCGATGCCGTGCACATTTTCATTACTTGATTGCATTGGTGAGGATTGAGAGTAAAAGCACGAAGGGTGATGCCGTGCACTTATTTCCTGTTTGTTATAAATTCTTGCTGTTTTCTGTTCAAATGCCTTAGTGTCGTATTCCACTATTACTGTCATTCTTTGTGTTGATATTTCCCCCATAGCATTTACCCTTCCCCGTTACTTTTTCATTACTTCTGTTATTGTTATTCTGCTAGATACTGTGTAACTGCAGGTTAATTACTTTTTGTGTCCTAGCCTCTTCACCACTTCGCCGAGGTTAGGCTCGACACTTACCAGCACATGGGGTCGGTTGTGCTGATACTACACTATGCACTCTTTTGTGCAGATTTCGGTACTAGAGTATACGGACATTAGCTAGGGGTTGTTGCCTTCAGTCCATCGGAGACCTGAGGTAGTCCTGCAGGGTCCGCAGGCCTTGGCGTCCACTTCCTATCTAGTTTCTTTCTGCTCTTTTTTATCTATTTCAGAGACAAACATGTATTTCTTTTGTTTAGACCCTGTTTGTTGTATTCTTAGATAGTCTGTGAGATTTTGACACCAGTTCTGGGTGGTTTATGTTTATGGATTCGTATTGGTATTAGCTAAACTATTAAATTTTGTTTCCTTGCTTTATTATTTTTGGTGTTTATAAATGTCAACTTGCGCTTGTTAAAAGGTTAAAAGTAAAATGGGTAAATTAATAGAAATAGTTGGCTTGCCTAGCTTTCACAAGTAGGCGCCATCACGACTCCCGAGGGTGGGAAATCCAAGTCGTGACAAGTTGGTATCAGAGCTCTAGGTTGCTTAAGTCTCACAATCCACGGACAAGCTTGGTAGAGTTTGAGGGATCGGTACGGAGACGTCTGTGCTTATCCCCCAGAGGCTACAGAGTTAGGAACAGGTTCACTTCTATTCTTCTATTCGTGCGATTGGTTTCTCAATGCCAATCAGGATAGGCTTCGTACAGTTCAGTCCAGGCAGAAGAGTTATGCCGACCGCAAGGTTCGTGATGTGGCATTCATGGTCGGAGAGCGAGTGTTGCTCCGGGTGTCGCCCATGAAGGGCGTGATGAGATTAGGGAAGAAGGGCAAGCTAAGCCCTGGGTTCATTAGTCCTTTTGAGATTCTTGACCGAGTGGAAGAGGTGGCTTACAGACTTGCGTTGCCACCGAGTTTATTAGCTGTGCACCCAGTGTTTCATGTGTCCATGCTTCGAAAGTATCACGGCGATCCATCCCACGTGTTAGACTTCAGCACTGTCCAATTGGACAAGGACTTGACCTATGAGGAGGAGCCGGTAGCCATTTTAGATCGGCAGGTTCGTCAGTTGAGATCGAAGAAGTTCCATTCAGTTCGTGTTCAGTGGAGAGGTTAGCCTGCCGAGGCAGCTACCTGGGAGTTCGAGTCCGATATGCGGAGTCCATATCACTATCTTTTCCCCGACTCAGGTACTTCTTTTCTATGTCCGTTCGAGGACAAACGGTTGTTTTATAGGTGGAGGATGTGATGACCCAAAAGGTCTTAAAAACCTCCTTTTATCTTACCTCGGTTTGCGTGCGCGGTCCGGGCGTATATTCGTAATGCTTTTGTATGAAAATTTGATAAAAATGCTAATTTTGCATTTAAAATTGAATTTAAGTTGACTTCGGTGAATGTTTTGGATAAACGGACACGGACCCGTGATTTGACAGTCCCAGAGGGTCCGTAGAAAAATATGGGACTTGGGCGTATGCCCAGAATTGAATTCTGAGGTCCCAAGCCCAAGAAATGAATTTTTTAGAAAAATTGTTTAACTGAAATTTTAAGAGTTGTCGCAAATTTAAATGTGTTTTAATCTGATGGTACCGGGCCCGTATTATGGTTTCGGAGCCCGGTACAGGTCTTGTGTGATAATTAAGTTGTGCCTATAAAATTTTGTAAGTTCTTGAGATTTTCTTTGATTTTGATGCTAAACTCGTAGTTCTAGATGTTATTTTGATGATTTGATCGCACGAGCAAGTCCGTATGATGTTTTTGGACTTGCATGCATGTTTGGTATGGAGCCCCGAGGGCTTGGGTGAGTTTGGATAGGCCGCAGAGTGGTTTGAGACTTAAAGAAATTGCTGGTATGATTGCAGGTCTGCAGACTTCGGATTTGCGAAGTCTGGCTCGCAAATGCGAGCACCGCAATTGCGAAGGCTCATCACAATGGCGAAGACTGGGCTGGGCAGGGGACCTTCGCATTTGTGAAGTTCATCGTAGCAAATGCGACATGCACAGTAGCCGCAATTGCGAACAATGTTCGCATTTGCGAAGGCATCAGGCCATGCCAACCTTCGCATTTACGAAGCATTGGTCGCATTTGCGAGTTCGCAATTGGGAACATTTTATCGCAAATGCGATACCTGCAACTGTGTAAATTGAAACTTAGACGGATTTCTCTTTATTTTTACAACTCTTCAAAACCTAAAACATTTTTGGGCTATTTTTCAAAGGCACGTACTCTTCCAAATCATTAGTAAGTCATTTCTAACTCATTTCTTTCAATCTAATCCATCTTTTTACATAATTTCATTTCAAAATCAAGGGTTTTTCATGGTAAATATGGGTGATTTTGGGTAGAACTTAGGATTTTCAAATTTTTGGGATTTGGACCTCGATTTGAGGTCCGATTTCAAAACAAATTATATATTTGAGTTCGTGGGTGAATGAGTGATCGGGTTTTGGTTCGAACCTCGAGTTTAGCCTAAGCGGGCCCGGGGTCGATTTTTGACTTTTGGGGAAATTGATAGAAAACCTGGGATTGAATTCTCTAGCATTTATTGATGTTGTTAAATTAATTTGGGTTAGATACAAGTAAATTGGAGGCGAATTCAAAAGGAGAGGCGGTGTTTGAGGCTTGAGTTGGCCGTGGAAGTTCGAGGTAAGTGTTTGATCTAACCTTAGCTTGAGGGAATAGGTGTTGTGCCTTATTTGCTATGATTTTCTTCTTGGTATTTGGTTATTGTTGAGCATTGGCTCTAGTTGAGGTGCAATTGTGAAGTTGATTATTGGTACAAGTTTGGTTATAGTTGATTCCCTTGCCGGGATGTATTTAATTCTTATTGTTGATTCCCTTGCCGGGACGTATTTATACTTGTTGTTGATTCCCTTGCCGGGATATTGTTGTTGCTATTGTTTGGGTGAGGAAAGAGTGATAAAGCACGAAGGGTGATGCCGTGCACATTTACATTCATACTTATACATATGGTGAGGAAAGACTGATAAAGCATGAAGGGTGATGCCGTGCACATTTACATTGATATTGATGCATATGGTGAGGAAAGACTGATAAAGCACGAAGGGTGATGCCGTGCACATTCATACTTATTTATATGGTGAGGAAGAGAGATAAAGCATGAAGGGTGATGCCGTGCACATTTTCATTACTTGATTGCATTGGTGAGGATTGAGAGTAAAAGCACAAAGGGTGATGCCGTGCACATTTTCATTACTTGATTGCATTGGTGAGGATTGAGAGTAAAAGCACGAAGGGTGATGCGGTGCACTTATTTCGTGTTTGTTATGATTTCTTGCTGTTTTTGGTTCAAATGCCTTAATTGTCTTATTCTAGTATTACTGTCATTCTTTGTGTTGATATTTCCCCCATAGCATGCCATCCCTCCCTGTTACTTTTTCATTATTTCTGTTACTGTTATTCTACTAGATACTGTGTAACTGCGGGTTAATTACTTGTTGTGTTCTAGCCTTGTCACTACTTCGCCGAGGTTAGGCTCGACACTTACCAGCACATGGGGTCGGTTGTGCTGATACTACACTCTGCACTCTTTTGTGCAGATTTCGATACTAGAGCGTACGGACCTTAGCTAGGGGTTGTTGCCTTCAGTCAATCAGAGACCTGTGGTAGTCCTGCAGGCGTCCGCAGGCCTTGGCATCCCCTTCCTATCTAGTTTCTTTCTGCTTTTTTTTTTCTATTTCAGAGACAAACATGTATTTATTTTGTTCAGACCCTGTTTGTAGTATTCTTAGATAGTCCGTGAGATTGTGACACCAGTTATGGGTAGTTTATGTTTACGCATTCGTAGTGGTATTAGCTAAATTGTTAAATTTCATTTTTCCGCTTCATTTTTTCCACTGTTTATAAATATTAACTTGCGCTTGTTAAGAGGTTAAAAGTAAAAAGGGTAAATTAATCGAAATAGTTGTCTTGCCTAGCTTTAACTAGTAGGCGCCATCACGACTCCCGAGGGTGGGAAATCTGGGTCGTGACAAGGGGCTAGTTGGTTCGGGTCCAGAGTGATTTCAGAATGAATTTGAGACACTTAGTCTCTTATTTGAAAGCTTAAGATGGATAAGTTGACCGTATGTTGACTTATGTGTATACGACCTTGGATTTGAATTTTGATTGTTCCGTTAGCTCCTTTAGGTGATTTTGGACTTAGGAGCGCGTTCGGATTGTGTTTTGGAGGTCCGTAGTGGAATTAGGCTTGCAATGCCGAAAGTTGGAATTTTGGAAAGTTCGACCGGGAGTGGACATTTTTATATCGGGGTCGGATTGAATTTCCGGAAGTTGGACTAGGTCCATGGTGTCAATTATGACTTGTTGCAAAATTTGAGGTCAATCGGACGTGGTTTGATAGGTTTTGACGTCGTTTGTAGAATTTGGAAGTTTTGAAGTTCATTAGGCTTGAAATCCGTGTGTAATTCATGTTTTTGATGTTGTTTGAGGTGATTTGAGGATTTGACTATGTTCATATTGGGTTACCAGACTTGTTGGTATGTTTGGTTGAGGTCCCGAGGGCCTCGAGGTGATATTGGGTGGTTAATGGCTTGAGTTTGAGTTGAAGAATGCAGCTGAAGTGCTGCTGCTTCTGGTGTAACCGCACATGCGGAGTGGGCAACGCAGATGCGAGCCCGCAGAGTGACTTGGATCGCAGAAGCGAATAGGGAAGAGATGGGCAGAGCCTGCAGGTGTGAAGGCTTTCCCGCACCTGCGATGGTCGCACAAGCGAGCTGTGAGGCGCAGGTGCGAGTGTGGTCCGTAGGTGCGATGTGGTTTCCACATCTGCGACGTGCGCAGATGCAGTATGTTGATCGCAGAAGCACAGGCGGTGACTTAAGCGATTTTCTACAAAAGCGGAGTTTTGACCGCACATGCGGATATGGAGCCCGCAAGTGCGAAAAGCCTGGGCAGAATATTTAAAAACAAGGGTTCACGATTTTAGTCTTATTTCAACATTTTGGACTCGGACTTAGGCGATTTTGGAGAGGATTTCCGAGAAGATTTTTGCGGTTAGCGTCTTGTATCTTCTTTTTTTTATCATAAAACTTGTTTCCCCATTGATTTTCCCACCTAGATTGTGTGGTGTTGAGGTGAATTTGGGAGTTTGAGGCTAGGGATTTGGAGAATGATATATGGGGATTTGGGTGACCATTTAATGTCGCATTTTGATAAATTTGGTATGGATAGACTCGTGAGTGAATGGTCTTTCGGGTTTTGTGGCTTTTGTTGGATTTCGAGACTAGGCCCGCGGGCCGGGTTTGAGCCGATTTCGGATTTTGGCTATAATTTAGTAGTTTTCTTAAATTGATCCCTTTAGCCTTTATTGATTGTGTTGTACTACTTGTGGCTAGATTCGGACGTTTGGAGACCGATTTGAGAGGCAAAGGCATTATGGAGTAGGATTTAGCTCGGTTTGAGGTAAGTAACATTTTCAAACTTGGTTCTGAGTGTTCGAAACCCCAATTATGTGTATGTGATTAGTATTGAGGTGACACACATGCCAAGTGATGGGCGTGCGGGGCGTGCACCGTGAGAATTGTGACCTGGTTGATTCCACGGCGCTATATAGCGACTCTATCTTGTTGATATCCGTGTTTTCATCATATGATAAAGTAATTGAGTTGTTAATATCATGTTTAGGCTTTATGCCGGTACTGTTAGGACCTATAGTGGTCGTTTCTTGCTTTCATCTCACTTGTTCATTGATATTCCATACTCAGTCTTGTATATGCATTTTATATCACATCTCAGTCTCAGTTGTTATTTATTGAAACATCATATCATTGTTTCGAGCTAGTTTTCATGACATTATAGCCCGTGAGTGAGACTGGAGAGATTGATTACAGAGTAAGGCCAAGAGCCTGATATTGAGTGACAGATATGGGATCGGGCTGCACGCCGCAGCGGATGTATTGATTAGTGATAGCGTTTGGACTGTAGGAGCCCCTCAGGAGTCTGTACACACCTATAGTGAGTGCGATTGATATTATTGAGGGATGGATCTTCCTTGGACATGGATCTTGTCCGAAGTACTTGATACCTGGAGATGGATCTTCTCCATAGGGTTGGATTGGCCTTCCTCGGTACTGGGTGACTTATAGTTAGTGATGTATATATTTCGGGATGGATCTTCCCTGTACCGTATGTGCCATATATAATACCAAGTGGTTGAGCGTTTGAGCGTGTAAGCACATGAGCCTGACATCACGCTGCATCACATACAGCACGTGCATTGGCGTGTAGAGATAGTAGAGTTATATTCTTTGTACTGTTCAGACCTACTTTACTTATACTGTTTTTGAGCTACTTATTAAATTTGAAAGCATGTCTACGTTTCTGCACAATTATTTCAATTATATGTACTGGTTAAGTTCGTCACTACCTTTCAGTCCAAAGTTTGGACTCGTTGCTGAATGAGTTGGTGTACTCACGTTACTCCCTGCACCTTGTGTGAAGATCCAGACGATTCCGGTCACGGCGACGGCTTCTGATCGAGGATTTAGAGTTCAGAGACTATCAAGGTAGTTGCATGGTGTTCGCAGGCCTTGACTCTCCCTCTTTATCATTAGTTGTATTTTTCAGTTATTTCTCTAGACACTGTAGTAGACTGTATTCTGATTTAGATGCTCATGTACTCAGTGACACCCCGATTTTGGGTTAGATTGTATCGTACTTTTGGGATTTAATCTGTTTCTAAAAGGCTTTTTAAATGTTAACTACTTTCTTTGATATTTTCAAGTTATTTTTACTGTAATGGGTTGTTGTATAGAGGTTGGCCTAGTTCCATGGTTGGCGCCATCACGACGGTTGTTTTTGGGTCGTGACAGTTATTATCCAATTTACCAAGCATATTGACCCACAAAAGAATCTCGCCTTTAAATAACTTAAAACAAAAATAATATACCCGGCTAATAATAACTATATCAAGATTATGAGTATAAGTACATTTAATGGCTAGAGAGTTTATTTTATTAAGTCAATATAAAATATTTATGTCTACTTAGTCCGTTCAATACACACAAAAATGTTAGAACTAAACCATTCTCATAATCAAGATAAATTATATTTAATCTTGTGCAACAATCATCGATGATGGTTTGCCCAATTCCATCATTTGATTTTGAACTCAAACTTTACACTTATAAGAACCAATGATTTAATCTTCCGTATAAGCTAAACTCTATACACTAAATCATATACTATATAAGCAAAAGACACGGACTAATATATGACCTCTATTATTAACTTACAAAGCGTGCGGTTCAATTAATGCCCATAATTGTGTCTCCGAAAAGGTCAAATAAGCAGTATGTGGTTGGTCAATAAGTACTCATAAGCATATTTTACTGTTTAAAATTAGAAATATGTTTTAATCTGTTTGATATCATTTTTGGAGAATTCTCTACAAGCTTTAAAAAAAATTATTTATGTTTTTTATAGGCATTGATTGAAACCTCAAACATGCGACTCAAAAAGGTTTTAGGATAAGCTTTACAACTAAATCCATCAGAAACGTTTATTAGATGAATGAATTCCAGAGATTTTCAATTCGTTCTCTCCTTCATCTGAATAAAGCAACAAAATGCTATTTTTTGCCATTGTGCAGTAGACATGAACGCTATGATGAAAACTCGTAATAAGTTCGACTCAAATTCGTCCTTGAATAATTAATGCTATTAAGTCCTTCCAATAAAATGTAACAATCCGACCGATCGTTTTAAAAACTATCATTCCGTTCAGTTGTTTGAAACCTTGAGTAGCTTCATATGCTGTATAGTGATTTGTGTGTATGGTTGGTTTTGATTTTCGAGTGATTCGGGATTACGTTGGAAGAATGATTCTCAATCTGGAAGCTTTAAGTTGGAAGAGCTAAACAAGGTTTGACTTTTGAGTAGACGAACTCGGAATCGGGATTTGATAGTTTCAATTTCGTATGGTAATTTTGGACTTGGGCTAAAGTTCAGATTTGGATTTGGATGTTCCTAGATGATTTTGGCTCTATTTGTCGGAAGTTGGCAATAAGAAGAATCAGCGAGTCTATAGGTTTGACCGGGAGTTGACTTTGGTGTTACCGGACTCCTATTGTGATTTTGAGACCTTAGACAGGTTCATTAAGTTGATTGAAACTTGTGCGCGGAGTTTAGTTGTGATCAAGAATGTCTAAGTGTGATTCGGATGCGCTCGACGAAGTTGGAATGCTTGAGAGTTAAGAGAAAGATTTAATCTTCGATTCGTAGTTTTGATATTATTTGTGGTATTTCGACCCTTTGCTTAAGTTTGAATTAGGTAGTTATGTACTTGTTGGTACGGTTGGACAGGGTTCCGGAATGAGGTGGTGGGGCTCGGTGGTGTTTAGGGATGGTTATTGACAATTTTGGAGTGGTTGAGCATTTCTGGTAGAAGTGCACCCTGCATCCAGAATTTGGTGCGCTAGTGCGAAGCCACATCTGCGTTTGTGATGTGCGCATTAGCGCTTAGGAGTGGCATTGTGGATGGCCGCATCTGCGAGGTTCTTGCGTAGGATTTTAGTCGCACATGCAAGGTGGACATGGCCAGTAGCATATGACCACTTGTGGTGCGAGTTGTTATTGTGTTGTGATATTGATTTGCACGTGGAGGTATAACGATATGGGTTAATATGAATGCAGCGGCATAAGGTGAGATTTATATGCGTGTTGCTAGTAAGGGAATTACTTGAAGCCACGCGCTAACATAAGGTGGGCTAAAGTGCGTGTAGCTATTTCGGAAAAAATATTTTCAGAACTATTTAAATATATGGCTCACACGGGTGTATGGAAAGATTGTGATTGAAATTGAGAAATGTTAATATGAGGCAATACCTCAGTTGTGATTCTTTTTGTGCATCTCATGTTGAAAAGAGTTATTGGTTGAAAAGATTCTAGTTGTTTTTATTCTTCCTCGTCTTATCAGTTTTATCCGTACTTAAATATTTGTGATTCCTATTATTTGCTTCCTTCTTGTTGTCTTTATGCCTACAATTCTGTCATTAGTTTACGTTATTAAATTGCTTCATTATCATTCATTTCTATGCTTTCCATTACTCCTCGTTATTATATCTCTGATCTATTTATCTTGTCCTAGTGAGTGTCTTGACATGGACTCGTCACTACGCTACCGAAGTTAGGCTTGATACTTACTAGGTACCATTGTGGTGTACTTATACTACGCTTATTCTTCTACAGATCCAGGTACCTCTGCCCATGTTGGACGCTAGAGGTTGATCGAGTAGCTGCTTTTGGAGACTTCAAGGTATACCTGCTCGACGTCTGCATGCCTCGGAATCACCTTCTATTTTAGACATTATACTACTTATTTCTTTTTTCAAAATAGTATTGTATTACGAGACTATTAGTACTTCCTATAGATCTTATGACTCCATTCAACCAGGTTTTGGGGAAACATCGGCTATTGTACTGTTGAGTTTTATTATAATAGTGTTATGGTTAAATTTGAGGTTTTAGTGTTATTTCCGCTATTTCTATATGCATCGTAGACTTACATAGTCTTAGCGACTAGGTATAATAACGACATCCTACGGTGGAAATTGGGGTCGTGATAAGTTGGTAGCAGTGCCCTAGGTTCGTAGGTGTTACGAGTCATAAACAGGTTTAGTAGAGTCTTGCGGATAGGTACGAAGACGTCTGTATTTTTCTTCGAGAGGCGACGAAACTGTTGAAAAACTTCACTTCTTTGATTCTTTATCGTGCGAATTTGTTGATTTCAAAATCTGAATATTTGTCTTTTTATTCTCTCACGGATGGTGACGACAAGCACTGATGGATTCGATGATCAGACACCCATGCCCCTGGTGGAGCCGCGAGAGACCGGGGTCGGGGTAGAGGCCAAAAGGGGGAACATGGTGTAGCTAGAGCACCCGCCAGAGCTGCGACTGAGGAGGCACCATTAGTTCTAGTTGAGGGCCAGGCATCCGAGGGGCCTGTTGTCACCCCTGCACTTCAGGAGACCCTAGCACAGTTTTTGAGTATGTTCGGTACTCTAGCTCAGGCGGGGTTGATTCTGCTTGCACCAATCACATCTCAATCGGGGTTGATTCCGCTTAAACCAACCACAACTCAGACTCCTACAACCTATACTCTAGAGTAGCAGGTCCATGTTTATTTGGTCCTAGAGGTTATGCCAGCGTAGCCTGTCGTTCCGGTTTAGCCCGAGATTAGCGCAGTGGCATCTTAGGAGGAGCAACTTAGACTTGAGAGGTTCAAGAAGTATCCTCCTCCTAATTATAGTGTCCTAGCTTTAGAGGATGCATGGGGCTTTGTAGAGAAGTGCCGCCGTATTCTCCACACCATGGGTATCGTGGAGACGAGCGGGGTTGCTTTTACTACATTCTAGTTGTCAGGAGAAGCGTATCATTGGTGGCGGGCTCACGAGGAGGGTAGGCCAGCCGATGTAGCTTCACTTACGTGGAATCATATTTCAGAGATGTTCTTGAGAGAGTTTGTTCCCTAGAACCTTCAGGATGCATGGTGCGCGGAGTTTGAGCAGCTGCTCCAGGGTACTATGACAGCGTCAGAGTATGCCATTAGATTCAGTGAGTTGTAAAAACATGCACCTACCTTGATTTCTACAGTTAGGGAGCGAGTCTGCTGATTCATCAAGGGGCTCAACTATGCTATTAGATTTAGCATGGCTCGAGAGTTGGAGACAGATAACCCATATCAATAGGTGGTAGAGATCGCGCAGAGGTTTGAGGATTTGCAGGGCCGTGAGAGAGAGGAAATGGAGGCCAAAAGGCCTCGAGGTACTGGAGGATTTAGTGGTGGCCATGCTGCAGCTAGAACCCATCATTGTAGAGGCTCTGTGAGCTGTCCAGTGCATTTAACTCATCCAGCTTCTAGTGGTGCTCCATCTATTCCGAGGTCTCATGTTGCACACTTTGCTCATCCACTTTCTAGTGCACCTCCTGCACGTGGTGCCTTCAGCGGTAGGTCTAGCTGACCGGGCCAGGGCCAATTTTAGTAGCCACACGCATCGAGATCTTGCTTTGAGTATGGTGATACCCGAAATATTGTGAGGGACTTCCCCAGACTCAGGAGGGGTTCACCTCCGCAGACTGCTCAAGCTCCACATATTCCACCTAGTCCACAGACTTCACAGGCCATGGTTGTTGCCTTAGTTGCTGCCCCACCGCACAGCCAAGAAAGGGGTGGGGGACAAGCGGGTAGAAGTCGGCCTAGAGGGAGAGGCCATGCTAGATTTTATGTTTTTCGGGTAGAACGGAGGTGATCGCATCAGACGCAGTCATCACTGATATGGTTCCGGTTTGTCATAGGGATGCATCAGTCTTATTTGATCCGGGATCCACTTATTCATATATGTCATCTTACTTTGCTCCATATTAGGATATATCTCGTGATCCTTTGAGTTCTCCTATGTATCTATCCACGCCTTTGGGAGATTCTATTATTGTGGACTATGTATATCGGTCGTGTTTAGTTGCTATTAGAGGTTTTGAGACCAGAGTTGATCTATTGTTACTCAGTATGGTAGACTTTTATGTTATCTTAAGCATGGATTGGTTGTCTTCCCATAATGCGATTATAGATTGTCAAGTCAAGACTGTGACATTGGATATGCCAAGTTTTTCGCAGTTGGAGTGGATGGGTACATTGGATTATGTTCCTAGCAAGGTTGCGTCCTTTCTAAGGTCTCAACGGATGGTTGATAAGGGGTGTGATCCTTAACTAGCCTTTGTGAGAGATATCAGTGTTGATACTCCTATTGTTGTATTAGTTCTGGTATGAGAGACTTCCCAAATGTATTTCTAGCAGATCTTCCGGGAATGCCGCCCGATTGAAATGTCGATTTTGGCATTGACTTGTTGCCAAGCACTCATCCATTTTCTATTCCACCTATCGTATCGCACTAGCAGAGTTGAAGGTGTTAAAGGAGCAGCTACAAGAGTTGCTTGATAAGGGTTTTATTCGCCCTAGTATTTAACATGGGGTGCACCGGTTCTGTTTGTAAAGAAGAATGATGGTTCTATGCGGATGTGTGTTGATTATACACAGCTAAAGAAGGTTACAGTGAAGAACATGTACCCAGTGCCGCGCACTAATGACTTATTTGACCAGCTTCGGGTGCTAGAGTGTTCTCAAAGAATGATTTGAGGTCAGTGTATCACTAGCTGAAGATTTGGGATCTGGATATCCTGAAGACTGCCTTCAGGACTCGATATGTTAACTATCAGTTCCTTATGACATCATTTGGTCTGACCAACGACCCGACAACATTTATGCACCTGATGAACATTGTATTTCAGCCATATCTTGATTCATTCATCATTTTGTTTATTGACGACATCTTGGTATACTCCCTCAGTCGGGAGGATCAGGAGCAGCATCTGAGGATCGCGCTCCAGACCTTGAGAGATAACAAGTTATATGCAAAATTTCGAATTATGAATTCTGGTTTGATCCGGTGGTGTTTTTGAGTCATGTGGTGTTAAGTGAGGGAATCAACATAGATCCGAAGAAGATTGAGGTAGCATAGAGTTGGCCCAGACCGTCTTCAGCTACTGAGATTCGCAGATTCCTTGGTTTGGCCAGATATTATCGCCGTTTCGTAGAGGGTTTCTCATCCATTGCTGCACCTATAACCCGATGGACCTAGAAGGGTGCTCCTTTCAGATGGTCCGATGAGTGTGAGGCGAGCTTTCAAATGTTCATGACTGCTTTGACTACTTCCCCAATGTTGGTATTGCCTATGGGTTCAAGGTCTTACAGTGTATATTGTGATGCGTCGCATGGTGGGCTTGGCGCGGTGTTGATGTAAGATGGTAGGGTGATTACCTACGCGTCCCGGTAGTTGAAGGTCCATGAGAAGAATTATCCGATCCATGACTTGGTATTGGCAGCTATTGTTCATGCATTGAAGGTTTGGCAACACTATTTGTATGGTGTGAGTCTATGTCCACCCGGACATAATCAAGAAACTATCATATGCATGAGACTCCTCACCTCTTACGTTCATAGCTCCCATAACATGTGTCACTTAGCAAGTATAGCACCTATAGGATAAATTCCCTCTTACAAGGTTAGCCAAGAGACTTACCTAGCTCTGAAATACGGTAACTGGCTTCAATGCCTCATCAACACCTCAAACCAATGCCAAACGGTCCAAAACTAGTCAAAAAGGGCAGCTCGGTGCACTAAGCTCCCGCTATGCGCGGGATCCGAGGAAGGGCCGGACCACAAGGGTCTATCATACGCAGCCTTATCCTGCATTTATGCAAGAGGTTGTTTCCACGGCTCGAACCCGTGACCTCATGGTCACGTGGCAGCAACTTTACCAGTTACGCCAAACAGTCCAAAACTATTCAAAGAACGTGAAAACCAATCAAAATATACTCCAGCACTGGTAATTTAACTAGTATAAATAAATTCCCAACAACTCACATGCACGGATTATAAAGATTCTTGAAGATAATTATTACTCATAGGATCACGAACTCAAATATATAACTTATTTCAAATTTCATGCCCAATTTTGTGGTCAAAACTCAAAAATACCATTTCTAGGTTTTTTTCCAAAATCCCACAATTTTTTTGTAATTTTCATGTTTAAATCCATATATAATCCATGTATTTGGCTTACAATGAGTAAGAGTCACTTACGTTGTGGTAAATGATGAAAATGCCTGACTAAGATCGCCCCAAAATCAGCTCTAAAGAGAGAAATTAGATGAAAATGAGCTAAGTCCCGATTTTGCATTGTATGCGGTAAAATCGGAGGGTCCAATTTTCGGCCATTACGACGCTTCGTAAGCAAGCTTTCCAAAGGCTCAAGATAGTGCAAGTCGAACCTCGAGATAGTGCAAGTCGACAGTTATGATAGAAAAGTGGGAAGTTTCCTAGGCGCACGACTAGAGCTGACAAAGTCTAGTAGGCTAGCTCTGACCCGTATCAGGGCATTAAATGGATGTACCAGCCCCATATCTTTGTAATTAATGCATTTGTACTATGTTGGAATTCCCCTCATATATAAAAAGGATCCTTGGCATTTTGTAGACATCTGATACTCAATATTCAATACAAGAACATTCTCTCTGCTCTCTAACTTAACATATTCTCTTGAACTCATTACTTCCATTTATTGCTTATATTCATTGTTTTCTATATATTGTTCTACATTTATTGCTTATTATTGGCTATAAGGAGCCGTCATTGAATCTATCATAACTGTTAGTCCCTCCATCGACTACCCGCGGTAGGCTATAGGACTCGACCTCGAGGCCCTGAATAAGCAAGCTCGAGGCCCTGCTTATCAGCCTATTGGTTTGGTTATCACCTTGTTTTCAAGCTCTTATCTCATTTTCTAATCTCTTGCTTAATATTTATTGCCTAAACAACTAGCACAAAAATAGATCACGTATTGTTAGAACCACAAAATCAAATCTAATTATAATAACCTTTTTCACGGTAAATAGTTTGGCGCCCACCGTGGGGCAAAAAATAGTAGTGATTATTTTCTTGCTGGTTTGCTACATAACGCAAGTTATCTTTCACACTTTTTCTTGCCCAAGATCATTAATTTCAGGTCAAAATGTCTAACTCAGTAAACGCACGTGAAAGCAAATATCTTGAAGACCATGGAGAAAACGGTGTTGACGTCCCAGGTGTTGGTGTACCACCACGAAACCCTGAGAATGCACCGGAACCAATTTCCGTGGACGTGGTCTCGCGCAACGCTCAACACGTCGAAATAAGCTCCCACACCAACAGGAGCATACACCAAGAAGATCAACAAGAAGCTCAGAAAACCCCGGCTCAGGAAGAACAAGGGTTCAACCTTCATTTAATCTTCAAAATGTTGCAAGCACAACAGCTGGCGATTGCTCAGTTGCAAAGCCACCAAAAGACTCCCAACACTGTAGCTCGGGAAACGGCTCCCCGAGCCGAGCAGGTACCAGAAAGATCAAGCAACAATGGGCCAGGTGCCGACCCCGCCATCATAAAAATGCTCGAGGACCTCATAAGGAGGGTCGAGTCGGGCGAGAAGAAGATAGAAGCCAACGACAAGAATGTAGAAACCTACAACACTAGGGTCGATCAAATTTCGGGCACACCCCCGATACTGAAGGGTGTAGCCTCAAAAAAGTTCGTACAGAAACCATTCCCATAGGAAGCTGCTCCAAAACCTATTCCAAAGAAGTTCAGGATGCCCTACATTCCAAAGTACAACAGAACCTCGGACCCCAACGAGCACATCACTGCTTACACTTGCGCGGTGAAAGGCAACGACGTGAGGGACGATGAGATCGAGTCCGTCCTACTGAAAAAGTTCGGAGAGACGCTTTCAAAAGGGGCGATGATGTGGTATCACAACCTGGCCCCAAACTCCATACATTCATTTGCCATGCTAGCAGATTCTTTCATAAAGGCACATGCTGGTGCCATCAAAGTAGCTACCAGGAAATCTGACATCTTCAGAATCAAGCAAAGGGAGAACGAGATGCTGCGAGAGTTTGTATCTCGCTTTCAAATGGATCGAATGGAACTACCACCGTTCTCCGACGACTGGGCGGTACAGGCCTTCACTCGAGGTTTGAACGAGCAAAACTCGGTAGCTTCAAAGCAGCTAAAGCAGAACCTAGTCGAATACCCGGCCGCGACGTGGTCGGACGTCCACAACCGATACCAATCAAAGATCAGGGGAGAAGACGACCAAGTAGGAGCCCCCTCGCGCTCGGTATATCCTAGCAGGCTTCTGGCAAAGGAGCCGAAGCCAACCAAGGAAAGGTACCAGCCATACACCGAAGACAGGAGAAATGCCCCGAGGCGTGACATACCCCGGAATGATCAAAGAGCGGGCCGAGGGTAGCACCCTCAGGGACTCGTCAGTAGATCCGGGTTCGATAAGCGTACAGGGCCGGCGGAGGCACCCCGCTTGTCAGAATACAACTTCAATGTCGATGTTTCGGATATCGTATTCGCCACCAATAAAATCAGAGACACCAGGTGGCCACGGACTGTGCAATCAGATCCTTCGCAAAGAAATCATAACTTGGTGTATAAATTACACAACACGCACGGCCACAGAACCGAAGATTGCCATCAGCTCCGGGAAGAAGTAGCCCGACTACTGAGCAATGGTCACCTCCGAGAATTCCTCAGCGACCGGGCCAAAAACCAGTTCCGGGAAAGAGAGACGACCAAGAAGAACGAAACAAATGAGCCACAACATGTCATCCACATGATCTTGGGAGGCATCGGTACCCCATAGGAACCCATGATCAGAAGAACAAAAATATCCATCACAATAGAAAAGCGAACTCGGGGTTACATACCCGAGGATGCTCTCATATTCAGCGACGAGGACATCGAGACCTTGTCTCAACTTCACAACGACGCACTGGTAATCTCTTTCCTTCTAAATACATTTCAAATTAAATGTGTACTTGTGGATCCAGGTAGCTCGGCCAACATTATCAGGTCGAGGGTGGTAGAGCAGCTCGGACTGCTTGACCAAATTGTGCCTCCCTCTGGAGTCCTCAATGGATTCAACATGGCGAGAGAAACAACAAAAGGGGAAATCGCCCTCCCAGTCAATGTGGTCGGCACAACCCAAAATGCCAAATTCCATGTCATCGAATGAGACATGAGATACAATGCCTTGCTCAGAAGGCCATAGATACACTGCATGAGAGTAGTACCATCAACCCTTCATCAAATGATGAAGTTCCTGACAGAGGATGGGATAAAAACCGTCTACGGGGAACCGCATGCAGCAAGAGAAATGATCGCAGTACACGACGTAACACCGACACCAGTACCTCCACCTTCGAAAAAGCCAAAGGATAAGCAAGCTGTAAAGTAGCGATAATAAGCTACATTCTCGGCTAGGCCCGACTAAATAAAATGAAGAACTGTACCATAACAAATGATTGAATCACATCGAGATCCGAAGCGCCGTCGGCACTAAGGTATGGCCATCTCCCTTTTTTAGTTAAATTTTATACTAACTTGAATGCAGGTATCCGATCGAAACGGCCGAAGCGCTTCCCAACTCGAAGGCCTTAGGTTTCAAAAGCATGCGTTGCACTTTTTTCCTTCGACCGGGTTTTTATTCCAAGAAGGGTTTTACCGGCATGGTTTTTAACAAGGCAACATCTATATGCTAACTAAGTAAAATTCAACAAGTATTCAGGGCTTCATTTGCAATCAACCTCGAATACTGGGGGGAACCCCCTGGAAGGTCACCTACTCGGAGAAGCCAGGATGCGCTAAATGGGGTCTCGATAGGAAAACAATGTACCGGGCCAAACGGTCGAACGAACCGTGCCCACATAGAATAACTGAGCCCTCGACACAAACATCACAAAACAACTCCAGAGCCAAAAGCATCCCAAACACTCGGGGACTGGCGTTGAAAACTCAAGGCCACGTGACCTCCGGGTCGGAAACCCCGAAATCATAAGCCCTAAATGAGGCAGTACCAAGATTACAAATAATGGCTCCCGAGCCAAGAAACCCTCAATGACTCGGGGACTACCGCCAATCACCACCCCATCGACTTATCAAAACCCGAGGCCACAAGACCACATGCGGACAGCCTCGGTCCCGTAAGACCTATATAAAGCAACAATAATAACTGTAAGACCTCAAAGCCATGTAAAATCTATAAGACCTCAGGCAAGGCAGGAACCACACTTGTACCAAGTGACAATAACTGTAAGATCTCAAAGGCATATAAAACTTGTAAGACCTTACTAAAGGCATAAACCTGATCTTAAAGTTAAGGCTATATATCAAACTTGTAAGACCCCTAAAAAGGCATACCCTCGATATAGTCGCCGAAACTACTTCACTCGGGGACGGAAAGGCTCCGGCCAAACACAATGACTACGGTCACAAGGCTATACCAGCCAAACTAACGCGACTCGCGGACGCCCGACCGTCACTATAAAATCACAGGCCTTCAATTACTTCGAATATAGTACGAAAGAACAGGTTAAATAGGCTACCCTCGACATAGGCAAAAGATCTTCGACCACGTCAGCTCCTAATTACAGGCTTCGAGATACTCAGCCTCCGAGCCAAACCTCCCGAGGTGCTCGATCATCGCCATATAACGGCTCACAATCGAGGTTTTATCAAACCGTCGAAGAGTCGGGCAAACAAAAATTCAAAAATCCTTAACGAGGGAAAAATAAAGCCTATATTAGAGGTCGCATCGGCCCAATGCGTAAGAGCCACTGTTGCCAGCCCATATAAAAGGTCGTACCGACCTAAAGCGTAAGAGCCGCTGACGCCAGCTTACATTAAAAGGTCCTACCGACCCAAAGCATAAGAGCTGTTGACGCCAACTTACATTAAAAGGTCGTATCGACCCAACGCGTAGGAGCCTAAGGGCCAGCTTTAAATTTAAAAACTTGAGGGTCAAATGAGCTCGAGTCGAAACCCGACTCGGATACTGAATCCAAGATGCCAGCTTACATTAAAAGGATATACCGACCAAAGAGCGTAAGAGCCTACGGGCCAACCTAATAAACCCCAGGGCCATACTATGAATCTAAGGATTCCGTTTAACTCGAAGACCAGTTCTTCTTGCTGATGGCTAACAAACATCGAAAGGTACATGAAAAATAAAGTCGCAAGATTTCTTTTTGTACACATATGTGAAAGAATACAAGCTTCATTCACAAAGTTCTTCGAAAACACTACATACAAAATCAGAAAAGGAAAGGCTTAATCAGAAGTACCTTCGATGAGGGAAGACACATCCTCGCCGAACCCTCGGCCGGGACTCATCTTGCTGTAAGCACCTCCACCCTGTGAAAGCCCTTTTTGCTTATTATTATCGCTCCATAGCCCAGAAGCTGGCGGTCCTTCTCCCCCTCCAAGAGGGCACGGTCTCGCCCTAAAGTATTCCCCGATGCATACGGCGATGAGGTTAGTACACGTAAAAAGAAAATGCCCTTAAAGGAGCAAATCACACAACGCATACCATGGTGTTTGGCCTCCTATCTGCCCTTATACAAAACTCGCCACTTACGCTGATTATAAGTCGAGCGAGTCGCCAGCTTCCGAGCCCCGTCCGTCAGGTCGGGAACCTCGCACGGCGTCCATGAAATTGCTGCAGAACGGGAAAGGAAGGCGCATTTACGGAACCTGCCTGTGCTACAAGCAAAACTAAGAAGGCACAAGTATATCACTTACGTGTAAATTCCATTCCTCAGGGAATGGCAGAAACTCCACGAGGATAATATCAACGGTCCGTACTCGGACGAATCAGCTCATCCACTCCTGATCTCCGTCTCCTTCGTCATCAACGACAAAAGGTGTGATGGATCGGCATCGTAAGGGAAGCAGACCTCGATGGTGGAAAGGCCGGTACAACCTGATAATATGACTGAGCGTGAATTCAAGCCCTCTTTCTCCGCAAAGAACCTCATCATCAATATTATCCACCAAAATGATGGGTGAATCTGCGCCAAGGTAACCCGGTATTTTCGATAGAATTCAAGCACAACCCTATCAGGGGGGGCCTAGCGTGAAGGGGTACATGTATACATTCAAAAACAGCATGATTCATGATGCTCTCTCCCGGGGAAAGTACCCGGAATACTACCTTTTCCCCCCATCCACATTCTTTCCTCACTGACTCAAGGTGCCCCTCTCCTACTAATGAAATAAACTTCGAAACATACTCCCGATGACCCCAAGCATTTTGGTTCAAAAAGCCTTCAAGGGCGGAACTCCCCTCTCCTCGCCGAGCGGACCTAGGTGTGGCAGCCATAACTGTGGTAAAACTAGAAAATCCGAGCAAAGCCTTCGAAATTGAAATGGTGAAAGCCTTAACACAAGAAAGGAAACCTCTATAGAGGAGGATGATTACTCGGAATAGCGGAATCCTCAAAAGAAGGAATAGAACCCTATAAGTGGAGAAAGCGGCGACTATCTGCCTGCCTCAAAGGCCAATTAATGATGCATACTGAGCCATCCCTCGCTTTGGGAAAATGTACCAACGGAACTGCCTTGGTCGCTTCATAGCCACGCCGTGCAGTTAACACTGTCATACGATATTTCGGGGATCAAAAGCCCCACATCATTACAAGCCTCGAGATGGTACCCAATATCGAGGTCTTCTATCAAAAAGAAGATAAGCTCCAGAAAGCCATTAACATCGTTACAAGCCTCGAGATGGTACCCGATCTCGAGGACTTCTATCAAAACGAAGAAAGGCTCTAAGGAGCCATCAATATCATTACAGGTCTTGAGGTGGTACCCGATTCCGAGGACCTCCATCAAAAAGAAGATAGGCTCCGAGAAGCCATTGGCATCACTACATGTCCCGAGATGGTACCTGATCTCGAGGACCTCCACCAAGAAGAGGATATGCTCCAAGGAGCCATTGACATCATCCTAAGACTCGAGATGATACCCGATCTTGAGGACCTCCCTCAAAAGAAGACAAGCTCTAAAAACATACCCATATGGGCTTGGCCTCGAGGTACTATCTAAACCTGGGTAGGCCCCCATCTGGGATCTATCTGCGACGCCTTAAGGCTATCTACACTGAGTCCAAAACAAGCTTCCAGGTAGCCCAAACTTGAGCGAACCCCCACTCGGGGACTGCGCCCGAAAGCCTAAAGGCTATATTTATTCTCAGACTTCCGAGCAAATCCCCCCGTCGAATGTTCAAAGCCTTACTCTCATTCAACTCGAAGTTGGGGATCCCGACGGCCCGATTTTATCAATCCAATACGGGCTCGGTCCAAGGAACGACAAAGGGTTCTACGGGGAATCGTGTTAATCAATCAAAAGCAAGAAGAAATACTTGCACCCGGACTCGATATTCCCACCAATCGGTGGAGTCATTCATTAAGATTCTTCACAAATGCAGATAAAGAGAAATAAAGCATAAATCAGAAGCAAATCGAAGAAACACCGTTTTCATTAATAAACGATGATTACAAAAGCCCATGAGGGATCCTTACATGTGATTACTAAAGCCCACGAAGGGTCCTTATGTAGAAACAAAGAAGCAAAAAATTGTATATATAGTAGAAGCCAAGAGTCTAATCTATTCTCGTGGGTGTATCGTTGGCGGCAGTATCTTCGAGCACCGTTTCCTCGGTAGTCTCATCTCGATCTTCCAAAGCGGCATCTTCTAGGGAGAAGATGAAGAAGAGGAAAGTGATGCGGAAAAAGCAGAAAAATATGAAGAAAAAGCCATAGCCCGCCAAAGGGCAAAAGCTTTTACCAGACCAAGGAAATCACGGCCCGGTAGAAGACTTGGCGAGCAACGGCCTTACCTGCACGGCTACTTTGAGTCCACTTCTTGGGACATTGCGCCGTGCAAGTTAGCGGCCGGTAGTGCCACTTCACCCTACAGAAAGCAAAAGGGGTGAAGTGCCCCACCAGGCCGGGGTAGGCAGGTGAGCAGCGGTGTATAGTCCGAACACCTTCCTGAGCAGCGGTGTAGAGTCCAAACATCTTCGTAAGTCAGAAGAGATCGGCCCCCTATCTCATCGCCTCGAGCCAACGACGACAGCAGTAACAACAACAACAACCACAACAACGATGACAAGTCAGTGCAATCTCGCTCGGTAAGGGAAAGCCCTGAAAAAACGCCATGGCGTGGCTGAAGGGGATGCCGCCATGTAAACTTAAGGCTGCGGGCCTCAAACATGAGAGATAAAAATGGATGAGGATGAAGAGAAGAAAGGGGTGGAAGGATATTGGAGGACACTTGAATGAAGAAATGGTTCCAGGAGGCTTCCATTTATAGAGGGTGGCAGTGTAACCGATGGCCCCATCAATGTCTTTAAAAGACGTATTGGCAGTCGCAATCAATGCGTTTTTGGGAACTGAATCGACGACTTTGGAGAATAAGAATCGGCAGTATATTGAATGACACTGAAAAGATGAACCGACGGGGCGCCTCAATTATCACAAAGGTTTATTTCATAAGTATGATATCATCTCAGAAAGTTCGAAGAGATGGATATCAAAGTTGTTTCTTATCGTTCCACTCTAAGAAGCGCGGGGACTATTTGTATGTGGTAAAATTGGAGGGTCCAATTTTCGGCCATTACGACGCTTCTTAAGCAAGCTTTCCAAAGGCTCGAGACTACGATCGTGATTTACCCCGAGGGGCCATCCATATCTTTGTAATTAATGCATTTGTACTATGTTGGGATTCCCCCTCGTATATAAAGGCGATCCTTGTCATTTAATAGACATCTGATACTCAATAATCAATACAAGAACATTCTCTCTGCTCTCTAACTTATAATATTCTCTTGAACTCAATACTTCCATTTATTGCTTATATTCATTGTGTTCTATTTATTGTTCTTCATTTATTGCTTATTATTGGCTATAAGGAGTCGTCATTGAATCTATCATAACTGTTAGTCCCTCCATCGACTGCCCACAGCAGGGTATAGGACTCGACCTCGGGGCCCCAAATAAGCAAGCTCGAGGCCCTACGTATCAGCCTATTGGTTTGGTTGTCACCTTGTTTTCAAGCTCTTATCTCATTTTCTAATCTCTTGCTTAACATCTATTGCCTAAACAACTAGCATAAAAATAGATCACATATTTTTAGAACCACAAAATCAAATCTAATTGTGAATGTGTGATCCCTCCTACGATCATGAAACTCAGCCTGCCAAGGCTACGCAAACACGAGCCATGCCCCACGAACGCGAAGGCCAAAAACTTCAGGCTGTAGGAAATTGTTTTTTGTGAATGCTAACTTCCTCATGCGATCGCGATGAGCAACCCTCCTAACTAGGCCACACTGCTAACATATCGCGCTCGCGACCCTTACCATGCGAACATGCAGAACAACCAAACCATCACAATGCGATCTGGTTTTCGTGATTGCGAAGAACAAAGTCTTTTACATCTCCACACAACCCTTCGAGCTCTCGATACCTCCTACGTGATGGCGGTGCATACCCTTGTCACTAGAAACCAGCACCTGCAAATCGAAGAGAATTGGTCCGAAACCATCTTGAAACACACCTGAGGCCTTCGGGACCCTGTCCAATCATACCAACAAGTCCCCTTACCTTATCCAAACTTATCCAAATGCTTAAAACATCACAAATAACATCAAAACCAAGAATCGGCATTCAAAATCCTCCAATTAACATTTAAACTTTAAAACTTCGACAAACGCATCCGAATCATGCTTATCCATTTTTTGTCGCTAAAACCGCTGAACGACAATGTCAACTCAAGGAAGATTCGAGAGGGCCTTATGCTGCACCATAACACTAACTTAACTTTCAGCTGCTTCCCACAATCCTTTGTATGACAGAGGTAAGATAATCGACATCGCTATTGTGGTAGCAAGAATAAGCATTGACTAATAACATATCCATCGCCCTTCCTTGCTCCCTCCTGTAGCAAGCTTTCTATTGGTTAAGATTAAATTAAAGTGAAAAGAAAAAGTTTTCTAGTTTGATAAGGTAACTGTTCGCTTTAAAATCGAAAATAGATCTCAATCTGTCACTTGATCGTCCCTCTCTCATGAAAATGGTCTCTCTTCTCCCAACGGCTTGGACTCATGTCTACAGTCAGTTGCTAAGATGATTCCCATTTCAAAAGTTTTTAGCAAAAAATAGTGAGATTGTTCGGGAGACGTGGACCAAGCCCGGTGAAAAAAATGCATAAGAAGAGCCAAATAATGACCGGTCGGGTCATTGCATTCAAGCATCTCGAAATGTGCATTTCATCAATTGTTCCATGTCAGACAACTAAAATCTGAACCTTAATGACTAGTTATCACACAATTGCCGTAATGTTTAGTCGAATTGTCCACCCCATCAGCAAGTATCATATATAAGACATTCCATTTTTAACTAAAATTAGTACAATTATACTTCTTAAGAAACTCGAATCATTCGTGCTATCTCTGATCCTAATCCTTCTTCCTGAAGATGAATTGCGATGCGAAGCAATCCAAATCTCATACGACTCACCTCATCCGTCATGATGCAATATCTAAGTATAAGATCTCATTACCAAATCCAAGTCACAAGTATGATAGTCCTCATCATACATACTCCATAACTTAGCACCCACGAGTTAATCACCATCATGCAACAAACTTTTCAAGCATGTAGGCAATATTATCTTTAAAATCAGGATCAAGATTATCTCAAGCTCTTAGAAACCCACTTACACAATAATCAAGCCACTGAAACTGAGTCTCTCCTAGTCATCTAAGTCACATAGATTATTAAATTCAAAAGTCCTACCATAAAAGTATCTATATGTCTGTAATGACCGGGCGGGTCGTTTCATGAGTTACAACTCTGTTTTCCCTGTTTCTGCTTTCTTCTGTGTTCTTCAGCTGTGTTTTATCGATTGAGGTTATCGGAGGAGATTAGTTGTTAGAGCAGGTGCTGGGTTGCTGAGAGAGTTGGTGGTATTTTTGGGGGGTTCTCTGAAGTTGAGAACGCGCACCGCGCCAGAAATTCGCGGTCAGTGGTGTGTTTTCGCGGGAGCGGCAGAATTCCGCGCTCAGCAGAGGTATGTGGCGCGGATAGCGGTGAAGGACGCGGGGGCGTTGTAATTTCGCGGTCAACGGTGAAGGGCGCGGCGGCGGTGGATTTTTGGTGGTCAGCGAATTTGGGTTCCGGGAGTGTACTATAAATACGAGATTCAGGGTTTTATTGTCACACCCCAAAACCGAGGGGCGCGATCGGTGCTCAGCCGAGCAAGCCCGACTGAGCAAGCCTATCAAGTTTCATTCTACCCAGAATTAATTTATGAATAACAAGGATATGAACTCCATAAATCCTACTTTATGAGCATTACATTGACAATTTTCATCTTTCTCTTTCATTAACAGTTCAATCATACTTAACCAAATTATTACAATTAATAGATACGAAGGAAATATTATGCCAAATAACAACATATCTAGTTCAAATTTTCAATGCCCGACACCACCCACAACCTGTCTACGGAGCCTCTAAATACAACTGAAGAGTAATATGGAAATGCCGACAACAAGGCTCCGGCTATACCTCAAAATACAAAGTACGTGATAAAAAATTGTACAGGGCCCCGAAATGAAGTGGGGATCACCAAGTCAGCTGAAACGAAGATGCGTCACTAGCTGCGACCAACACTGCCTGCTATGGAACCACCTACATCCATTTAAAGACATAGCGCCCCCGGCAAAAGGGGCGTTAGTGCCGTCGAATAGCACTGGTATGTATAACTAAACACCATCCCATTAGAAAGAACAACCATATAAGAATAAAGAAATCACAAGGATCAACAAAGCTTTAAACAATCACCGCATCATCAATCACAAATAAGGGATCACATAGCTTTCACACAATTTCCATTTTAGGTTGGGGCATTCCATATTGTTGCATCATCTTTCACAATACCACCGCTTTCTTGAGCGGAGTCTGATCACGGCCCGATCAGCTAAGCTGCCTTATTTGAGACATATACCTCATTCATTATTTCATTCTCACTTTCCGGTTTCAATTATCAACACAATGCCACCATGGGTGTGTAGCATGGCGTCCGATCACGGCCCGATCGGCTAGGCCGTCTTACCAAGACGTTACCCTTTTCCGTTAATCATCTCAGTTCAATTTTTGGTTTCACATGTATTAGTTCATCGGCACTTGGGGCCACAATTACCATAACATACTTGGCACTAGGCCACATTCCATAACTCACGTTTCACATTATTCCCATTTCCAACATTAACTTTGCCATTTAAGATCATAGGCACATACAAAAGCAATTCATGTTATAAGCATAGAGAGGAATTCATCTAGTTCGGTATATTAATCACAATGTAACCTCGACTTGATATTTAGTCATTTAGCACATAGCTCATGTTCTCCACACATCCTCAATTTTAAAAAAGAATAGCACATTAAACACATGGAGACGCACCTTCCACATACATTTTCACAACATCAATTCATTTGATATAACAAGTACTACATGAATAAAATTTCAAACATACAACATTTGCACGGAGACCATGGAAGCTCAATTTCTAGGAAGAGGGGGTTTTAGCCATACATACCTCAAAGAGCTTTTCCTTAAGTTTCTACAATCCACCGACACCTCTAGCAATAACAATCTATAAGGAGATAGCGGGAATCGATTAATAATTAGGAAGATTACCAATGGTGTAACTCTCTTAGGAATTTCATCAAACACCTAACATGTGAAGTAGTGTACAAGGTCTGAAAATATAAATTCCTTCCTCCCTCAACCAATTTTAACAGGAGCTACCCAAATTAGTTCTTTAAAATCACATACTACAACTTAGTCCCACATGCATGGCCTATTTCTAATCCCCGCAACATATTTGAACCCTTAACCTCTTACATGAAATCTTGGAAGAAGGACTTACCCGGATGGAGGAAAATCAAGTTGTTATCTTCCTTGATTCTAGAAAACTTGAGAATGATTTGGGTGATTATGAAGCTAGGCTCCTTCTCTCTCTTTCTCTCTCTATCTGCTCTCAACTCTCTCTAAAATCAGTAGAGAAATGACCCCAAATGAAGCCCCAAAGCCTATATATTAAAATGGGGTCGGGTTATAAAAATAGGAAAAATAAGCCTCCAAAATCGGGTCTGCGGTCGCATAATGGACCGCAAAACAAGAATGCGGGTCGCAAAATGCATCGAGGAACTGGTGCCCAAAACTGGGCTACACTGGTCCAGTTTGCGACCAGATTTGCCGTCGGAGATCAATTATGCGGACCGCATAATGGTTTTGCGATCGGAGAACTGACACAGGATTGCATTTTTCTAGCCTTTGGTAATTTGATCATAACTTTGTGTAGGAATGTCCAAATGACAAACGGTTTGAAGCGTTGGAAACTAGATTCGAAGACCTTTCCTATGGTAGGATATTCGTCACATAAGACCTTATATGTATTTAGATATGCTTGTTCAAAGTGTGGACTTGTGCAAACTCATTTAGAATTTTATCCTATTATGAAATTTTCTAGCTTGACTTAGACTTAGGCCTCCCATTAGACCCCACATTACTTATTATAAGACGTATACACTTATTCACCATATCCAATTCATTTATATCATATTTATAGCACATAAAATATTATAATTAGCCTACATGGCACCTCAAAATCCTAAATTACTTAGCGAAAGTTTCCGGGGCCTTACATTCTCCCCGCTTAGGATCATTCGTCCTCGAATGAGAGGTAGAGCCCGCCCTAAACACCTAACATAACATATCTCTTTTCTAACCTACCTCAAGTCCCTAAATTTTGACTAACTCCCAAATTTTTAGAAATTTCGGCAGGGTCTCCTCTGTATCTAGGCCTATCCACCTGCAAGAGAACCACCAAAACCATCCTAACAACTCAACGACATCTCGACAAAGCAACACAACGTATATATCCATAACATTAATCTCAGCATTACAAGCGCTACATTATCATAATGATACCTGAACATGGAATGCACATTTCTAAATCATAACACCTATAAGGTACCTTTCAAATCAAAACCAATTGTTATACAATCAAGCGAAAGTATTTTCTTTCCACGACACTTTCGGTCTTCAAGGTGGCCTCCTCGACTTACAAGCTTTGCCATAACACATTTACNCGCAAAATGCATCGAGGAACTGGTGCCCAAAACTGGGCTACACTGGTCCAGTTTGCGACCAGATTTGCGGTCGGAGATCAATTATGCGGACCGCATAATGGTTTTGCGATCGCAGAACTGACACAGGATTGTATTTTTCCAGCCTTTGGTAATTTGATCATAACTTTGTGTAGGAATGTCCAAATGACAAACGGTTTGAAGCGTTGGAAACTAGACTCGAACACCTTTCATATGGTAGGATATTGGTCACATAAGACCTTATATGTATTTAGATATGCTCGTTCAAAGTGTGGACTTGTGCAAACTCATTTAGAATTTTATCCTATTATGAAATTTTCTAGCTTGACTTAGACTTAGACCTCCCATTAGACCCCACATTACTTATTATAAGACGTATACACTTATTCACCATATCCAATTCATTTATATCATATTTATAGCACATAAAATATTATAATTAGCCTACATGGCACCTCGAAATCCTAAATTACTTAGCAAAATTTTCCGGGGCCTTACATTTATTTTCATATTTTGACCTAGAGAGCTCGAGCTTTGGCGGTTTTTCGAGCGATTTTCAAGAAAACCATCGGGGTAAGTGATTCTAACCCAATTTTGGCTAAGATACGTGATTATAACGTTGGATTCATCATTTGGTTAGAAATTTGGGATGAAAAATTGGGGAAAATTTGTGGAACTTCATATAATGAACTTTTGAGATTTGAAATTCGAGTCGAAGTCGGAATTTAGTGAAACTAGTATGGTTAGTCTCGTAATCGAGTGGGTTGTCAAATTTTGAGATTTTAGTTAGATTTTGAGACGTGGGACCGGGGCCCATCTTTTGAGTTGACTTTTGGTCTTAAGCTTAGTAATTTCTTATGGGATTGATTCCTTTAGCTCATGTTGATTGTATCGAATTGTTTATGGCTAGATTCGGAGCATCCGGAGTTCGATTTGAGGGGCAAAGGCATCGCGGAGTAGGATTTTGGCTTGGTTGAGGTAAGTAACGCTTCCAAACTTGGTTCTGAGGGTTCGAAACCCCGAACTATGTGCTATACGATGGTATTGAGGTGATGCACATGCCAAGTGACGGGCGTGTGGGCGTGCACCGTGAAAATTTTTGCCTGGTTCATTCTATGGCACCGCTTAGTGACTCTTTCTTGTTGATATCTTTGTTGTGCTAATATGATTAAGGAAATGAACTGTAAATCGTGCTAATTATCATGCTAGGGCTTTACGCCAACACTGTTGAGACCCGAGTGGTCGTTTTTTGCTGTCATCTTATTAGTTTCATTGATATCCTGAACTCAGTCTTATTCATGCATATCATATCATGTCTCAGTCTCAGTTGTTGTTATTTGGCACATCATATCATTGTTTCGGGCTAGTTTCATGGCATTGTGAGCCCGTATGTGTGAGACTGGAGAGTGATGACTGAGTGAGTTCGAGAGCCTGGTTATGAGTGACAGTTATGGGATTGGGCTGCACGCTGTAGTAGATTATTTATTATGCCTTCGTTGGCTTGATATAGCGCTTGGGCTGAAAGGAGCCCCTACGGAGTCTATGCGCCCCAGTGAGCGCATGTGATATTTTGAGAGATGGATTTCCCTGGACATGCATTTCTCGGAAGTATTGATATTTGGAGATGGATTTCTCCGCAGGGATGGATTTCCCTTTTTCCTCAGTACCGAGTGACGTCTAGTCATCGTTGAGTTTGTTCCGGGATGGATTTCCCTGGGCCGGATAGCCATATGAGGTACCGAGTGGGTGAGTGCGTTTACATATATACCTGGAGATGGATTTCTCCTCAGGGTTCAATTACCCTTGTTCATCGGTACTGGATTACTTGCAGTCAGCGTAGTATATGTTCCGGGATGAATTTCCCCTTGGCCGGATGGCCATATGTAGTACCGAGTGTTGAGTTGTATTCCTCAAAGAATGGCATGCCTACTTTACTGTACATCTTATTTCTATCTTCTGTTGAGGTTATGTTCCTCAGTACCTATCAGTTCAAAGCTTGGACTTGTTACTTACTGAGTTGGTATACTCACGTTACCCCCTGCACCTTGTGTGCAGATCCAGGTGCTTTCGGTCCCAGTAGCAGTCTCTGATCAAGGTTGCGGACTTGGAGATAGTTGAGGTATCTGCATGGCTTTCACAGATATTGACCCTCCTTCTTTATTGTTCCTCAGTAAACATTGTAGTATACTATGTTGTTTCTCTAGACGCTCTTGTACCCCGTGACACCCTGATTTTGGGATGGTTGTTTTCGTATTATTAATTATGCCCTATGTTTTAAACAGTTTACTTAAATGATGAATGCGCTTTTCCGCAAGTGTCCTAAATTCTAGTATTGTGGTTTGGATTACGTTGTGTTGAGGCTGGCCTAGTTCCATGATAGGCGCCATCACGACGGGGTGAGTTTGGGTCGTGAAAAGTTGGTATTAGAGCCTAGGTTACTTAGGTCTCACGGGTCATGAGCAGGTTTAGTAGAGTTTAGCGGATCGGCACGGAGACGTCTGTACTTATCTTTAGGAGGCTGTAGAACCTTTAGGAAAAACATCACATTCTTATATTCTTGTCATGCGAATCCGACTCTGGTAACTAAACTTCTATTATTCTATTCTCTCACAGATGGTGAGGACACGTGCTACCGGTCAGGACGGACGACCACCAGTACCACCAGTTGGGGCCACTAGAGGCGGAGGTCGCGGCCGAGGCCGTTGTAGGGGCAGGGGTGTAGCCGGACCGTAGATGGGGCAGCACTTGTAGATCCACCAGCTGCCCTAGTTCATGATCAGGTCCCAGTTACGGATTCTCCAACAGGACCAGCTCAGGCACTGGCTGTGCCCATTGTTATTCCAGGTCTTCAGGAGACCTTGGCTCAGATCTTGATCGTGTTGACTAGTCTTGCTCAAACGGTCGCAGTGTCTACCGCAATAGCTACTTCTCAGGCAGGGAGAGGCACTCAGACTCCCACCGCCCGTACACCCGAGCAGGTTGTTCAGGGATTGCAGACACCGGAGGCACCACCAGCCCAACCAGTTGCACCTACTTAGGATTATGTAGTACCAGCTATGCGTGATGACAAGTAGCGTCGATTGGAGAGGTTTGGTAGACTTTAGCCTCCGACCTTCAGTGGTGCAGAGGGCGAGGATGCCCAGGGTTTCTTGGACAAGTGTCAGATGATTCTTCGTACAGCAAGTATTCTGGAGACCAGTGGGGATGCATTTACTACTTTTCAGTTTTCTGGACCTGCCTTCACTTGGTGGAAGGATTATGAGAGGCGTAGTCATGTTGGTGCAGTGCCCCTTACCTGGCATCAGTTCTCCATTCTCTTCCTGGAGAAGCATGTACCGCATTCATGAGGGGAGGAGCTACGTAGGTAGTTCGAGCAGTTGCGTCAGGAGGATATGAACGTGACACAGTATGAGATGAGATTTTCTGAGTTAGCCCGTCATGCTATCTGGCTAGTTCCCACGGATAGGGAGAAGATCAGGAGGTTCGTCGATGGCCTCACTTATCAGCTACGGATTTTTCTGACCAGAGAGAGGGAATCTAGCACTTCTTTTGAGGAGGTAGTTGACATTGCCAGAGATATTGAGTCAGTTCGCCGCCATGAGCGAGTTGAGAGGGAGGCCCAGAGGCCTCGGGGATCTAGTAGTTTTAGTGGTGCTCCCTCTGGAGGTCAGTTTCCACACGACAGAGGCCGTTCATTCAGACATGCTTAGTCAGCTCGTTCAGGTCACCATGGTGGATCATCTACCATGGTTCTCACAGTTGGCATCAGGGTCACTCTTCTCTTAGTGCCCTCCCTGCTCAGAGTTTGACTCATGCACCATCAGTTCAAGGTTCATCTATGCCTAGTTCTTCTAGTGGGTATCCCAATGCTTAGGGCTCCCTTCAGTCCCCATTGCTAGTGGCTGGTAGAGGTTGCTTTGAGTGTGGCGATTTGGGTCATATCAAGAGGTTTTGTCCATGTCTTATGGGAGGTTTGTCCCAGCAGAGGAATCAGCCTTCGGCTTCAGCACCAGTTACTTCCCCACCCGCCCAGTCAGCTAGGGGTAGAGGTCAGTCAGCTAGGGGTCGCCTCAGAGGGTGTTACGCCCCCTTTTTCTCGCGAAATCGGGTTTCGACATTTTGACAACTCCTTTTGAGAGAGTAGGGAAAAGGAATAGAGTCGTCACCTAACATATTAAGGTGTGTTAGGGCACCTATAGGAAATAACTTAGATTATACCAGTTTGCATCACCAGAGATTGGGTAAGGGCTCCAATTACCTTGAGGGGAAGGTGTTAGGAACCCCTCGAGGTCCACAACGGTGGATCCCGACCAAATTTAAATTATGCGAATTAGTCTAATGAAGAGAATAAACTATTTAATAAAGATGGGGGGGTCCTTAATTTTTTGGCCTATAGGATCACCCCGTGCAAAATAAATAATACTTTGTAACTTCCTCAAGACAGGGGTGTTACTCATATTATTCATCGGGCACAGACTATCATCTCCTGCTACCCGATTACAATCTTTGAGTTTTTACCTAAGAGTGCTCTGATTGATTCTAACTCGTGTCCTATGCATGCACTACCCGTCCCTTACCTAAGGTCCTGGAGGCATTGGGACCTCTATTTGCGAAAGTTCTAGACTAGGCCTAAGGTTCTCAAAATTGAAAGATACTAGGCGACAAGCAAAACAATTAGGACTTCTCAAATAAAGACAGATATGGGCTCATGTTAACCACCGCATGTAAACAACAAATGCACGCAGCTGATTTAGCAAGCTTTATTAATCATGGAATCCTATGGGCAGGATATCTATGTGATGAACAAGCGAGCAGTAGCATGTAGAGTCAGTTTTTAATGCAAGTGTTAGGGCCTGTGTATATTTGCCTACTAATTTTAATTCAGTACAGTATATGGGCGTCTCAACAGTAATTCACAATCATAAGTTCAGAACTATTATTAAATCCTATAGGCATGTTGTATAAGTGGTTGACAGTGATAATCGAATTCTGAATCAGTTAATAGCATCCTGCAGGCATGACTTCTACGAGTGTGATGATTATTACCCTGTAGGAATGATTTCTAGTACTGAACTGATTTTAATCCCATAGGCATGATTTCTAGCATTGAACTAATTTTAATCCTATAGGCATGATTTCTAGCACTGAGCTAATTTTAATCCTATAGGCATGATTTCTAGCGTTGAGCTAATTTTAATCCTATAGGCATGATTTTTAGAATGGAGCATTATATGAGCCGGAATTTATACACATCGAGCCAGAAAACAATTAAGCCAAATATTGATCCTGTAGGCATGATTGCTAACACACGTTTATTGGACAGATTGATACACACAAAGACAGAATTCTTAACAAATCATAACGTCAATCCTATAGGCAGGATCTCTAGTATGTAAACATGATATAGGACTTGTAAGCATAATATGAAACAACACAGATGAGATCCTATAGGCAGGATTTCTACCTAACCTTGCAAATGAAAATAAGAAACCCTTCCTGATTTTACTAAATACCCCAGAGCTGTTTGTTACAAAATTATTACAGACCAGATTAATGAATGGATTAGATAATACTGAAATAAACTATTGAGAGCCTACAACAGGCTCGAATATACCGGGGCAACCCAGGCCTTCAAACCACAGCAGCTCCAAGGCTCACTTTCACTAGTACATAATAATCACACATAGTATCCAGATCTCTACTGTGTCAAAGTTCCCAAGGACATTAAGGGCCCAGGGCAATGCTCACACTAGAGGACCAAATGCTCACAAATAGTTCAAAGGAGGTTAGGAACCAAACCCCAAGTTCACAAGAGTCTCACATGGACCTCGAGTAGTGCTCACACTGAGGAGGTGAAGGATAGAACCTAAAGGACCTAAGAATAGGAGTTTAAGTAGCAACATATAAAAGGAGACAATGGTAAAGGACAAATTTTAAAACAGGTTTGATATAAGAAAAATCCATCATGACAGAGTTTAAAACACAAAATATAGGCAGAACTGCATTAAAGAGACAAACTGGCAAGATTTCCAAGGTTTTCCACGCTCAAATACACAGTTTTAATAAGTTAAGGTCTGAGAGCCGTAATTAGGCTAAGTGTACATGCTAACATCTAAGGACAACTTTGTTCAATCATAGAAAACATTTAGCCAATGTATTAAGGCAAACAATCAGATAATCACATAAATCGAAAGGGATCCAAAACACATTAGAAGGCAAGTTATCAGGGCACATGAATGATAGAGAAAGGTTTAATAACAATATAACTTTGTAAAGACTCTGGATTGATTAGCTGATGAGCATACTAGTATTATCCTAAAGATGCTAAGTTCAGGACAATTTCAAAGCTAGCAAACATCATACATGAAACAAGTTAAAAGGCATTAACTCAACCTCTAAGAGGATTCATATTATTCCAAAACAACCAATCTCAGAACTAACACTATCAATTATAAGAATAAAGAAATCACAGGAACATAAAAGTGGTAGAATCATGCTCATAATGGACTTTATGCATGTTGGATCATAAACACGGTCCATGGATACATAGAAAGGAAACGACAAAGGATAGTCACTCACTAGTTAGGCAAGAAAACAAGAAATACACCACAATAGTCGAGAGTCCAGAATTACTTGGCCTTGGCTTTCAGCCGGCCAAGACCAGAATCAAACGAGAGAGCAAAGAGAATGCAGAGCCAAACCTAAATTTTCAATGAGAGTATATTGATTTTCTATTTATGGGGATCTATATAGCCTTAGACTCGGGTACGCAAACATGGAAATAATCAATCAAATTATTTAAGGAAAACTCTGAATATTATTAAGGCAAGTCAGAAATAACAGGAATCAACAAGTCTGGGAACAACTAAGGCAAGTAGCCATAAACAGAATCAGTAAGAGAAGTGAAATAAGAAACCCTAATTTTAGGGGTAAGTACAGTTAATAGGAATAATCAAAGGGAAATGAAAATGATACGCACATAGACAGATATAGGAAACATTGAAGAAAAATGTTAATAAAAAATAAGAGCCTTTAACAGATTTGAGCCCTAATTTAGGGCCAATAATTCAAGCAAAACAGTATCACGAAAATAGAAGGCAGATATACGGAAGGTTAAGATACTCAACCAAAGTAGGACCAAAACAAATCTTAGCAAGATCTGAGCCCTAACTTTAGGACAAATAAATTAGGCAAAACTTTTAACAAAATATCACCCAGAAATAGACATGCAGGAACATAGAGGAGTTTTTAATCAAAAATAAGAAAAGTATGAACAGATTTTTGAAAAGATCTAAAACCCTAACGTTTAGGGTAAATAAGAATAGAGAAAAAATCTCAGAGATTCTTACATAGAGAGAGGAAAAATGAACAGAGATGAGAAAAGGGGAAGGTTCGAACAAGATTTGGTCCGAAAATAGAGAGATTAGCTTTCCATGTTAGGCAAGCTACTAAACAATACCATAATCGAGTAGCCAGTAGTGAGATAAGATCGATAAGGTAAGGAAATCCTCGATTGATTCCATATCTGGTTGGAATCGAAAGATATTAGGAGTGATAGCGCTAGGGTTTCAGAAGAGGAGGAGAGGAGAGAGTTTGAGGACGGCGGTTTGGAGGGAATGGGGATTTAGGGTTAGGATAGGTAATTTAAAAGGGGTGTGATAAATGTGGGGCATTGATCTTAAGAGATCAGCGGCCGGGATTGAAGGAAGGGGTTTGGGTTGGGTATAGAACGGGTATTGGGTTAGGGGGTTATTCGGTTTGTGCTGGGACAGACTGGGCTAGGATTTTGAGTGGTTGGGCTGGGGTGATTGGGTTAGGTCCGAAAAATAGGAGTTTAGGGCTATTAAATACCCATTTTTAATTAATAAAATAATTCGTAAAAATGATAAATAAAGTAGTAGAAATATTATTTGTGCATAAAATGGTTAACAACGATTATTTAATGTTAAAAAATATAAAAGTTATTTTTTTGCATAAATAAAGTAATCGTAAGTATATAAGGGCTATTATTACAAAAATACAATTTCAGCCTAAAGATGCAAATATAATTATAATAAATGCATGAAAAATGTTTAAGGCTTAATATGGATATAAATGATGAAGTTAGATGATAAGATCATCATAAAAAATTATTTGTGATGCAATCAATCATTATTTATACAATAAAATATGGGAATAAATTGATCAAAAATCTTTTAAAATTATGGAAAAATTAGGAAAAATACTTGATGATGCTCATGCACTATTTTGAAAGTATATATGCTTATTTGAAATATATGAGGGAAAAATTGGGTATCAATAGCTGCCCCTCTTTACCCGGGAAGGATGAAAGAGTTGTCGGGTAAAGAAATGATGACCGATTTTGACCGACTGGGGAGATTTGAAAAATATAGGCCGCACTCTGGTTTCTGAGCTGCCTACATATCCATGAGTTTATAGGAATCGGGCCGTGTGTAGTTTTGGACCCAACCGTGAATGAAACCGATGGAATTGTTATAGGAATAGTCGTGTGTTTCGGAAAGGGTTCTTTTGGGAAGGATAGTATCGAATGGATTTACGCGGAGTTATGAATGTGAATCGGAATAGCCATAGGGTGAGAAGCGGGAATTGATGGTGGTTGGTTATGTTTTATAACATTTGCGGAATGTAAACGTTGTAAACGGAAACCGGAGTGAAGATTGCTCCCGTTTGAAGAACAGTTACTTCCTCGATTACCTGCAATACTTAAAACACGATGCGTGCAAATATATACGGATTATTGCGAGAATTTAAACATGATGCGAATTCCCTTTGGACCATGAAGGTTGTCTTTGGACGGTGATGATGATGCCCTTAGACCATGATGTCCCAGGCCATGAATCATGAGATAAGGGATTTGCAGGCCCTAAAATGATGTTCTCGAGCCATGAGAATGGTGCCTGTGAACCATGACGCCTTTGAATAATGATGTGCAATATTGAGAGATCCTCAGGCCATGACATGTTGTCTTCAGGCTATGAGGATGACACCTTCGGACTAGGACGCCTTTGGACAAATTGGCTATATATCAGCCCATGAGATACAGAGACTTGATGCTTGAGATAAAACAAGACAGATCTTAGTCTTGTGCAGGGTCGAGGGTAGAGCTTAGCCTCGAAAGAAGAGAATAATGCAAGGTTTGGAATAGAGCAACATTTGTGGTTATACAAGGAGAGACGATGCTTAGTCTCGTGTTGGAAAGGCAGAGCTTAGACTTATGCAAAATTTGAGACACTGCTTAGTCTCATGCAAGTGGAAGGCAATGCTTAGCCTTATGCAAATGAGGAGGCAGAGCTTAGCCTCATGCAGGATTTGAGACAGTGGTTGGTCTCATACAGGGGGAAGGCAATGCTTATCCTTATGCAAATGAGGAGGTAGGGCTTAGCCTCATGCAAGATTCGAGAGAGTGCTTAGTCTCATGCAAAGAGAAGGCAATGCTTAGCCTTATGCAAGTAGGGAGGCATGGCTTAGCCTCATGCAAGAATCGAGACAGGGCCTAGTCTCATGCAACGAGAAGGCCATGCTTAACCTTATGCAAATTGGGAGGCAGGGCTTAGCCTCATGCAATATTTGAGACAATGCTTAGTCTCATGCAAGTGGAAGGCACTGCTTAGCCTTATGCAAATAAGGAGGCAAGGCTTAGCCTCATGCAGAACTGTGACATTATTAGAGACATTGCGACCTTCTTGACATAGAATTTTGAGGGCCCTCCTCAAAATTTTGTCCCAGTCATCTAGACGAGTTTCTGGCTATTCCGCATGTAACGCTGTTGGCCGAACTTGCTTCAGAATTTTTAGCGTCTTCAAAATTCTGCCCTAGTTTCTGATTGTGGGAAAAATGGAAATTTTATTGAATTGTGACCGAACCCACAGGTCTGCCTACGTATCCCCTCTTAAACGGGAATCAGGTCAAGCGTAGTTCAATTACATTATATAAAGAATCATAAATAGTTTACACATAGTATCTTTTGACTACGTCTGAATTGATAGGCTTTGGCCAGATTTCTCCATCCATTTCTACTAGTATGAGTGCTCCTCCTGTCAATACTCTGTGAACCATGTAAGGAACTTGCCAGTTAGGTGAAAATTTCCCTTTGGCTTCATCTTGATGTGGAAAGATCCGCTTCAACACCAGCTGCCTTGGTGTGAACTGTCTTGGTTTACCCTTTTGTTGAAAGCTCTAGACATTCTATTCTGGTAAAGCTGACCATGACACACTGCATTCATCATTTTTCCATCTATGAGGGCTAATTGCTCATAACGGCTCCTTATCCATTCTGTATCATTGTGTTCGGCTTCTTGTATAATCCTTAAAGAAGGAATTTCTACCTCGGTGGGAATGACAGCTTCGGTACCATAAACCAGCAAATAGGGAGTTTTCCCGGTAGATGTGCGTCTGTGGTACGGTATCATAATAAGGCAAATGGTAACTTCTCGTGCCATTGCTTGTGATTCTCTAGCATTTTCATTAGTATCTTCTTGATGTTCTTGTTGGCAGCTTTTACGGCTCCGTTCATTTGAGGCCTGTATGTTGTGGAGTTTTTGCGCTTGATTTTGAAACTTTCACACATGTCTTTCATCAAATCACCGTTGAGATTGGCGGCATTGTCAGTGATGATGGACTCGGGAACCTAGAATCGACAAACAATACGATCCCTGACAAAATCTGCGAGGACTTTCTTGGTTACTGCTTTGTAGGACGGAGCTTCAACCCACTAAGTGAAGTAATCGATGGCCACTAAAATGAACCTGTGCCCGTTCTAAGCAGTGGTTTTGATTGGACCAATGACATCCATTCCTCAGGCAGTAAAAGGCCAAGGTGCACTTGTTGCATTGAGTTCGTTTGGCGGCACCCGTACCATAGCTGTATGTATATGGCATTGGTGGCATTTCTGGACATGCCGGATGCAATTTGTTTCCATAGTCATCCAAAAGTATCCGGCCCTGAGTATCTTCTTGGCTAGAACAAAATTGTTCATATGTGGGCCGCAGGTTCCGGTATGTATTTCCTCGAGCAATTTGGAAGCTTCTTTGGCGTCAACACACCTTAATAGTCCTAGATCAGGTGTTCTTCGATACAAAATTCCTTCGCTTTGGAAGAAATGATTGGATAGCCTCCGGAGTGTGCGTTTCTGAGTATGGTTCGCCTGCTCTGGGTACTCTCCTTCCGCCAAATATTCCTTGATGTCGTGGAACCATGGATTTCCATATGTTTCTTCATCGACATGAGCACAGTATGCCGGCTGATTGTGGATTCTCACTGGAATGGGATCGATGAAATTCTTGTCTGGATGTTGTATCATTGAGGAGAGGGTGGCCAATGCGTCTGCAGATTCATTCTGGATTCTGGGGACATGCCGGAACTCTATCTTTATGAACCTCTTCATCATCTCTTGTACGCGATGTATATATGGCAGTATCTTGGTGTTTTCCATAGACCACACTCCTTGTACCTGATGCACCAGCACGTCTGAGTCACCGATTACCAGCAGTTGCTGAACATTCATGTCGGTAGCCAAATTGAGCCATAATATGCAGGCTTCATACTCAACCATATTATTGGTGCATGGAAACTTGAGTTTTGCGGACACCGGGTACTGTGGACCGGTTTCTAATACCAAGACGGCTCCGATACCGACTCCCTTAAAATTTGCAGCTCCGTCGGAAAACATTCTCCAACCGTCGTAGGCTTCAGCAATGTCCTCTCCTACGAATGACACTTCTTCGTCAGGAAAATACATTTTTAGTGGTTCATATTCTCCTCCTATAGGATTTTCGACAAGATGATCCGCCAACGCTTTTCCTTTGATCGCCTTCTAAGTTACATAAATGATATCGAACTCACTCAGCAATATTTACCACTTGTCCAACTTCCTAGTAGGCATAGGCTTTTGAAAGATGTATTTCAGAGGATCTATTCTTTATATGAGGTATGTGGTATAGGCACATAAGTAGTGCCTCAATTTCTAGGCTATACATGTCAGAGCACAGCTAGTGCGTTCAAATAGAGAGTACCGTGCTTCATAAGGGGTGAACTTCTTACATAAGGAATATATGGCTGGCTCCTTTCTTCCCATCTCATCATGTTATCCCATAACACAACCAAAAGCCCCATCAAATACAGAGAGGTAGAGTAGCAATGGTCTACCAGGCTCTGGCGGGACTAGGACTGGCGGTGTGGACAAGTATTCCTTGATTTTGTCAAAAGCCTTCTGACAATCCTCGGTCCAACTTGTTGCAGCATCCATCTTCAGCATTTTGAAATTTGGTTCACATATTACTTTGGACTGTGCTATGAAGCGGCTGATGTAATTGAGGCGTCCCAGGAAACTCATCATGTCCTTCTTGTTCTTTGGTGGTGGCAATTCTAGGATAGCATTAACCTTTGACTGGTCCAACTCGATTCCTCGGTGGCTGATGATGAATCCCAACAATTTTCCGGCAGGAACCCCAAATGCACATTTTGCGGGGTTCAGTTTTAAATTGTACTGCCGGTCAAAGAACTTCCTCAAGTCTGCTATGTGATCTGTGGCTTTCTTGGATTTGATAATGACTTCGTCAACATATACCTCTATTTCCTCATGTATCATATCATGGAAGATGGTCGTCATGGCCCTCATATAGGTGGCCCCAGCATTCTTCAGACCGAATGGCATCATTTTGTAACAATTTACTCCCCATGGTGTAATGAAACCTATTTTCTCTGCATCTTCTTCGTCCATCCAAATTTGATGGTAACCCGCGAAGCAATCTACAAAGTATTGGAGTTCATGCTTGGCGCAATTGTCGATCAGAATGTGTATATTATGTAGTGGGAAATCGTCTTTGGGACTTGCTCTGTTCAAATCCCGATAGTCAACGCACACCCTGACTTTCCCATCTTTCTTTGGACCGGTACAATATTGACTAACCACGTTGGGTACTCAACTACCCTGAGGACTTTGTCTTTGATCTCCTTGGTGACTTCCTCCTTGATTTTTAGGCTCATGTCTGGTTTGAACTTTCTGAGTTTCTACTACACTAGCGGACACATTGGATTGGTAGGCAATTTATAAGCCAGTATGGATGTGCTCTGACCGGTCATGTCATCATATGACCACGCGAAAATATCCTCATATTCTTTCAGGAAATGAGTGTATTCTTCCTTCTCTGACGGTGACGGGTGAATACTTATGTGAGTTTCTTTGATGGTTTCAGAATCTCCCAAATTGACTATCTCGGTTTCATCCAGGTTGGACTTAGGCTTATTCTCAAAGTTCTTAACTTCTCTGATAACTTTCTCAGGTATCACATCTTCTTTTCCGAGTCACTATCCTTATGTTGCGTTGTCTCATTACATGTCACAGTCGTTGGTTCATCGAGGTAAGAAATAGTAATGTTGTAGAAGAAAAATATGAAAGATAACGATAATAAAGCATCAAATTATTTGATAACATTAGTAGTCATGCTACCCCGGGACTTGTCTGGCCCTGGATGGTGTGGCGGTACAGTTCCTGAGAAATGCTCCCCTCTCCACCGCCTGAATGATAAGGCCTTCTTCCTCCTCCTCCTCAACTATCACATTGCAATCCATATCTCCGTATTCTAAGAACAGATTCCTTAGCCCAACCACAACTTCTTCTTCTTCGGATCCCCACATTGTATTGGCCTGATGAAAGGTCTGACTCAGATGTGGCACTGGCTGCTCAAGAGGGTAATAGGGACCACGCCATGGTGGCGACCAATCATCATATTCTTGCCATGTATACGGACATCCAAGCCCAAAAGTTGTACCATGATGTTTCAGTTGTATTGGTTTGGTAATGCCCTGGAGTTTCTTCTCAAGCCCATTGCCGGGTTCATACCCTGACCATGCCAGCATGCTTCCTATTTTGCAGCTCCACCATTTATCTTTCTCAATTGCATTGACACGCTCGATGCGGTGATAAGTTTCTCCACCCAACTTCCTTCTGTTCTCTACGACCGGAATGGTTTGATTGGTGTAGATGGGATTGCTCCTATCTCCATGAATGATTACTTCTTGATGATTCCATTCAAATTTCACAGCTTGGTGCAAAGTGGATGCGACGGCCCCAGCGGCATGTATCCAAGATCGTCCCAATAGCACATTATAGGAGGCAGATATGTTTAGCACCTAAAATTTGACATCGAACCAAGTAGGACCCATTTGCAAACATAATTGGTTTCCCCAATCGTGGATCTTTGCGACCTATCGAACGCCTTCACATTCATAGTTCCTGCTCGTATTTCATGCAAACCCTTGCCCAACCTCTTCAGAGTTGTCAGCGGACAGATGTTGAGGCTGGACCCTCCATCTATCAAAACCCTGGCAATGAACATATCCTAGCATTGCACTGTGATGTGCAATGCCCTGTTGCGGCTTAATCCCTCAGGCGGCAACTCGTCTTCGTGAAAAGTGATCTTGTGGCTCTCCAGCACTTGCCCTACCATGTTGGTCATTTCTGCGCTCGTGGTATTGTTGGGCACGTACGCTTCATTCAACACTTTCATCGGAGCATTCCTATGCGCCTCAGAATTTTGTAGCAGCGACAAGATGGATATCTGGGCAGGGAGTTTTGTTCAAATGATCAACAACAGAGTATTCTCTTGCCTGTACTTTCCTCCAGAGATCATCCAGACCAGTTTCAATGATTGGTTGTTTGGCAGCAGCTTCCTTGCTTGTTCCTCCCAAATTTTCAGGTGTATAGATTCTTCCAGTTTCTGGTCATCCCTTGTGCAGCACCAGACTCTTCCATTTTTGCTTTCCCTTTTCTCTTAGCTTCGGCAACATAATCCCAATGTACGGTGTTGGAATTGAAGGGTGGTGTGGATGCCACCGTCACAATGTAGGGTGTGGCCACATCTACTTAAAATGGAGTAGGTGTAGTTTCAGGTGCTATCTCTTTGATTTCAAACGGAACTGATGCGGCTACCTCAACTTCGAGTGGCTGTATCTGTAACACAATAGGAGTGAGTGTGACTGCAGGTGTCTTAGGGTCGTCACCTTCCCAATAAGCCCAATTGACCCTTTAGGATCCCATTCTTCATCAGTTTCTATCACATATACTCCTTCACCCCTATGATCTGGGAGGGGATTGTTGCGGACATTGGGCGCGGCTTCCTTTGCTTGTATGACTTTGGTATCAGTTAGGGTTTGAATCTTGTCTTTCAGAGTGCAGCATTCATCAATAGTATGCCCCTTCATGCCGGAATGGTATGCACATTTTTGTTTGGGTTGACCCATTGGGAGGAGTTTTCCAGGGTCACAGCGGGAATAGGGGTGACATATCCGGCAGCCTTTAGTCTTTCATATAGCTGGTCGATGGGCTCAACAATAGGAGTGTATTGTTTGGGTGGTTTGCGATCGAAATTGGGTCTGGGTTTTTAGTAGTTTCGGCGAGCTGGAGGTGAATGATAATATGCTGGCTGGGTGTTATAAGCATGGTAGGCAATAGCAGATTGGGGATATCTGGGAGGTGAAGGTTGGTATGCGGGTGGAGGCGTTTGGTATGTGAGTGGAGATTTTGGACCTTGGGCTACCATCACTGCCCCTATTTCTTTCTTTTTTGATATACCCCCTGACTATAATGCTTTGTTCGTAGCCTGCCGATGACGTCCAAATCCACTACTAACAAGTAAATGGACACGGTCGCATACAATATAATTTACCCAACTATAAGCCGGGGTCGAATCCCACAGAGAACAGTATGTGGGCGATTAGGAATGTAAGAGAATTATCACTTGTTATGCAATGCCAAACACTTAGAATTGTTTTTAGAAAATATTTATACCTAAATGCGGAAATGTAATCTAGCCTAGAAAGCAAGTAAAATGATCAATAGCTACAAGTAAGGATACACAAGGATTTACACTCAAGTAATGATCCAATGTCATTCATGATTTTACAAATATGAGCAAGTTTATGTTAATTAGCCACGGGTAATAATTCTATATTAGCTTCTTCCAAAGACTAACAAGACTTCCCAATTGAGATATCCCTAGATCAATCAATAGATTAAGCACTCCCGGATAAGGCTACAAGTAGTTCAATCCTATCCCTAGGTAGAATCTATAAAATGAGGGTTAAAACCTCAAGTTCTTGTTAATTAATCTTTCCCAAGCCCAAATAATCTTTCCCAAAATTAAATCGAAGTTAGTGGGTGAGTCCTAGGGTTAGTTAATCCCGTTGGAAACATTAAAGAACCAGAATAATTAAAGTAACAACAACTCACTTCATAAAAGATAAAAAATCATTCAATACATAAGCACAACAAGCTATTTAATCCACACTTTAAAAATGAATATTTCCATAAACAAGATTCAAGTGTTGAAATAAATACTACACACTTAGATATTCAATATAAAGCATGGAAATGAAGAAATGAACATAAATGGGTAAAAAATTCTCAACCAAAAGCTTCAAATCTTGAAAACCAAAGTGTGTGTGCAAACCCTAGCTTCCAAAACTTGTTCTTTCTAGTGTTGAGGACTGAAAATAATCCAAAGATATTTTACAAATGAGCTAGTTTGGGTATTAAAGGATTTGGGGCCAGAAACTGTGAAATGACATAATCGCCCAGAACTGCAGCGCGATATTCGCATTTGCGAACAAAAGTTCGCAATTATGAACCTTGACTATCCTGTTGATTTTCGCATTTGCGATCAAGACTTCGCATTTGCGAAGGTTGGCTGCCTGGATTGACTTCGCATTTGCGAAGTATTCTTCGCATTTGCGAGCACAACTTGACTGGTCTTACTTCGCAATTGTGATTGATTGACTTGTTTTCACTTGGTTTGTTCATAATCACTTCTAAATCATAGAGAACCTGTAAAAATTGAAGTAAATGACATTAAACACATGATTTTATCACTCAAACATAGCAAAAATATAGGCTTAAAGACAGTTTGTAAAATACCAACTTATCACATGCAATGCCTCAAAATTGGTTACCATTCCGCTCATGATCCCTTCTTCAATCCTTTCCCCGAGTTTGATGATGCCGGAGAATTTGTGATTCTCGATGACCATTAACCTCTCATAGCATTGTGGATCCTTGGCCCTGATGAAGAATTTGTTCATTTTCTCTTCTTCCAATGCTGGCCTAACCTTTGCAGCTTCTGACCTCCATCCAGTAACATACTTGCGGAAAATTTCCGTTGGTTTCTTTTTGAGGTTCTGTATGTAGAAGACGTCCAGTGCATTTTCTGTATTGAACTTGAATCGGTCCATGAAGTCTAATGCCATGCTTACCCAATTAATCGACTTCTTGGGATTTTGACCCATGTACCAAGATAGGGTGTCTCCAGTAAGACTACTCATGAACAGCTTCATGAGAATCATTTCATCCTTCCCAACTCCCACAAGTTTGTCACAGTATGTCCTCAAATGTACTTTTGGGTCACCTGTTCCTTCAAACATCTCGAACTTAGGAGGTTTGTAACCCTCCGACAATTTTACGTCTGGCTGAATACATAGATTCTCATAGTTCAAACCTTCAATTCCTTTGCCTCCTTCAATACCCTGGACTCGGCTTGTGAGCTTCTTGAGCTCCTCCGCTATATTCTTAATGAGCAGGTCCTTCTTGGCGGATTCTGGAGTGTATGAGATTGGTTAAGTGGAGTGGGGTAAGGTTTCCACGTATATGGGATTGTTTTGGTGGGTGCCGGGAGTTTGAGTGTACTGGTGATCATTGGTTGAATTTTGTGGATCAGGGATAGGTTGTGGGGTATTCTAAAGAGTATGGTAAGTGGTTTGCGGGTACTGAGTCGGAAGATGTTGGTGTTGAGGAGGAGTTGGTACTGGTGGAGGATTAGGATTTTGGGGAGGTGTTGCGTATTGATGGGGTGCGGGAGGATTTTGTGGACGTTGGTTTGGTGTGTTTTGAGGAGGTGCTGGGTTTTTGGTGTTCTGTTGGTTGATGTCGGGGACGTTTAGGGTGAGGGAGAGGTTTGCCAAGTTGAGGAAAGTTCCCCTTGCAATTCTAGTATTTTCTGTTCCAACCGTAGGACCAAATAATTTTGTGCCGGAGTACTCTGACCGTCTGAAGTTTCCACATTCTCAGCATGTGTAGTGTTGTCTTTCCTGAAACCACTCATATCATCCATCTTAGCTTTTCCCTTACTTTTCGGATTACTTGGAGGAGGAGGAGATGGAGGACCTCTTAATCTGGTATGATATGCTGATGATGCCAGTATGCACGAACCAACCTTAGGGGATATGAATAAACAAATAAAGAAAAGGAGAAAAACTAAAAGGTAAACAAGTCAGTGACGTGTATTAAATCTAGTGCTTAACTGGGAAAAATGTCACTTCATGGTCGAGGAGGGCATTGTCCTCGGCCATAAGATCTCAAAGAACGTTGTAGAGGTGGACAAGGCGAAGATTGAAGTGATTTCAAAGCTTCCTCCTCCTACTTCCATCAAGGGGATTAGGAGTTTGCTTGGGCATGCGGGTTTCTACCGAAGATTCATCGAGGACTTTTCAAAGATAGTGAATTCCTTGTGGAAACTATTGGAAAAGGATGCAAAGTTCGTGTTTAATGATGAATGCATGAAAGCTTTTGAACTGCTCGAGTACAAACTGACAACCACTCCCATTATTACCGCACCCAATTGGAGCTTACCTTTTGAGCTCATGTGCGGCGCAAGTAATGCTGCGGTAGGAGCGGTCGTGGGATAAAGAGTGAACAAGATGTTTTATCTGGTGTATTATGCAAGTAAAACTATGAATGATGCCAAGGTTAATTACACGGTGAAGGAAAAAGAGTTGCTAGCCATATTGTTCGCCATAGAGAAGTTTAGGCCTTATCTCATGGGTGCAAAGGTGATTATTCATACTGACCATGCAGCACTCCGCTACTTGATGACAAAGAAAGATTCCAAGGCTCGGTTGATGAGAGTTTGACCTTGAGATTGTTGATTGAAAAGGGTGTGAAAACCAAGTGGCGGACCACTTGTCCCGCTTGGAGGAGGACGGGAGGCCCCATGGTGGGCTTGAAATTAATGATTCATTCTTGGATGAGCAACTCCTTTCCGTATCTGTGAATAGTATGCCTTGGTTTGCGGATGTTGCTATTTTCTTGTGACCGATTGTCCCATGTGAGCTCTCTTCTAACCAAAGGAAGAAGCTTAAACGAGATAGCTTGGATTACTACTGGGACGAGCCTTACATGTTCAAGATTTGTAATGATGGTGTGATCTGGAGATGTGTTCCGGAAGAGGAGAAAATGAGTATTCTTGAAGCTTTCCATTCCTCGCCCTACACTGGTCATCACGGTGGGGCGAGAACTGCTTCAAAGGTGCTCAGCTGTGGTTTTTATTGGCCTACATTGTATAGAGATGCTAGTGAGCTGGTGAAGAGATGTGATGAGTGTCAGAGAGCTGGTGGAATTTCCAAGAAGGATGAGATGCCTCTCACCCCTATTCTTGAGCTTGACATATTTGACGTGTGGGGCATTGACTTCATGGGACCTTTTGTGAGTTTATGTGGTAACACGTACATTCTGGTTGCTATTGATTTTGTTTCCAAGTGGGTTGAAGCCGTGGCTTTGCCCAACAATGAGGCATGGAGTGTAGTGGCTTTCTTAAAGAAGAATATTTTTACAAGGTCTGCCACTCCTACGTCAATCATCAGTGATGGGGGTTCTCATTTTTGCAACAAGGCCTTCGGTACATTACTTTCCAAGTATGGTGTCAATCATAAAGTGTCAACCCCTTATCATCCCCAGGCTAGTGGTCAAGTTGAGGTTTCCAACAGGGAGATAAAGAGCATATTATCAAAAACTGTCAATGCAAATAGGACTGACTGGTTAAAGAAACTCGATGATGCTTTGCGGGCTTACAGGACCGCTTACAAGACCCCAGTTGGTATGTCTCCGTACTGGTTGGTATTTGGGAAAGCATGCCATCTTCCGGTTGAGTTAGAGCATAAGGCCATGTGGGCGCTGAAGAAGTTAAATCTTGAGTGGGATGTTGCAGCAAATCTTCAGGTAGAGCAACTCAATGAACTTGATGAGTTTAAGTTCCATGCCTATTCCAGCTCGTCCTTTTATATGGACAAGATGAATTACTTACATGACAAGTATGCCCGAAGCAAGGAATTCAAGGAAGGTGATTTGGTTCTTCTACTAAATTCTCGGTTACGACTGTTCCCAGAAAAGCACAAGTCAAAATGGAGTGGCCCTTTTGAAGTGGTGCATGTAACTCCGTTTGGTACCCTCGATTTAAAAAAAATGGTGAAATCGTCCGTGTTAATGGGCATCGAGTGAAACACTATCTTGGCATGTTTGATCACAGCCACGTCGTGGCAATGATCCATCTCAAGTGATTGATGGTAACCTACGTCATGCCGCGACGTTAAATGAGGCGCTTCTTGGGAGGCAACCCATGTGTTTTTTTGCTTTTATTCTTTTTCTTCTTTGTGTAGATTGTTTTGGACTAACTGGTTGTGAGATGTGTGTAGGAATGTTTGATGCAGTGCTGGAAAATACTGGAAAATTTTGGCTAAGTCTGTAATTGGACCGCTGACCACGCTCCAAAATCTGCGGCCAGCGGAAGCTTTTCGCGGGGGCGTTATTTGGTAGCGGACGCGGACTTGCAAAGTCAAAAATGAGATCTCTCTGAAGTTTCATCCGCGTCCGCAGAGGTTTTTTCGCGGTCAGCGGACGTGTTCCGCGGCCGCGCCCATTTTTTCACACTCAGCGGTAATGTTGAACAAGTAGCTCTTCAGAACAGGTAAAAGCGCGAACCGCGGTGGAATTTCGCGGCCGCGCCAGGTAACATCTGTGGGTCCCAGCATTGTTTTGTATAAATAGACAGTCAATAGGCCTTTTACCCTTTTCTCACTTTGAACTCTCAAAAGCAAATTTCACTGTTCATCTTCTTCCACTCTGAGCCTTAATCTGAATAACAATTCTTAGAAGTCATTTCCAACACACATCCAACTACTGGTAATTTCAATTCATCATTTTTTTTCAATTTATACTTTTCTTTCCTTTTAGTTTAACTTCTTCCTTTTTTGTTTTCATTTCAATTTGGGTTATGTAGTTTGTAAGTAGTTGTTGCTAATATTCATGAAGATACTTGTTGTGCATGCCTAGGAAGGGTAAGGGGTATTTATGATACCCGTTAATGACTACAAAAAGTAAAACCCTAGGTTGCCCAAGTAATTTTTGAATTTCGCGGTCAATGTTCTTGTGAAATCATGTGCTACAAATGGTTTAAATTCCGCTCTCAGCGGTGGAAATTCCGCTTTAATAGATCTGTTTAAGCGGCCGCGCTTCATTTTTCGCGGTCCGCGGAATTTAAGTTCAGAGAAGTGTAAATCTGGGTCCGCGGCCGCGTTTGTTTTTCCGCTCTCAACGATTCAATCTTTGCGGCCGCGTCCAGAAATCTGCTCTCAGCACTTGTTCAACTTCAGAGGCTGGGTAGTCTGAATCCCAGTCCTCCGCGGCCTCATTAAAAATTGGCTCTCAGCGGTAGCTTTTCTGCGGCCGCGCTCCTTTTTCCGCTGTCAGCGGACCACTTTTTAAGAACATTGTCAACTTTTCATCTGTTCTTCTCTGATGTTTCTTCTAACACCAATACTAATGATCTTTCACTTATTTCGTCTGCAGACAATGGTACGATCTAGAGGTGGCGGTGATGCACAAAAGGGGAGGGCTGAATCTTCCTGCGGTAAGGAAGAGGAGGCCAAGGAAGGACCAAGCTACCACTAGCGGTCATGAAATTGATAGGGAAGTTGAGGAAATTAATCAAAGCTACGGACAGAGCTACATCACACTATGAGGGTAGCGAATATGTCCCCTCTAGGGAGGTTTCGGAGGGAGATTCAGTACCAACCCATATCCCAGCAGACTTACTAGGGAGATTCCAACTGAGAGACGAGCCTACACCCCCAGCTTCCCCTGCTTCTTCTGTGTCGTCTGATGGCTCAGAGGCAAGTAGTGAGTCTTCAGCAAAAGCTTCTCCTCCAGCCTCTCCACCTAGACAGGAACCCATTGATGTAGGTGCTGAGATCCCTGACGACGGGAGGGGTGGTGACACTCGAGCAGGAGGTTTGGAGAGAATAAGGAACCCGGAGGTATGGCAATAAAGGTTTGTGAGTGAAAAAGCCTACAACAAATTTCGTGAATGGTAGCCTCAGAGATCACTCACACATGAGAGGGTTTTCATTGAGCGGGATTTGCTACCGCACAACCGCAATGTCAAGAGGCAGTTTAATGAGAGTGTGGGGTGGAAATTCTTCACCAGCAACCCACCTGATGCCAATGAGCACTTGGTCAAAGAGTTCTATGCCAACGTAGCCCATATTAAAAAGGGCACCTATGTGACCAAGGTGCGGAACCTGAAGATTAGATTTGATGGCAAGACCATGAACGACTATGTTGGGTTCAATAATGAAGATGAGTCCTTGTATTTGGAAAAAGTGGCTATAGAGGACTTGGTCCGCCCTTCGCTTGCTTCAATGATTGCTCTCCCGGGGACTACTCCAGCTTGGCTAGCACCTGGGGTCCCGATTTACAGGAGCACTTTGAACTTCGAGGCAAAGGGATGGGAGACTTTCGTGTGTAGCCGGTTAGACCCTACTACGCATGACAGTGATATGCCGGTTTCCCGGGCTATTATTGTGGGGGCTATCATGGCAGGGTTTCCAATAAACGTCGTGAATATCATGGGCAGGGTTATTACCAGAGTGGCCAATAGGGATGAGAGCTCGTACCCTTTTCTGAACATCCTCACCATGTACCTGGAGGATCTGGAAGTCGAGAAAAGCGACATCGACACCAAAGTGAGGCCAAAAAAGGCCATTCTCATGGTACAACCTTCAGGGTCCGGAGAACCCTAAGTTCAAGGGTGAAGCCTCCACTTCCACTGGCCAGTTTGAAGAGACAGGAGTGGTGGCCACCGGTTCTGAGCCTTCCACTACCATACCACATCCTCCCCCCGGACCATCTACTTCCATGCCTTCTTTAGTGCCTTCTTCATCAACATACCCTCTCACTGCAATGAGGGTTAACCAGACTCTTTCCAGCATCAACAACTGGATGCAGGCAGCTATAACAAAGTTGTCTATCTTATCCAGCATAGTGGCAGCTCAGTTAGTTCCAACTCAGCCTCAGGTGCCCGCCTCAGTAGAGGAATCTCTCAAGGAGCTTCTGGACAACCAGAAGAAGCTCCTGGACAACCAGAAGCTTATCATGGATGCTTTGGGAGCTCAAGGAAAAGCAATTAAGGATCTGAGCAAGCAAACGAAGAAGCTGAAAAAGACTCGGGCCTCAAAGGAGTCAGTGAAGCTGCTGAGAAGGGAGGTGGCAAAGATTAGATCAGCTGGCGACATCCCTTTGGACCTACTATTGGAGGAGCAAGTCCAAGCAGCTCAAGCAGCACAGGCACCAGAGCAGGAGGGTGATTGAGAGCCCGTGAGGAGAGGGATGATTCCCTAGACTGATGACATGGAGATTGAGCTGGAGGACCCTGAGGGGGGTGACTCAGTCCAGCCACAGGACCTAGAGGGAGCTGACCCCACTGATGTGCAGGATCCGATGCAGACCACATAGGGAGTTTCTTTACTCTCTAACCCCTCTTTGATCTTATTTTTGCTTTAACATTAAGGACAATGTTAGTTCTTATTTGGGGGGGCGGGGGGTTCTATTTTGATGATTTGATGACTGGAATGTAATTATGATACTTATTTTTCTTTATCGTTAGTTTTCACCTTTGGTATGTATATAACTTTTTTACCATTTATTTTTCACTTTTCGTTATTTTTCAATTTTGGTATGTATATAAAGTTACTTTTCCATGTATATATTCATTCCCCTTTTATGTATATTCGTCCTAATCCCCCATTGTACATATTCATTTTACTTTCCGTATTTTACTTTATAACTTCTTTTGCAATTTTCCTTAATAGCATAACTTCTTATTTCATTTAGTAGCTTCTTTTTCAGTTTGTAGCTTCTTACTTTTACAAGTTTTCGGGATCAATAAGCCTTTGATTTTCTTAATGCCACGGTTCTTTCCAAAGGTGGAGTCTGTGTGAACTGGGTGGCTCTTCCCGATGATAGATGGCATGACAACCTTCTTAAGGGTTTGAGTCCGTTTTCTTTTTGTTTTATGTAAATAGTAGTAACGAACAAAAGTGACTCAGGAAAAGCTTCACTTGGGCCTAGCAAGCACATTTACCCTTGACCTTATGGTTAGAAACAAACTGATTTGCAAGGAATGGTGCTAGCTATGACCTTTAGACTTTTGTGTTGACTAAACAATCATCGAGTGGTTTTTCAGGACCATTTGTGTTGCTCAAATCTTAGCTAAGGTTGTTGTGGGCCCTCGGCTCTGTCTCTTTATCAATCCAAAAGCTTGTGAGAGGTATCGATTTGCAAATACAAGTCCCGCGCCAATAATTCTAGAACTTGCCCTGAATGTTTGTCTAGGCGAAATTCTAAGTGTAGCTCGACTTGAGAAAATGATGATAGGCTCTCCTTGATCCAAATCAAGACTTCAAAACATCCATAGCCCACCAAATATGTTATCCCTAGTCAACCCCGTTGAGCCATAGCCTTTATTCTTTCAATAACCATGATACAAAACTTTATCCGTTCTAAAATGATCCTCTCTTGGCACCCGATCTTTCCTTAGCACAGTTGGCAAAAGTATAAGTTTAGGGGGAGAGACGAGAAATGCAAAAGTGATAAAAGGTACAAAATAAAGAAAAACAGAAGGCAAAAATAAAGAAAAATAAAAGCCAAAAAGTCAAAAAGAAAGTGAACAATGTAGAAAAAAATGAAGGGATTCAATAAAAGCAATGATGAAAGGTTTGGAATGATTAGAAAGGAGAAAAAGGATTGACATGAACAAGAAAGAGTGACAGTGTGTCTCTCTAGTTCCTCAGGGAAGAAGAAAATGACTCAAAGAGTCAAGAAAGTGTGAGCCAAAATGAGAAAATGAAGTGCTTAAGGAAAGATGAAACCTTCATAGACCGATATATCCTACCTTGAACCAAAAGCCTTCATTACATTCCCACAAAAGCCCTATATGATGTCGAGTTGAGTAAGCTTACATTAGTGGAGATTCACATAAAGGGCAAGCTTATGGTACTTAGAGCCTGATTGTCACCTTCCTTTGAGAGGGACGAGCGTTCTTTTCCATAATCCTTGTTCTGAGTGCTACAATCTAAAGTGAGGTTTGCTTATGGAGAGCAGAGGAGCATGAGTTTGGGAGCCACAATGACCTGTGTAGTAGATAGAGTTTCCTTGATTTGTTAAGTCATCTCTTGATGCTTTTTTGTCGCACTAGGGCTATCATACTAAAAAGGTTGTGTGTCTGTTAATAATGCATTTGAGTTGAACGTAATTGTTAGTCCCATGTGATGCCTACTGAAGTCACCTTAGAACAGCTAAAATTCTTCTTTCTTTTACCTTTTGGGGGTGGGAATTACTTTGTTTGCTTGAGGACAAGCAAAAGCTTAAGTTTGGGGGAGTTGGTAACTAGAGATTCTAGCCTATCTTATGCTCCTTTTTGCTTAGGTTTTGGATCAAAAATGTGTAAAAGTATTCCCGAAAACTAACCTATTGTGATTGTCTGCAGTGTTTGGTCAAAATGAAGCAAGAAAGTCATAACCACCTCATAAAGGAGCTAAAGCCTGCACAAGTTCAAAGGTGGAATAAAAGCGCTGACAGCGGAGGAAAAGGGCGGACGCGGAAGGTCCACCGCTGAGGCGACCATAATTACGCTCTCAGCGGAATTGAGGTTTAGAGAAGGCAATTTTCGCACAACAGACACCGGTGACCGTGGTGAAATAGCACGGCAGCGGAATTACATGACATGACCGCGGTCCATATTCCGTTGAGGGCGAAATTGATAATCAGAGGACAGGAGATTTGAACACAAATGAAGAGCGCGGTCCGCGAACATATTTCACGGCCGCGGTTGAAGACAACGCTGAGGCGGTTGCTTTTCCACTCCCAGCGAAATTAAGTCAAGACCAAGCTCAGAAGAGAAGAAACGCGGTCCGCGCTTGCTTTTGCATGGCCGCGAAAGTCCAAGCGCTGAGGCACTCAGTATTACGTTGTCAGCGGAACCTCCGTAGGGGTATTCTTGTCCGGAAATTTCAGCTGTGCATAAATAGTTCTTTTTCACATTTTCAGGTCAGCTTTTGTTTTGAAGAACACGTGAACCATCGTACTTAGCTATTTTTGAGTAATTTTAGAGTAGCTTTTACTATTAAACTTAGATTTTACTCTTGTAATTACTTTTTATGGGTTATATTTCATCTCCATCTTTCATTTCTACATTGATTATGTGTAGCTAAACCCATTAGCTAGGGTTGTGACCCAACCCTAGTGTGGGTATTTAATGGGTCTTCAATTTTAGGGCTTAATTGTTTATGGGTTAATGATATTTAGCTTGATTCATGCTTTGATTGTTGAATTGGTGGTTGCAAACACTGATTCATGCCAATATGACTTAGACTCTTCTTGAGAAAGAGAGTCTAAGTCTAGGAAATTTAGGCTAGCAAGGAATTGGGGTGCATTCAAGAGATTGATAGCCAAAAAATAAAGGGTTAAACCTAGAGATAGTAATACCCGACTTGAGCCAATTTTGCTTTCATTGTTTGGACACCCAATTGGGCTTGTGAAAGCCAATTCGGGCAAAGCCACTCGAATTACCAAGAGGTATAGAGTGAGTAATTATGTGCAACGGTTATATCATGATCCCAATTATAACCAGTTTGTCCTAAGTTTTAGACCCCGTTAGATACTCGCCTAGGTGTAAGTCACTTCCCTAGTGCCTTTTATTAATCGAGAAAACCCTTACAATAACATTATACTTAGATTACTTTCAGCATTCACTAGCATAAAAGTAGAATAGAAACAAAACAAAACATGTTTAGCAGTGTAACTAAGAACAACACGAATAGCTAAATTGGATAGAAACCTAACTCCAAACCAATATTAGCACCTTGTGGATATCGATCCCGATCTTTTGGGTAAAAGCTGCATCGACCACTCTAGCCATTTTACAGTGGTATAGGGTTGGAACTGATACTCTTGTTCCTCGGTACTGGATGACTTGCAGTCAGCGTTGTAGATTTTTCGGGATGGATTTCCCATGGGTCGGATGGCCATATGCAGTACCGAGTGTTGGGTTGTATTCCTGAAATAATAGCATGCCTACTTTATTGTACGCTTATTTCTATCTTCTGTTGAGGTTACGTTCGTCACTACGTATCAGTCCAAAGGTTGGACTTGTTACTTACTGAGTTGGTGTACTCACGTTACCCCCTGCACCTTGTGTGCAGATCCAGGTGCTTTTTGTCTCGGGAGCAGTCACTGATCGAGGTTGCAAACTTGGAGAAAGTTGAGGTATCTGCATGGCATTCGCAGATCTTGACCCTCCTTCTTTATTCCAGTTGTATTTCGATTGTTTCCTCAGTAAATATTGTAGTGGATTATGTTGTTTCTATAGACGCTCATGAACCCTGTGATACCCTGATTTTGGGATGGTTGCTTTTGTATTATGAATTATGCCATATGTTTTAAACAGTTTACTTAAATGATGAATGCGCTTTTCCGCAAGTGTCATAAATTCTAGTATTGTGATTGAGTTGAGGATGGACTAGTTCCATGATAGGCGCCATCATGACGGGTTGAGTTTGGGTCATGACAAGTTGGTATCAGAGCCTAGGTTACATAGGTCTCACGGGTCATGAGCAGGTTTAGTAGAGTCTCACGGATCGGTACGGAGACGTTTGTACTTATCTTCGGGAGGCTGTAGAACCTTTAGGAAAAACTTCACATTCTTGAATTCTTGTCGTGCGAATCTGTTGACTCTGGTAGCTAAACTTCTGTTATTCTATTCTCTCACAGATGGTGAGGACACGTGCTACCAGTCAGGACGGAGGACAACTAGTACCACCAGTTGGGGCCCCTAGAGACCGAGGTCGCGGTCGAGGCCTTGGTATGGGCAGGGGTGTAGCCCGCTCCGCAAATGGGGCAGCACCTACAGATCCACCAGCCGCCCCAGTTCATGATCAGGTCCCAGTTGCGGATGCTCCAGCAGGACCAGCTCAGGCACATGCTGTGCCCATTATTATTCCAGGTCAGGAAACCTTGGCTCAGATCTTGACCGTGTGCACTAGTCTTGCTCAGGCGGCCGCAATTTCTACCGCAGCACCTACTTCTCAGGCTAAGGGAGGCACTCAGACTCCCGCCGCCCGCACACCCGAGCAGGTTGTTTAGGGATTGCAGACACCGGAGGCACCACCAGCCCAGCCGATTGCACCTACTCAGCATTATGTAGTACTAGCCATGCCTGATGACGAGCAACGTCGATTGATGACTTTTGGTAGACTTCAGCCTCCGGCTTTCAGTGGTGAAGAGGGCGAGGATGCCCAGGGTTTCTTGGACAAATGTTAGAGGATTCTTCGTACATCGGGTATTCTGGAGACCAGTGGGGTCGCATTTACTACTTTTAAGTTTTCTGGAGCTGCCTTCACTTGGTGGGAGGTTTATGAGAGGCGTAGGCCTGTTGGTGCAGCGCCCCTTACCTGGCATCAGTTCTCCATTCTCTTCCTGGAGAAGTATGTACCGCATTCCCATAGGGAGGAGCTGCGCAGGTAGTTCGAGCAGTTGCATCAAGAGAATATGATCGTGACGCAGTATGAGATGAGATTTTCTGAGTTGGCTTGTCATTCTATCTGGCTATTTCCTACGGATAGGGAGAAGATCAGGAGGTTCGTTGATGGCCTCACTTATCATCTACGGGTTTTTCTGACCAGAGAGAGGGTATCTGGCGCTTATTTTGAGGAGGTAGTTGACATTACCAGAGAGATTGAGTCAGTTTTCCGCCAGATGCGAGTTGAGAGGGAGGCCGAGAGGCCTCGGGGATCATGTAGTTTTGGTGATGCTCCCTCTGGAGGTCAGTTTCAGCATGGAGAGGCCGTCCATTTAGATATGCTAAATCAGCTCGTTTGGGTCACCGTGGTGGATCATCTGGCAATGGTTCTCACAGTTCGCATCAGGGTCACTCTTCTCTCTGTGCCCTCCCACCTCAGAGTTCGACTCATGCACCATCAGTTCAGGGTTCATCTGTGCCTGGTTCTTCTAGTGGGTATCCCAGTGCTCAGGGCTCCCTTCAGTCCCCATTGCCAATGGCCGGTAGAGGTTGCTTCGAGTGTGGAGATTTGGGTCATATCAAGAGGTTTTGTCCCCATTTTACGAGAGGTTTGTCCCAGCAGACGAGTCAGACTTCGACTTCAGCACCAGTTACTTCAACACCCCACCAACTCAGCTAGGGGTGGAGGTCGGTCAGCTAGGGGTCGTTTTAGAAGGTGAGGCCAATCAGGCCCATTTCTATGCACTCCCAGCAAGACCAGATGGTATCGCTTCAGATGCTGTGATTACAAGTGTTGTCTCAATTTGCCACGGAGATGCCTCTGTATTATTTGATTCCGGTACCACTTTTTCATATGTGTCATCATATTTTTCTCGTTATTTGGATACACCCCATGAGTCTCTTGTTTCATCTATTCGTGTATCTACTCCGGTGGGCGATACTATTGTTGTGGACCGCGTATATCGGTCTTGTGTGGTGACTATTGGGGGTTTGGAGACCCGAGTGGACATTTTGTTGCTTTGTATGGTGGATTTTTATGTGATATTAGGCATGGAATTGTTATCTCCGTGTCATGCAATTTTGGACTGTCATGCTAAGACAGTGACGTTGGCTATGCCGGGTGTGCCACGGATTGAGTGGCGAGGTTCGTTAGATTATGTTCCCAGTAGGGTGATTTCATTCTCGAAGGCCAAGCGAATGGTTCGGAAGGGTTGTCTTTCTTATTTAGTCTTTGTGGGAGATGTCAGTGCAGAGACTCCTGGTATCGATTCAGGTCCAGTAGTGAGGGACTTTCCGGATTGTTTCCTGCAGACCTGCCGGGCATGCCCCCGGATAGAGATATTGACTTTGGTATTGATTTGGTGCCGGGCACTCAGCCCATTTCTATTCCACCGTATTGTATGGCATCGGCGGAGTTGAAGGAGTTGAAGGAGCAGCTTCAAGAACACCTGGATAAGGGGTTTATTCGGCCTTGTGTGACGCTGTGGGGTGCGCCTGTTCTATTCTTGAAGAAAGAGGATGGCACTATGAGGATGTGCATTGATTACAAGCAGTTGAACAAAGTCACAATCAAGAAAAAGTACCCTTTGCCTCGTATTGATGATTTATTCGACAAGCTTCAAGGAGCGAGGGTGTTCTCCAAGATTGATGTCCGGTCAGGGTATCACCAGCTGAAGATCAGGGACTCAGATATTCTTAAGACAGCTTTCAGGACCCGATATGGTCATTATGAGTTCCTTGTGATGTATTTTGGGCTGACCAATGCCCCAGCAGCGTTCATGCATTTGATGAACAGCGTGTTTCGGCCCTATCTCGACTCTTTTGTTATTGTATTCATTGATGATATTCTGGTATACTCGTGTAGTCAGGAGGAGCACGTCGAGCATTTGAGAGTTGTATTGCAGCGGTTGAGGGAGGAGAAGCTTTATGCAAAGTTCTCCAAGTATGAGTTTTGGCTCAGTTTAGTGGCTTTCTTGGGGCACGTGGTGTCCAGTGACGGGATTCAGGTGCAACCGAAGAAGATAGAGGCGGTTCAGAGTTGGCCCAGCCGTCCTCATCCACAGAGATTCGCAGCTTTCTTGGTTTGGCGGGTTATTACTGTCGGTTCATTCAGGGATTTTCACCAATTGCATCATCCTTGACCAAATTTACTCAAAAGGGTGCACCTTTCACGTTCAGGTTCATATACGGTATATTGTGATGCTTCTCGAGTTGGTATTGGATGTGTATTGATGCAGGAAGGTAGAGTGATTGCTTATGCTTCTCGTCAGTTGAAGCCCCATGAGAAGAACTACCCTGTTCATGATTTGGAGTTGGCTGCCATTCTCACGCTTTGAAGATTTGGAGGTATTATCTCTATGGTGTGTCTTGTGATGTGTTTACTGATCATCGTATCCTCCAGCACTTGTTCAAGTAGAAAGATCTCAATTTGAGGCAGCGGAGATGGTTGGAGCTGCTAAAGGACTATGATATTACTATCTTGTACTATCCGGGGAAGGCCAATGTAGTGGCCGATGCTTTGAGTAGGAAGGCGGTGAGTATGTGCAGTTTGGCATATATTCCTGTTGGGGAGAGACCTCTCGTAGTTGATGTTCAGGCTTTGCAATCGGTTTTTGAGGATAGAAATTTCGGAGCCCAGTCGCATCCTAGCTTGTGTGGTATCTCGGTCTTCCTTATTTGATTGTATCAGAGAGCGCCAGTATGATGATCCTCATTCGCTTGTCCTAAAGGACAGAGTTCAGCACGGCGATGCAAGATATGTGACAATTGGTGATGACGGAGTATTGAGGATGTAGGGCCGGATATGTGTGCCCAATGTAGCTGGGCTTCGGGAGTTGATTCTGGAGGAGGCCCATAGCTCCCGGTATTCCATCCATCTAGGTGCCGCGAAGATGTACCGGGATTTAAGACAGCACTACTGGTGGAGGAGAATGAAGAAAGATATAGCGGGATTTGTAGCTCGGTGCCTCAATTGTCAGTAGGTGAAATATGAGCATCAGAGACCGAGTGGCTTGCTTCGGCAGATGGTTATTCCAGAGTGGAAATGGGAGCAAATCACCATGGATTTTGTAGTTGGACTCCCACGGACTTTGAGGAAGTTCGATGCTATTTAGGTGATTGTGGATCGGCTGACTAAGTTCGTGCACTTCATTCTTGTGTGTACTACCTATTCTTCATAACAGTTAGCTGAGATTTATATCCGAGAGATTGTTCACCTGCATGGTGTCCCGGTTTCCATCATTTTAGATAGAGGTACTCAGTTCACTTTGCAGTTTTGGAGAGCCATGCAGCGAGAGTTGGGTACTTAGGTTTAGTTCAGCACAACCTTTCACCCTCAGATGGATGGGTAGTCCGAGCGCACTATTCAGATATTGGAGGATATGTTGTGTGCTCGTGTCATTGATTTTGGAGGGTCATGGGATCAGTTTTTACCGCTCGCGGAGTTTGCTTACAACAACAATTATCAGTTAAGTATTCAGATGGCTCCATATGAGGCTTTATATGGGAGACGGTGTAGATCTCCAGTGGGATGGTTTTAGCCGGGTGAGGCTAGACTCTTGGGTACAGACTTAGTGCAGAAAGCTTTGGACAAGGTGAAAGTGATTCAGGAGCGACTTCGTATAGCGCAGTCAAGACAAAAGAGTTATGCGGACTAAAAGGTTTGTGATATGTCTTATATGGTTGGGGACAAGGTTCTATTGAAGGTCTCACCTATGAAAGTTGTTATGAGATTTTGGAAGAGGGGCAAGTTGAGCCCTTGATTCATCAGGCCTTTTGAGGTACTTCGTAGGATTGGGGAGGTGGCTTATGAGCTTGCTCTGCCGCCTAACTTGTCGTGGGTGCACCCGGTATTTCATGTTTCTATGCTCCGGACGTATATCGGCGACCCGTGTCAAGTTTTGAATTTCAGTACGGTTCAGTTAGACGGTGATTTGACTGATGATGTGGAGCTAGTGGCCATTCTGGAGTGGCAGGTTCGTAAATTGAGATCAAAGGATATAACTTAAGAGAAAGTGCAATGGAGGAGGCTACTTGGGAGACCGAGCGGGAGATGCGGAGCAGATATCCACACCTATTTGAGGATCCAAGTATGTTTCTAAACTCGTTCGAGGAAGAACGTTTGTTTAAGAGGGTGAGGATATAACGACCCGGCCGGTCGTTTCATGAGTTACAGCTCTGTTTTCCCCATTTCTGCTTTATTCTATGTTCTTCAGTTGTGTTTTATCTTATCGTGTTGGTTGATTCAGGACCAGAGTGGTCTTGGAGTGGAATGAGGCACTTAGCCTCCTATTTAGAAGCTTAAGTTCGAAAAAGTCAACCGGATGTTGTCCTATGTGTAGACGGTCTCGGAATGGAATTCCGAGAGTTGGAGTAGCTTCGTAGGGTCATTTGTGACGTGTGTACAAAATTTGAGAAGATTTGGACGAGGTCTGATTGGTTTCAGAGTCATTTGTGGAATTTAAGAGTTTGGAGTTTTTAGGTTTGAATCCGTGGTTTGATTCGATGTTTGGTGTTGTTTTGAGTGATTCGTAGATTCGACTAAGTTTGAAAGATGTTATGGGATGTGTTGGTATGTTCGGTTGAGGTCCCGAGGGCCTCGGATGTGTTTCGGATAGTTATCGGAGGAGATTAGCTATTGGAGCAGGTGCCGGGTTGCTGGGTTGGGGGGTTCTCTGAAGTTGAGAACGCGCACCGTGACAGAAATTTGCGATCAGCGGTGTGTTTTGCGGGAGCGGCACAATTCCGCGCTCAGCGGATGAGGCTGGCGCGGACAGCGGTGTAGGATGCGGGGGCGGCTGTAATTCCGCTGTTAGCGGTGAGGGGCGGTGTACTATAAATACAAAATTTGGGATCCGGGAGTGTACTATAAATACATGATTCAGGGTTTTATTTTCATATTTTGACCTAGAGAGCTCGAGCTTTGGCGATTTTTCGAAGGATTTTCAAGAAAACCATTGGCGTAAGTGGTTCTAACCCAATTTTGGCTAAGATACATGATTATCAGGTTGGATTCATCATTTGGGTAGAGATTTGGGATGAATAATTGGGGAAAATCTGTGGAACTTCATAAAATGAACTTTTGAGATTTGAAAGTCGAGTCGAAGTCGGAATTGAGTGAAACTAGTAAGGTTAGTCTCGTAATTGAGTGGGTTGTCGGATTTTGTGACGTTGGTGTGATTCGAGACGCGGGCCCGTCTTTTAAGTTGACTTTTTGAATTTTATTTTTAAGCTTAGTAATTTCTTATGGGATTGATTCCTTTAGCTCGTGTTGATTGTATAGAATTGTTTATGGCTAAATTCGGAGCATCCGGAGTTCGATTTGAGGGGCAAGGGCATCACGGAGTAGGATTTTTGCTTGGTTTAGGTATGTAACGCTTCCAAACTTGGTTATGAGGGTTCGAAACCCTGAACTATGTCCTACATGATGGTATTGAGGTGACGCACATACCAAGTGATGGGCGTGTGGGCATGCACCATGAAAATTGTGGCCTGGTTCATTCCATGGCATTGCTTAGTGACTCTTTCTTCTTGATATCTGTGTTGCGCTGATATGATTAAGGAAATGAACTGTAAATCATGCTAATTATCATGCTAGGGCTTTACGCCAACACTGTTGGGACCTGAGTGGTTGTTTCTTGCTGTCATCTCATTAGTTTCATTGATATCCTGTACTCAGTCTTATTCATGCATATCATATCATGTCTCAGTCTCAGTTTTTGTTATTTGGCACATCATATCATTGTTTCGGGCTAGTTTCACGGAATTGTGAGCCGGTGTGTGTGAAACTGGAGAGTGATAACTGATTGAGGCCGAGAGCCTGGTTGTTAGTGACAGTTATGGATTGGGATGCGCGCCGCAGCAGATTGCTGATTATGCCTTCGTTGGCTTGATATAGCGCTTGGGCTGAAAGGAGCCCCTCCGGGGTGTATACACCCCCTAGTGAGCGCATGTGATATTTTGAGGGATGGATTTCCCTGGACTTGGATTTGTCTGAAATATTGATATCTGGAGATGGATTTCTACGCAGGGATGAATTTCCCTTTATCCTCGATACCGAGTGACGTCTAGTCATCGTTGAGTTTGTTCCAGGATGGATTTCCCTGGGCCGGATGGCCATATACGTTACTGAGTGGTTGAGCGTTTATACATATATACCTGGAGATGGATTTCTCCTCGGGGTTGGATTACCCTTGTTCCTCGGTACTGGATGACTTGCAGTCAGCGTTGTATATGTTCCGAGATGCATTTCCCCTGGGACGGATGGCCATATGCAGTAGCGAGCGGTTGAGCACATTGAGAGTGGAAGCACATGGCACATTTCCTACATTATGTGCAATGGCATGTAGAGTTAGTTGAGCTTTATATCTTACATTGTTCAGATCTGTATATATTTCACTGTTGAGTTGTATTCCTGAAAGAATAGCATGCCTACTTTACTGTACAGCTTAATTCTATCTTCTGTTGAGGTTACGTTCGTCACTACCTATCAGTCCAAAGGCTGGACTTGTTACTTACTAAGTTTGCGTACTCACTTTACCCCCTGCACTTTGTGTGTAGATCCAGGTGCTTTCGGTCCTGTTAGCAGTCACTGATCGAGGTTGCAGACTTGGAGATAGTTGAGGTATCTGCATGGCGTTCGCAGATCTTGACCGTCCTTCTTTATTCCAGTTGTATTTCAGTTGTTTCCTCAGTAAACATTGTAGTAGACTATGTTTTTTCTATAGACGCTCATGTACCCCGTGACACCCTGATTTTGGGATGGTTGTTTCGTGTTATAAATTATGCTCTATGTTTTAAACAGTTTACTTAAATGATGAATGCACTTTTCCACAAGTGTCCTAAATTCTAGTATTGTGGTTTTGATTACATTGAGTTGAGGCTGGCCTAGTTCCATGATAGGTGCCATCACGACGGGTTGAGTTTGGGTCGTGACAATGTCACGACCCGAAATACCACCAAAGACCGTGATGGCGCCTAAACCGCTCGCTAGGCAAGCCAGCACAACAAAAATCATAATTCTAATGCAGATAAGCCAAATCTTAGCAAAATACTCAATATGAAAAGAAACGGAATAATCTCAAGCTGATAACATATATAAACTATCTAAGGCAAGGTCTAAACACGACCACAACTTCCTATATTGCCCAAAACCTTGATATCACAATCATCACAAGCATCTAAAAAGAGTAGGTGAATCATCAGAATACAGTGTATGTCTGAAAGAGATAGATAGACATAAAAGATAAGTAGAGGAGACTCCATGTTCTGCAACTCCATCAACTAGAGAACCTCACCATGGAGTCTCCACAAGTCCTTCTACTATGTCAGATGAATGCCACTACAACCAGCCTCGGAACATGCACAAAATATGCAGAAGTGTAGCATGTATCAAGTTATGCCTTGAAGAACTAGTAAAGGGGTCGTGCTCCTGAGATTGAAGTCATGCTCACTAAGATTGAACCTGAGAGATTATTAGAGGTAAAGTCTAGTGTATCCAATTGTTGTTTGGAATTCATCCCGATAATTGCTTCTAAGATAAATATAGAGTGTCCAAGGCTGAGAGACCTGTAATCTCATTTGGGATTTCGCCGTGAAGATTGTTGCAGGAAAGGTCAATAAGTTCCATGAGTTGATCTAAGTTAAAGGTGTATATCTTCTTTGTTCCTTTCTTAACCAACATTATCTTGGATGTAAAAACATAGGTGAAATGGTAGTAGTTGGGATCCCACATGTAAAATTTCAAGAATTTGAAGGGTGGAAAGTTAGTTAAATTGTGGTGGAACACGTCCATCAATCATGCTATCCGTCATTCTAAGCTTATGCAAAGATAAGAAACTTTCTCCAAACCACTCCGGTATGGTGCCATTGATTTTGTTCTCTCCAACATCAAGTGCAAGCAAGCTTTTGCAATTGCAAAACAATTTTGGAACTTCTCCAGAAGGTTATTACGACTTAAGTTCTTCAAATGTCCTAATGAATTTGGGAATTCCCCTATCAACTGGCTCCCAGAAAATAAGACAACTCTTCCACTAGTTTACTTATATCTCTGTTATGCTTGTTCTGCATTAGCTACAACTTCCATAAAATACAGAGTATATCCCACTCAACATTTGGCATTGGGCCTTCAATGTTGCTGGACTCTATATAGATTTCTTCAATGTTAGTGGCATTAGACATCCTATTAGGGACAACATAATTAACAAAGTTATTCAGTGAAAGGAAAAGGTAGGAAAGGGAAGTCATATTTCAGATGGAAAAGGAGCAAGAGAGATAGTGAAGACTACTGTTGAGCAAGCTGAGAGTCACTAAGGATGGAAGCTTATTCAAAGCCAATATGATACCAAAGAAAAGTTCACGTAAGAAAGATAGGATACTTCTGTTAAACCAAAAATAGATTTATCGGTCAAAGTCAATATTCAGAAGAAAGCAGGTTACTGATAACCAAGATTTACATCGCTTTCCCAGCAATTTTAGGAAAAATCGATCGAAGAGTGGAAATGATTGGCCAAGAAAAATAAGAAATTACTCCCTAAAAGCAAGGCTTAAAATTTGAAAAGTAAAGCAAAGAATAGTAGTATGTATTTCAATAATAATCGTAACTTGCCCTTACAAATGAGGTTTCTATCGCTATGTAGAAGCATATAATTATAACGGTTTTCATACTTAATTTGGGCTCACTAATGATATTAATTGTATTGTTTCCCACCATAACTGATACATTTATGACTAAAGATTCCTTGTAACGGTACCGACTTCCCTTCCTTATTTACTTCTGGTTCGTGTACCTTCCCTTCTTTCTAGGCTTTATTCATTTCATTCTTGTTTCTTATTTAACAGTTGTTAGGTCCGGTTTTTTCTGTACGTAACCCCGTGGGTATTTCTCCTGTGTCTTTCGTGCATTCTTCATCCATCTAGTTGAGAATTCCACTGGTCGTTACATCGATGTTCCACGTGTCATTCCGCGTCAGCTTGCTGACAGTCCACGTGTCATGTCTTTTTTCCACCAATATAACTTCAAAGAAGACAGAGTGGATAGCCAATGCAAATCTTTGACCCAATTACTTTCAACAGTATCATAAGGATATATAGGAATATGCATAAAACTCTAGATGATGTGAATTTGATAGATTTCCAAAAAAAGGAGAACTACCAAAAAAGGATAAGTGAGCGAGGTTAAGATATTGCAAGTTTTCAAGAAATTGGGAACAATATTTTAAAAGGCGGAGGCGTGAGGCGTGAGGCGAGGCGCTTTATCTCTGATGAGGCGAGGCATAAGCCCTGAGACATGGGGCGTAAGTCTATGATAAAAAATACATCATAATCACAAAATTATAACGAATAATCTATTTAAGATATTTATAAATTATAATTCAGCTATGAATAATACGAGAAGTCTAACATATATCATAATATGCAAATTCGCTGCAACATTGTTACAGCTCAAACATCTAAAGTGATGTATTCGATATGAAATCTTATATGTATCTCTTAAGGAGTAATGAATCTTGAAAGTATTTCGATATTATAATTTGTTTTTTTTTAAAATACTCCTTTTATTTAAAATGCTTTCTATTAGAAAGTTTCGCATGCACGATATACCCAAATATAATGGGACAACCGACCCCAACGAGCATATTACTTCATACACTTGCGGGATCAAAGGAAATAATTTGAATGACCCCAAGATTGAATCGGTCTTGTTGAAAAAGTTTAGAGAAACAATGTCCGAAGGAGCCATGATTTGGTGCCACAACTTACCTCCTAACTCTATTGATTCATTTGCTATGTTAGCAGATGCCTTCTTGAAAGCACATGCCGGAGCCATAAAGGTCCCCACGAGGAAATCAGACGTCTTTAAGATAAAACATAAGGAAGACGAGATGTTGAGGGAATTCGTGTCCAGGTTTCATATGGAAAGAATGGAATTACCACCGGTCTCTTATGACTGGGCAGTACAGGCCTTTATTTAAGGTATGAATGGACAAAGCTCGATTGCCTCTCGACAATTGAAGTAGAACGTGATCGAGAATCCAGTTGTGATGTGGTCAGATGTGCACAACCATTACCAATCAAAAATTAGGGTTGAGGACGATCAGTTGGGAGCCCCTTTGGGTTCAGTTCATCCTGATAGGATCGTAGCCAAGCCTCCGAGGGACATGGACCGAGATTCGAGATTCAACAAAGAAATGTATCAGCCATATGCCGATCGAAGAAAGAACGGCCCGAGCCGTAACACTCCTCGGAGCGATCGAAGAAATGATCGAAGTCAAAATTCTCCGGGACTCATGAGTAAGAGCGGGTTCGATAAACATACCGACCCCGTAGAGGCTCCTCGGTTATCAGAGTACAACTTCAGCATAGACGCATCCGGGATTGTGTCAGCTATTGGAAGAATCAAGGACACCAAGTGGCCCAGGCCTATACAGACCGATCCATTCAAAGGAACCCAAACTTGATGTGCAAGTATCATGGCACACATGGTCATAGAACAGAAGATTGCAGGATTCTAAGGGAAGAAGTGGCTCAGCTATTCAACGAGGGTCACCTTCGAGAATTTCTATGTGACCGGGCTAAGAATCACTTCAAGGAGAGAGATGCAAGGATAAATGAGCAAGAAGAACCACATCATGTAATCCACATGATCATTGCGGAGTCGATGTCCCTCAACGACTTGTATTCAAACGAACCAAAGTATCAATCACAAGATAAAAACGGACTCAGAGCTATGTGCCCGAGGACGTCCTATCATCCTGTGATGAGGAAGTAGAAGGCATATCTCGGCCCAACAACGACGCCTTGGTAATCTCTTCCTTTTAAATAAAATTCAAGTTAAACGTGTTTTAGTGGATCCAGGTAGCTCAGCGAACATAATCATATCGAGGGTCGTGGAGCAACTCGGCCTACAAGATCAGATTGTACCTGCATCTCGGGTCCCTAATGGCTTCAATATGGTAAGCGAAACAACAAAAGGAGAGATTATCTTGCTAGTAAACGTTACCGGGACCATACAAGACACCAAGTTCCATGTCATTGAAGCTGACATGAGGTACAACGCACTCCTCGGTAGACCGTGAAGACACAACATGAGGGCAGTACATTCAACTCTTCACCAGATGATGAAGTTCCTGACGTAGGAAGGAGTAAAACAGTCTACGGAGAGCAACATGCTGCAAAAGATATGTTTGCGGTCGAGGAAGCGGTGCCGATACAAGAGTCCTTGACCTCGAAGAAATCGATCACCAAAGCTAAGCGGGTGGCTAAATAGCAATTGTAGCCCCCGGCTTCGATGGATTCAGAACAATAGGTAATCGAGGACGAAAAAGAGGACTTCCTTACTTCTCGAACTTTCGTCATTCCCACAGAGTCCGATGCAACTAAGTCAACTACCGAGGAACCGGAGCAGATCGTACTTATTGAATACTTCCCTGAGAAAAAGATATGACAGGGATTACACCGGAAATCACCACGCATCGGCTGAACACCAATCCTAGGGTCGAACCGGTGAAGCAGAAAAGGAGGCCTTAGTCCGAGGTAAAACATGCCTTCATAAATGATGAGGTAACAAATCTCCTTAGAATAAGATCCATTCGGGAGGTGAAATACCCCGAGTGTTTAGCCAACGTAGTTGTAGTTCCGAAAAAAGGAAACAAACTTAGAATGTGTGTAGACTATAAGGACTCGAATAAGGCGTGTCCGAAGGATTCTTTCCCATTGCCAAACATCGATCGTATGATCGATGCCAAGGCCGGCCACGAGATCCTAACTTTTCTGAACGCCTACTCCGGGTACAATAATTTATTATTAAATTTGGAACATATTATTGCAATGTAATGCCTTCGGGATTAAAAATGCAGGAGCTACGTAACAATGCCTAATTAACAAAATATTCGAAGAACAAATAGGTAAAACAATGAAAGCCTATATTGATGATATGTTGGTTAAGTCCCTACACGCAGAGGACCATTTAATCCATTTGCAGGAAACATTCAAAATTTTGAGGTAATACAAAACGAAGCTTAACCCGGAGAAATGTGCCTTTGGAGTTGGCTCGGAGAAGTTCCTCGGCTTCATGGTGTCAAATCGAGGTATCGAAATCAACCCCGATAGGATCAAGGCTATCGAAGGTATCACGATCGTGGATAGTGTGCAAAGGCTAACAGGGCAAATAGCTACTTTAGGTCGATTCATTTCGAGGTCATCGGATCGCAATCACCGGTTTTTCTCCTAGCTCAAAAAGAAAAAGCACTTCGTGTGGACCCCGAATATCAACAAGAATTAGAGTGATATCTGTCGAGCAAGCCTTTGCTTCATACGCCGAAGGTAGATGAAAATCAAGAAGCAGCACTTGTTCGAATGGCCGCGCAAAAGCAAAGGATCGAAGATACTACAATAGAAGGACCAACCTCCGACTCGGAGTCGGGACTTAGTTCTACGGAAAGTTACCCTAAATACTAGAGACCCAAATGAAGGGAAGCTAGTCCCAAATTGGGAAGGTCCGTACCGAGTCCTTAGAGTGGTCGAAAAAGGATCTTACAAACTTAGCACAACGGAAGGCGAACAACTGCCAAACAATTGGAACGTATCATTACTCAAACGATACTACCGCTAAAGTATGGTTTTATCCTTTTTGTCTATTTGAGTTTAAAACTAACTCATTGGAGATTTTCGATCGAAGCTACCGAAGACGCCCTATTCGCACGAAGTCCTTAGGTTTTAAAGCATGCGTTGCATTCTTTTCCCTTAGATCGGATATTGTCCCAACTAGGTTTTACCGGCGAGGTTTTTAATGAGGCAACAATTAGATGCTACCTAAGGAGGACTCAACAGTATCCAAGGCTTCTTTTCAATCAACCTCGAATACTACGGGCATCACCCTCGAAGGTTATATTTTCAAGGAAAATACTTCACGCCTAAGAGGGCCTCGATAGGAAAACTTTGTAATGGGCCAAACGGTCAGATGAACCGTGTCCATATAGGATAGTCGAGCCCCGACGGCAAAATATGTACGCATGTTTCAAATTACTTGTTCTGTTTATGTCAAAAACACTCTGTGTCTCAAAGAAGTCTACTATTATACGAGCTCTACACCTATAATCCTACGGGAAAACCGCTATAAATCAAAGGCCTTCAAACACTTTGTGAAAACTGGTTAAATCAGGCTACCCTCGACATAAGCAAAATATAATGGGCTTCGATAAATTCAGCCCTCGAATAATTTAAAGGCTTCGATAAATTCAGCCCTCGAATAATTTAAAAGCTTTGATAAATTAAGCCCTCGATAAAACCTCAAAAGGTATTCGATTATCAGTACACAAACAAGGCCCCGATACGTCGAACCTTCGAAAAACCCAACGGGTACAAAAAATACATGCTTAGGCATAACTAAATTTTTACTAAGTCTCTTAGCCAAAAAGAGGGAAAAATTATATAGCCATTCTAGAGGCCAAATTGGCCCAATTTAAAGAGCCTAAGGGCCAACTTAAAGAGCCTAAGGCCGATATGTAAGAGCCTAAGGGCCAACTTCGAAAGGCTTAAGGGCCAAAAACATATAGTTCGAGACTCCGCTCTCACTCGACTCGGACTCAAGAGTCATAATGTCCCGAGCTCGCATCAAATCAATTCGAGCCTAGTTCGAGGATTAACAAAAATGTTAAGGGGTATTATATTGATCGAACCTAAGGGTTTATTACGTTCTGAGTCCGGTATTCGGACTAATCACAAAATTTATACAATAAAATTTTTCACAATGAAAAGACAGAGTGGAATTCAACACGAGCCAAAAACGAGACAAAGAAATCCTTTTATATTTCCAAGAGATGGGTAAAAATATATTTACAACATCCACGAAGGATCCTTACACAAGAATAAAGAAGCAAAATACAAAAGCCAAGAACCTAATCTACTTTTAAGGTCACATCCTCAAGAGCGGCATCTTCGGAAAACTCTGTCCCGGGGACCCCATTTTGGTCTTTGAAAATGTTTGAGTGCCTGAAGAAATTTAGGGCAGAGAACCCTCGATAAATGTAACTATATTTCCAGCAGCGGGGATCGAGCATTCTGTTGATATTTTGGGCCATGATCCGTTAAAAAAGAGCGGCAAAGAAGATGTAGCTTCACTTTCCATCACAAGAAAGACCAAAAAAGGGTTGCAAGATGTACGAGCAACGATCCAAGAATGTTCATCCTTGGGATGTTGTACCGTTGTAGGATGCAAAAGCTAGTAGATGATAGTGCCACCTCACTCCATGGAAAGCAAAAGGAATAAAGTGCCACGCCAGGTTGAAGTTAAGAGAGATGAGCTGCAGGGTGAAGTTCGCATATTTTCTGATGCGGGAAAGATTCTGCGCCCTTCTGTCGTAGTTTCGAATAGAAGCTTTGAAAAGGAGAGCCTTGGCGTAACTGGTAAAGTTGCTTTCATGCGACCAAGAGATCGCAGGTTTGAACCATGGAAACAGATGATTAGGGAAAGGAATGATAAAGGGAAAGAATTAGAGTAAATGAAGATGAAATACGTATAGTTCTTAGTTCAACGGAATAGCCTCAAATTTATAGAAAGGCGACGACGGTTCGGTGGCGCTAGTGGCCGACCAATGCTGGCGCGCATTTGATGTTTTGGGGAAGTGTGCTGACATGACATTTCCGATCACTTCAGAGCGCCAACGTCACAGACGTCATCATAAGAGGCTCGGGAAAACCGAGGTTCAAACCGTTTCTCATCATCATATTCGAAGAAACGCGGGGACTATCTGTATACGGTAGAAATCGTATGCCTCTGATTTATGGGCTCGAGGTTCCGTCCTAGGCCCGAATTCGGGCGAGGTCGAGTTCAAAACCGGTGGACCAGACTCGAGCTCGAAGACAGAGTGCAATGCCCGGATAGGAGTTCGAGGAATACCGAGGCCAAGTGTGCTCGACCCCGAAATAGTACCGTTATGAATTTGTAACAGACTGAGCTAGATTCCTGTCACGTCCCCAAGATCATGGCGCAAATCCCGGAATAGGATTGCACGATTCCGTACTAGGCAGTTAGATAGTTGTATCAAAAATATTTCCTACTGTAAATAGAAATATTCCTTATTTAGGGTTCCCCTATTATATAAAGGGGACCCCAATCATTTGTAACGACATACAATCATTGAGAAAAGAATATACTCTCTACTTTATGCTTACTGTTCATCATCATTGTTCTTTAACTCTACTGCTCTTGCTTTACTTGTCTTACTTTATTGCTCTTAGCCCGTCTCGAGGTCACCATCTCGAGGTCACTATTGTAAAGTAATATTGGTTTGATTCACTTATCTCTTTCACTTCTACGTCATATTTCTTGATTATTAATTGGTATTGAACTAAATTACATATCTTTATAACCACAGATCAAATTTAATTGTTACACGTATTTTCGAGGTAAACACTCACTTTAATTTGAGTAGTGTTTGTGAGAGGTAAAGTTGCAATTTTAGCGGCTTCAGCTGGTACAATTAGAGAAAGGATTGAAGAAAGTAAACAATTATGATAATTAGAATTTTCCATCATGCCATTCCGGTTAAATTCAAAGTATTTTGCTTTCGGTTGTTTGGTGTCCGTTTATATAGAAAGACAACGATACCCAGAGGATTAGTAACTGCAACAAGTAGTTCATTTCCCATTTGAGAAGGCACTAGTCTAACTTGAATACCAGCCTCAGATGCAAGAAAACAAGCTAATATTGACTTTCGTAATCATAATCTAGTGACACTCCATTTAAGTCGTAGTACTGGGTGAGAAGAAAGTCTTACTATTGGTTATGTTCAAAAGGCTCAATGAATGACTTTAGAGTACAGTCTTCAATTTGATTTTCACCAATGGTTGATTTGATTTTTTTTCACAGCAAAATTTGTATATTCTAACACTCAACAATATTCTACTGGTGTTTTGGTGTTTCAAAATGTTTAGTCAATATATATATACATATATATATATATATATATATATATATATATATATATATGTATATATATTTATTCATCACTGTCAGCCTCAAGTTCTTTTCTAGTAGTAAAAGACCTTACTAACCAGTTATATTAGGTACTCCATTCATCGATGAGCTCATACCTTTTATGGTAACAAAACAAGGAATTCTAACCGAACGTATAGGACGTAGAACCTTTCTTCCTTTTGATAGACCTCCGATGGCAAAATTCTTGTCTATCAGAAAAAGTAAAGAAGCACAGATCAATTTTCTCAAAGAAGAATTAGCGTTCCATCGGTTACAACAGCAACATCGAGATTCTTCTTTCAAATCCAAGATAAAAACTTTACAAACCAAAATCCAAGAAGAACTTTGTGCTGATTTACCTACAGCCTTTTGAAAATCGCAAGAAACACATCGTTAGGTTCCCTTATGAGCCCGACTTTGATGTAAACACCATCCCCACAAAAGCTCATCCTATCCACATGAATCACGAGCTAACCGTTCATTGTCAAAAAGAAATCGATGATCTTCTTGAAAAATGCATCATCTCTCCAAGCAAATCCTCATGGAGTTGTGCTGCCTTTTATGTCAATAAGAACTCTTAAATTGAACAGGGTGTCCCTCGATTACTCATCAATTATAAACCTTTGAACAAAGTACTTCGCTGGATTGGATACCCTATTACAAACAAAAAGGATTTACTTCAAAGGCATAGCTGATCACGCCCAACTATGCCTTATCAAAAGAACTAAGCGGCCGTTGCAAATATATTCCGGTTAACAAGTCCGGAGTCGAATCCCACAGAGAATTGACCTATTAAGCACAACTACTAGACTTGCAAAAACTCACGCAATCAATCTTTAGAAATATTAAATAACAAATTGGATGTTTACTAACTAAAGATCAAGTAATGAAATTGTGTTAATTAATAACTAACTAAAAACGGGTTGTAGACAAGATTTCGAATGGTCTAAGGTTATGACTTCCCCTATTGTCGGAATCCTTTCCGCTGCGTTTCCTATAAATTTGCCTAAGTATTCTCTACCGATCATAAGTACTCTGCATGTCGTAATTCTTTTCCGAGTAACTACCACAATTTACTAGACATATTCTTCCGAACTACACTAGCTTGAACTAAGTTACCACTCACTCGGATCGCAACAAGGTTTCGTTATTCCAAATCCCACCTTTAAACCCTCTGTATTGATCCCTCACATACGTTAGGAGTGATGTTGTTAAACAACTACCTAAATATGCATTCTCTTCCGAGCAATACACATTAAATAGGCACAGTCGATTTGCAGCTCTTCAATAAACCACAATATAAACGTAGTTGAACAAATAGAGAAAAAACTACGGCAAATCTATATTAAACATAGCAAGAAAATCATCCTCCAAGAGGTTCCATCAAAACCCTAGAGTAGATGTTTAGCTACTCATACTCATAGAAACAATTTCCCTAGTATTTTGCATAAATAAATTACAAAGTAAAGATGAAGGAATGTAGAAATCGATGATTCTTTCCCCCAACGGTTGTTCCACGAGCTATTCTTGCCTCATGTCACAAAACTCCTTCAAAAGTGGTGTTTACTGCCTATTTATATGTGTGGGAAACGACCTACATGACATAGCCCAAGTCCAAGTCCAACAAGAAGTCAAAATAGGCCTTTAAAATCCGGATCAAGCTCGGTAAGGACCTCGCCTTGCCAGGGTTAACGCGAGATTCACGTCGCCTCAGACCGTGCGACGTGAGGCCTGCCGCGTGCTCAACCTCGCAATACCCATCGCGTCGCGCACTTCTACGCGAGCTAAAGAGCTCACCTCGCCTGTTCTAACGCGAGCCTATGGGCGTGCTTCGCCTGCTGCTTCATTTTTCGTCTACTAAATTTTTCTTTCTTGTTTCCTATTGTTTTCGAGCATGATTTACACTTTAAATATTCATTTTACTCCAATTTCATCTCTCATGTACCTACACATAAAATAGACTCACTTAAGCGCAAATATAGTATAATTTAGCATTAAAGCACCTAAAATGTAAGGTAAGTAATATACAAAAATATGGAATTATAGCACAACATCACTACCCCGCACTTAAACGTTGCTCGTCCTCGTGCAATCAAACTACGCTTTATAAACATGACCTTTTTAAGCAATTCTTTTAACTCATCACACAAAGAATCTTTAAAATGCCCTAAGCACAAAGGTGGAACATCTTCACCTCAAAATATAACTCACAAATACCATTAATCATTCACAACTCACTCACTTACTCTAACATAAAGGTCAATGACATTACCTTTCCATTATTAGTCATGTGCCCTCATGCTATAAAAGAGATTAGTTCCACACACATTAAATTTTAAGAATGTAGGAACTCAACATAGGAAGAATTCACTCGCTCTCAGAAATAACATTCATATGCCACAAAAGATGCCCCATAGGCTTGCCCTTAGTGTAATACTCTACCAATCGAACTCATTCATTCTAGGATCAAGTAGGACTTTAATTAGTTGTAATGTAGGCTACGGGTCAGGTAGAATACATTTGGATATAAGAGTGACTACACCTCCCTTAATCACTTTAATACATATATTTTAACATTCAAACCCATACTTATATAATGTATATTACCCCATACTTCTTTAAGCATAATTACATCACTAGCCACCACCATCAAGAAATATTTTCCATAAAATAGACTATATATTTTTTTTTCTTCAATCCAAGTGGCTTTTACTTTTATATATTTTTATTTTCAAAATAGTGCACATTTCTCCTTATTTCATTTGTTCCACTCAAAAGCCGAACCACCAACCCACACTTTAACTTTTACATAATTCATAACAATTCAAGTGCTCGTGAGAGGCGACAAGATTCAAATATATGGTTATTCAAACAATGGGGTAAGGCTTGGAATGTGGTTACCAAAGAAACAGGATTATAGGCTCAAAGGGTTAACTACGTTACATAATATTTAGGCGGGTAAACTATATATATCTCGCTCAAAAAAGAAACGCCTATATCACTTTCCAGACTAAACAAGACTACTATTTCGCTTTGAAAATACACGGGGCAAGTTCTAGACATTAACTGCAATGCACAAAATATACACAAACCTCGCACACACATGGCACATAACTCACTCAGGATTGGTTTTATCACGACACTCTAGTCAAAGCAGTTAAGAAAATCAAAGAATATACGATTTAAGCTACTTATACTAGAGTCAAACACTGAGCCTAAGAATCACAACTAGAGTACTCACTATTCTCAAGGTATAACAAAGTCAAGAGATATCGCTGCAATTTAATTCATAGCACAGTGGTTTTTACTCCTAAAAATTAAAACTAACTACACTCGGTTCAACTAAAACCCTTGTAAAAGAACCGCAACACAAAGAAAAACCAATGGGGAGTTACTACACTACCTACAAAGAAAATATTTTTTTTCTTTAGACTTATTCCCTCAAGAAAACTGTCTAGGAGATCCATCGTCGGGAAGAGTCCAATTTTTCTACTTTTTTTTTCTTCGGAAAGGCTAAGACGACACTAACTAATAAAATCAATTACGAATTTAAACAAGACTAATATTTACAAGTTACCACCCCACGCTTATTTCATGCAATGTCCTCAATGCATACTCAAATAGACAAAATAAGAAAAATAACAAGTAGAGTGTATGAAAACTACCTGATCAAGCCTCGTCATTACCTTCATCCTCGAGGGTTTCCCACTCCTCATCTTCTGATTCCTCCTCATCATCATCATCGTAATCATCATCTGACTGTTCCGGCTCGGCCTCGGACTGCTCTAGTGTGTCGACATTCTTATCCTCTAGTAGTCTATAGCCATCACCAAGCCCAACCAGCTGTTGAGCATGAGCATTGAGCGGGAAACACTCCTCCAAGATGGCCCTCTCCTCGGTAGTGTCCGGCCTTCCACCAATCCGAAGCTGCAAGTCATCATCCCATATAAATGGTCCATAAAGCTGTCGTCGCATGCATTGCGCTCATCCCCTGTCAATGAAGTCATGACATTCTCCTCCTTAACCCGGACATTTATGATGTCCATTAGTCGTAGGGACGGAGCAATGATGTGATTGAAAGCTTTCTCCTCCTCTGCCTCTTCTTGTCTCAAGTACTGAGTCAACATGATTGCAAAGGGCATTCGATTAGTTTTCTTGCTGGTTCTCACTTGGGTCATCGGGTACCGGATCAAATGGACCACATTCACCCTTTGGCCCGTCATTAATAAATATAACATGCAAGTCCTTTCACGGCTAATAAGAGTGTCATGGTTGCATGGTAGGAGCCGTGTATTAATCAATTTCAACCACACTTGCGCTTCATCCTTCATTTTCTTCTTAGGGAATTTCCTATGGCGATTGGTTTTCTTGTCCCGAACCCAAGACGCCAAAGAATTGACACCACAAAGAGTGTGTCTCAACTCTCGATATGTAGGATGGGTGATGAAATTGTCTAAGGGTTCCTGGGGAACATTTGGCACACCTAAGAAATTGCATATTGCCGAGGCTGAAAAATCGATCAACCTTCCCCAAATAGACACGAGCTGCTCAGGATCCTTTGGATTAAAACCGGCAAAAAAACTCGCCCACGAGATTGACATTGATATCACCAGAGTTTCTGAACACATAACTCAACCCCATATCAAGAATACCTCTCCATATTGCTTGGTACTTGGCTTGTAGGCGACGCTCATGAACGACAGATTCTGGATGTATATATCTCGGCCTACAATGCTTGTACCGATCCTTATCATGTGGGGGTATGCTCTTGATTCCAAATTCCCATTGGCCCTGAGGTTGTGGACGAGTGGCTGCTATAGCTGCAACTGCTTGCAGTCCTTCAACCTGACTTGATGTGGCTTCCTCCCTTTTTCACTTTTTCGGTGGAGGTGCGGAGGGAGCCTTAGCCTTGGACGGAGCAGTGGCTTTACTCTTGCCTTTACCAGTATCCTTCTTTGGAGGCATGTTCGTACCTACACAAGTGAACATTAGTCAAATTTAGCCGCATTGAAACATTTCAAAGCATGGTCTTGCAACCCCACACTTAAGAGTTCATCACGTGAAGTTAAAAAAATTTCGAGGTTACTCATACTTCACCTCATTTTTTCTTAGCGTGAGAATCAAGAAATGACAAAAGGATCTCTTTTCCAATTTTGAAGCATCGGGCTATTGGTGAGCTGTCACGCCCTAACCTCGGGAGGCGCGACTGACGCTCAATCGAGTGAACCCGACTGAGCAAGCCTTCTTGGACACTCTCTACCTAACTCACTATAATCAAGAAACCATGCTTTCATTTAATTAGATAGTAGGAAATATCGTACATATAACATTGCTAGTTCATCTTATATTACAAACCTTAAACCATAGTTAAGTTTCCTAAACTTCATACAGTTACACTTTAAAGGAACAAGAGTTTAGAATTACAACACAGTTCAGTGACCCATCCAACACCCATACATAACCCACACAAACGTCTACGGAGCCTCTAAAGATATAAAAGACAGTTATGATAATACCGGCAACAAGGCCCTGGCTATACCTCAAAAAGTGGTAAATTATAACAAAAGATATACTACATAACCCCTGGAAAAAAAGGGGCTCACCAAGACTGCTAAGAGGAGGATGCTCCGCTACATACCATCGGCATTGTCTGCTATGGAACCACCTACATCCATTCAAAGATGTACGCCCCCAACAAAAGGGACGTTAGTACCATGGAATAGTACTAGTATGTATAACTAAACACCATCTCATTAGAAAGAACTATCATACAAGAACAAAGAAATCATAAGTATCAACAAAAGCTTTAAACAACCACCACATCATCAAATAAAAGGGATCACATAGCTTTCACATAATTTCCATAGCTTTAGGTTGGGACATTTAATATTGTTGCATCATCATTCACAATACCACCGCTTTCATGAGCGGAGTCTGATCACAACCTGATCGGCTAGGTTGCCTCATTTGAGACATGTACCTTAGTCACAATTTCATTCCCACTTTCCGGTTTCAATATTAGCACAATACCACCATGTGTGCGGCATGACATCCTATCTCGGCCGGATCGGCTAGGCTGTCTTACAAAGACGTTTTTCCTTTTTCATCAATCATCTTATTTCAATCTTTATTTCACATATATCAGTTCATCGGCACTTGGGGCGACAATTATCACATCATACATGGTACTAGGCCACATTTCATAACCCAAACTCTTTCCCCCAACATTTCACATTAATTCCACTTTCAACATTAACCTTGCGATTTAAGATAATAGGCACATACAAGAGCAATTTGAGTTGTAAGCATAGAGAGGATTTCACATAGTTTGGCATAACAATCTCAATTTAAACTTGACTTGAAATCTAAGCATTTTAGCACATGGTTCACATTCTTCACACATCCTTAAATTACCAAAAATAGCATATTGGAAACATTGAGGCACACCTTTCACATATATTCTCGCAACACCAATTCATTTGAAATAGCATGCACTACATCAATCAAATTTCGGAACTTACAACATTTGCATGAACACCAAGGGAGCTCAATTTTTATGGAGAGGGGGTTTTAGCCATACATACCTCAATAGAGCTTTCCATAAATTCTTACAATAATTCTGGAACACCTAGCAACTTCGATCTATTTTATGAGAATTACAAGTTGAACAAAAACTTAGAGGGATAATCAAGATTCTAGCTCATTTGGGCTCATTATCAAGCACTAAGTATGCTTTGTGATTTTAGGACCTTTTTGTGAGAGATTTTATCATCCTACACCCCATTTGTTACTTTTTAGCTTACAATCTTCCCGTACGCTTTTATCATACATGCATGCAAGATAGTCAATCCTTATACCCATGAACCCACTTGTTAATTACTCAATTTAGTAGGAATTTTGAAATCAAAGGTTAGGCCACAAGTTCTTACCTCTTAGGATGAAGGCTTAATAGCTTTACTTGATAATCTTCAAAGATTTGGGCAAGGGTTGAATAGTGACTTGTGAGGATCACTTCCTCCCTCTAGAACTCTTTCTCTCACTCTAAATGTAGTAGAAAATAGCACAAGAGGGTCTAATGGGGTGCTTTTAACGGAATGGGGTCGGGTTTCAAAAGTTAAAAAATAGGAGCCCTGACTCAATCTGCAGTCGTATTTGCGACCGCATAACTGATATGCGACCCGCAAAAGGGACCACAAAAGTAGCCCTCAAGACTTGAATATTCTGCCCGGGTATGTGACCAATATGCGGTCCGCATACCTATTCTACGATCGCATAATGCACCGCAGAACTGCCCTTCTCAAAAATCACAAGGAGTTTATGCGACGACTATGCGGCCCGCATATCGATTATGCGATCGCATAATTGGCTAAATTGTTGTCCTCAAAATTAGCTAACATTATGTCTCACTCTGCGGCAGCTATGCGGCCCACATTGCTATTATGCACCCGCATAATGGGCCGCAGAAATGCGCTCTTCTGAAAAACATTTTTCCTTAACATTTTAATGCACAGATCAATCCAAAAGGTCCGAACCGTGGCGAGCTTGCTAATCACATATTCTTAACTTGACACTACGAGATTTTGGGTTTATCAGTAAAAATTTCACGGGGCCTTACATGAGCCACCCCACACAAAAGATCATTTGTCCTCGAATAAGGATCAAGGTTCACTTTTCAGCAACCTCATGCAACTTCAGTTTTTCACATCATGAAACATATCAACAGCACCAAATTTGGCTAACTCCCTAAATTTCCAAAATTTTTGCCAGAGTTTCCTTTGTAACTAGGCCTATCCACCTGCTAGAGAGCCCAGAAACATATCCTAATAGCATATACACAATCCTTTGTCATGACATAACTCGTAACGACACCAACCATGGCCCCATAGGCGACATATAACCAAAACGGAACAGTTTTACATAGACTAGTCAAGAGATACAAAGTTCATAGGAACCAAATTCATAGAAGCTGTTACATGGCTATACAAACAAATGTGGGTACTTCTTTTTCATTTCTTCCTCGTCTTCCCAAGAGGCTTCTTCAACCTGCTGGTTTCGCCATAACAGTTTCACAGAGGCAAATTCTATATTTCTCAACCTCCAGACATGCCTGTCAAGACTGGCAACTAGAATTTCTTCATATGACAGTTCATCATTAATCTCAATAGTTTCAACCGGCACAATAATGGACGGATCTCCCACTACCTTCTTCAACATAGACACATGGAAGACTAGGTGTACCAATGACATCTCAGATGGTAGCTCAAGCTTGTATGCCACCTGACCAATTATGTAAGGTACGATATACCTCGGACTCAATTTTCCTTTCTTTCCAAACCGCATGATAACTTTTATGGGGGAAACCTTCAAAAATACCCAATCATCTTTGTTGAACTCTAAACGAATATCCGAATAAGACTTTTGGCTACTCTGAGCAGTTTTCAGTCTCTCCTTAATAATCTTGATTTTCTCCATGGCCTGATGCAGAAGGTCCGGCCCTATCAATTCAGCTTCTCCAACCTCGAACCATCCAATGGGAGACCTACATCTTCTACCATACAACGCCTCAAATGGTGCCATCTGGATACTAACATGGAAGCTATTGTTATAAGAAAACTCTACGAGTGGCAAATGATCATCCCAGCTACCTTTGAAATCAAGAACACAAGCACGCAACATGTCCTCAAGCGTCTGAATAGTCCACTCCGCTTGCCCGTCGGTCTGATGGTGGAAAGCTGTAGTAAGATTTACCTGGGTACCCAAACCTTGCTGAAATTTCTTCCAAAAGTTGGCTGTGAACTGAGCCCCTCGATCTGAAATGATTGAGACTGGAGTGCCATTAAACCTGACTATTTCTTTGATATACAACTGAGCATACTGTTCCGCTGTGTCCGTAGATTTGACTGGTAAGATGTGCGCTGATTTCGTGAGTCGATCCACTATTACCCAAATTAAGTCGAACTTGCGCGGAGTGTGCAGTAACCCTACCACAAAATCCATATTGATTATTTCCCATTTCTACGTTGGAATCTCTATGCTTTAAGCCAGCCCACCGGGCCTTTGATGTTCGGCCTTCACTTGCTGAAAGTTAGGACATTTTTCCACAAAGTCCGCCACAACCCTTCTCATGTTGTTCCACCAATAAACTTCCTTAAGATCATGATACATTTTTGTAGAACCTGGGTGCACGAAATACCTGGAAGTGTAAGCTTCTGGCATGATCCTTTCCCGAAGACCATCAATATCTGGAACACATAGGCGGCCTTGGTACCGAAGGGTACCATCATCCATGCCCAAGGAAAAAGCTGTAGTCTTGTGTTTATGAATCCCCTCCTTCAATTGTGCTAACAATGGATCGCTGATTAGCTTCTCTTTCACTTCCGCCACAAGCGATGATTCAACCCTATTCTGCACAATTACTCCTCCTTCGTTAGAGTCTGCAAGGCGAACTCCCAAATTAGCCAACTGGTGAACCTCCCTGGCCAACGGCCTTTGATATGCCTTCAAATGAGCCAAACTTCCCATAGATTTCCAAATAAGAGCATCCACCACAACATTGGCCTTCCCCGAGTGATAGAGAATATCGATGTCATAGTCCTTGAGTAACTCGAGCTATCTTCTCTGTCTCAGATTCAACTCCTTTTGTTTGAAAATATATTGAAGGCTCTTATGGTCCGTAAATACATCCACATGGACCCCATACAAATAATGTCGCCAAATCTTTAGTGCGAACACCACTGCCGCAAGCTCTAAGTCGTGGGTTGGATAGTTCTTTTCATGATTCTTGAGTTGCCTAGAAGCGTAAGCTATAACCTTGCCGTGTTGCATTAACATACACCCAAGCCCGATCCTCGAAGCATCGCAATACACCACAAATCCTTTTGTACCCTCTGGCAGGGTCAATACTGGCGTTGTAGTCAATCTTGATTTCAATTCCTGGAAGCTCCTTTCACAAGCATCGGACCACTGGAACTTAACTGCTTTCTGTCAATATAGTCAATCGAGAGGTAAGAGTAGAAAATCCCTTCACAAATCTTCTGTAGTATCCGGCCAAACCCAAGAAACTGTGAATCTCTGTTGGAGTGGTGGGTCTAGGCCAATTCTTTACTGCTGCAATCTTTTGAGGATCAACCATAATTCCTTCCCTGGAGACGACATGACCCAAGAACGCGACAGATTCAAGCCAAAATTCACATTTTTAAAATTTTGCATATAGTTGGTGCTGCTGATGAGTCTATAGAACTGCCCTGAGATGGTCAGCATGGTCCTCCCGACTTCGGGAATACACAAGAATATCGTCAATGAACACTATAACAAAGGAGTCTAGAAAAGGCTTGAAGACCCGATTCATAAGATCCATGAAAGATGCCGGGGCATTTGTTAGCCCAAAAGACATCACCAGAAATTCAAAGTGCCCATACCGTGTCCTGAAAGCTGTTTTTGTAATATCCTGCTCCCTTATCTTCAATTGATGATACCCGGACAGTAAGTCAAATTTTGAGAAACAGTTGGCACCTTGCAATTGATCAAACAAATCATCTATCCTTGGTAGAGGGTATTTATTTTTTATCGTGACTTTGTTGAGTTGCCGGTAGTCAATACACATCCGTAGCGACCCATCTTTCTTCCTCACAAACAAAACCAGTGCGCCCCACGGTGACACACTCGGCTGGATAAAACCCTTTTCTAACAGATCCTTCAATTGTTCCTTTAGCTCCTTCAATTCTGCCGGTGCTATTCTGTACGGTAGAATTGATATAGGCTGCGTGCCTAGCATCACGCCGATCCCAAAATCAATCTCCATGTCTGGTAGGATCCCAGGGAGCTCATCTAGAAAGACATCCGGAAATTCATTCACAACTGGCACGGACTCAAGGCTAGGCGCCTCGGCATCGCTGTCCGTAACCCGGACTAAATGATAGATACACCCCTTCTTGATCATCTTTGTGGCCTTAAGGTAAGAAATAAACCGACGTTTTGGAACTACATTATCTCCCTTCCATTCCACAACGGGCTCATTTGGAAATTCAAGCCTCATGGTTCTAGTCCGACAATCAAGTTTGCCAAAACATGAATAAAGCCAATCCATTCCCATTATTACATCAAAATCGACCATCCCCAATTCAATAAGATCGGCCATGGTATCCTTACCACGTACCATAACAGCACAATCTCTATAGACTCGAGCAGACGTAATAGACTCACTAACTGGAGTAGACACCAAGAATGGCTCATGAAGCTATTCTGGTTCTATCCCAAATTCCATAGCTACATAAGGGGTAACATAGGACAAGGTGGAACCGGGGTCAATAAGTGCATACACATCATGAGATTGGACAGTCAGAATACCTGTAACAACATCTGGAGAAGCCTCTGCAGTCTGGTGACCACTCATAGCATAGAACCGGCTTGGTCTTCCCGAACCCTGTGCACTACCCTTAGATGCACCACGCCCTGCGGGTGCTGGAATACCTCGAGCTTGAGAGGGTGCTGAAGATGTAGCAACTGCTTGGCTGGCTGGTTGTTCTGTGCCCCTACCCGCGCCCTGGCGGGATACATGACAATGCCTTTGAATACGGTCCCTCATCCCGCACCCGAAGCATATGGGTAACTCCATGTAGCAGATCCCTGAGTGCACCTTCCCACACCTGGGGCATGGGGGCCTCTGCTGCTGCTGAGATCTCCCTCCTGACCGACCCTACTAGTGGGGCCCCCGACTATCCTTACCACGTACCATAACAGCACAACCTCTATAGACTCGGGCAGCCGTTATAGACTAACTAACTAGAGTAGACACCAAGAATGGCTCATGATGCTGTTCTGGTTCTATCCCAAATTCCATAGCTACATAAGGGGTAACATAGGACAAGGTGGAACCAGGGTCAATAAGTGCATACACATCATGAGATTGGACAGTCAGAATACCTGTAACAACATCTGGAGAAGCCTCTGCAGTCTGGTGACCACTCATAGCATAGAACCGGCTTGGTCTTCCCGAACCCTGTGCACTACCCTTAGATGCACCACGCCCTGTGGGTGCTGGAATACCTCGAGCTTGAGAGGGTGCTGAAGATGTAGCAACTGCTTGGCTGGCTGGTTGTGCTGTGCCCCTACCCGCGCCCTGGCGGGATACATGACAATGCCTTTGAATACGGTCCCTCATCCCGCACCCGAAGCATATGGGTAACTCCATGTAGCAGATCCCTGAGTGCACCTTCCCACACCTGGGGCATGGGGGCCTCTGCTGCTGCTGAGATCTCCCTCCTGACCGACCCTACTAGTGGGGCCCCCGACTACCTTAACTAGGCCTGAAATGACTCCACCACTGCTACTGGTTGGGCTTGATGGCAGGGCACTGGCTGAATACTGTACAATAGACTGGGACGACCCTGATGATCCCCCCTAAAACCGATCTTCTCCCACCTAGTGACTCTCCCATGTTGCCCGTAGACCGGGCCTTGCTGCTACCCTCTCTCTCCATCATGTTCTTCAGTTTACGGCTCTCTATGGCCTGAGCAAATGCAACCATCATTCCATAATTCATGTCAGAATTCAAGGCAGCTGTACAAGCCTCATTAATAGTCAAAGAATTAAGGCCCCGAACAAACCGGCGCACCCTGGCCTCCATTGTGGGCAACATGTGAATAGCATACTTGGACAGTCGTGCAAACACCATGTGGTACTCCCACACACTCCTGCTACCTTGCTTTAGACTCTCAAACTCTGCTGCACGGGCTGCCCTTGTCTCAGCAGGCAGGAAATGATCTACAAACGCGTCAGCAAATTCACTCCACCTCGCCGGAGGGCTCCTCTCCTTACGGGAATCTTCGCACAACTCAAACCACAAATAGAGCACCCCTTTCATACGGTAGGCAGCCAACTCTACTCCCTCTGTCTAAGTTGCACGCATAACCCTGAGGGTCTTGTGCATCTCATCAATAAAATCCTGGGGGTCCTCCTTAGGATTTGCACCCGAAAACACTGGAGGGTCTAGCTGAAGAAATCTGTTCACCCTAGAACTGGTGGAATCCCCTTGCTGGCTCGATGAACTGGGTGCACATTTGACCTCTGGGCCTGAGAGGCCACTAGCTGAGTAAACATCTGGATAGCTCCCCTAAGATCCCCATCAGAAATACCGGAACTGAAAGCTGGGGCTGGAGACGAAACACGAACATCAGTGGGAGGGATAGTAGCACCTTCAGCAGATGTAGGAACTGGTGTAGAGGAACTGGGCAGTGTAGTAGTCGGGGGAATGTCCTCATCCCTCGGGTTCTCACCGCCATCATCAATTACAGAATTAACTGTCGCTCCTAGGGCAGCATTGGCTCCTTGGCCAGTTCTTGCTTTCTTCTTAGGTGCCATGTACTGAATGTTGATGGAATGCACTAGTTAGAGGAGGAATAGTTTCATAACAAGTTTTGTCGTACGATCCAGAATATCAAAGAAGGGTGTCATTCCTAAATGCCCAAGTAGCCTCCAACTTATAGATGTGGTCGACTACACATCGATAAGAAGGACTCTACTAGACACGACTCTGAGACATCCTAGGACACTTTAAAACCTTAGGCTCTGATACCGAGATTGTCATGCCCCAACCTAGGGAAGCGCGACCGGTGCTCAATCGAGTGAACCCGACTGAGCAAGCCTTCTTGGACACTCTCTAACAAACACACTATGATAAAGAAACCATGCTTTCATTTAATTAGATAGTAGGAAAGATCGTACATATAACATTGCTAGTTCATCTTATATTACAAACCTTAAACCATAGTTATGTTTCCTAAACTTCATACAGTTATAGTTTAAAGGAACAAGAGTTTAGAATTACAACACAGTTCAGTGACCCATCCAACACCCGTACATAACCCACACAAACATCTACGGAGCCTCTAAAGATGAAAAAGACAGTTATGATAATACCGGCAACAAGGCCCCGGCTATACCTCAAAAAGTGGTAATTTATAACAAAAGATATACTGCATAACCTCTAGAAGAGAAGAGGCTCACCAAGACTACTGAGAGGAGGATGCTCCGCTACCTCCGCTCGGCACTGTCTGCTATGGAACCACCTACAGCGCCCCCGGCAAAAGGGACATTAGTACCATGGAATAGTACTAGTATGTATAACTAAACACTATCTCATTAAAAGAACTATCATACAAGAACAAAGAACTCATAAGTATCAACAAAAGCTTTGAACAATCACCACATCATCAAATAAAAGGGATCACACAGCTTTCACATAATTTCCATAGCTTTAGGTTGGGACATTTAATACTGTTCCATCATCATTCACAATACCACCGCTTTCTTGCGCGGAGTCCGATCACGACCCAATCGGCTAGGTTGCCTCATTTGAGACATGTACCTCAGTCACAATTTCATTCCCACTTTCCGGTTTCTATATCAGCATAATACCACCATGTGTACGGCATGGCATCCGATCTCGGCCGATCGTCTAGGCCGTCTTACCAAGACGTTTTTCCTTTTTCATCAATCATCTCATTTCAATCTTTATTTCACATATATCAGATCATCGGCACTTGGGGCAACAATTATCACATCATACTTGGCACTAGGCCATATTTGATAACTCAAACTCTTTTCCCCCACATTTCACATCAATTCCACTTTCAACATTAACCTTGCGATTTAAGATAATAGGCACATACAAGAGCAATTCAAGTTGTAAGCATACAGAGGATTTCACATAGTTTGGCATAACAATCTCAATATAAACGTGACTTGAAATCTAGGCATTTTAGCACATGGTTCACATTCTTCACACATCCTTAAATTACAAAAAATAGCATAGTGGAAACATTGAGGCTTTCACATATATTTTTGCAACACCAATTCATTTGAAATAGCAAGCACTACGTCAATCAGATTTCGGAACATACAACATTTGCATGGACACCAACGGAGCTCAATTTCTAAGAAGAGGGAGATTTAGCCATACATACCTCAATAGAGCTTTCCTTAAATTCTTACAATAATTCCGAAACTCCTAGCAACTTCGATCTATTTTATGAGAATTACAAGTTGAACCAAAAATTAGAGGGATGATCAAGATTCTAACTCATTTGGGCACATTATCAAGCACTAAGTGCCCATTGTGATTTGAGGACCTTTTTGTGAGAGATTTTATCATCGTACACCCAATTTGTTACATTTTTAGCTCACAATCTCCCCATACCCTTTTATCATACATGCATGCAAGATAGTCAATCCTTATACCCATGAACCCACAATTTAATTACTCAATCTAGTAGGAATTTTGAAATCAAAAGTTAAGGCACAAGTTCTTACCTCTTAGGATGAAGGCTTAACAGCTTTACTTGATAATCTTCAAATATTTGGGCAAGGGTTGAATAGTGACTTGGTGAGGATCACTTCCTCCCTGTAGAACTCTTTCTCTCACTCCAAAATGTAGTATAAAATAGCACAAGAGAGTCTAATGGGGTGTTTTTAACGAAATGGGGTCGGGTTTCAAAAGATAGAAAATAGGAGCCCCGACTCCATCCGCGGTCGCATATGCGACCGCATAACTGATATGCTACCCGCAAAATGGACCGCAAAAGTAGCCCTCAAGTCTTGAATATTCTGCCCGGGTATGCGACCAATATGCGGTCCACATACCTTTTCCGCGGTCGTATAATGCACTGCAGATCTGCCCTTCGCAAAAATCCCAAGGAGGTTATGCGACGACTATGCGGCTCGCATATCGATTATGCGATCGCATAATTGGCCGCATAGTTGTCCTCAAAATTAGCCAACATTCTGTTTCACTTTGCGGCAGCTTTTATGCGGCCGCATAATGGGCCGCAGAAACGCGCTCTTCTGAAAAATATTTTTCCTTAACTTTTTAATGCACAGATCAATCCGAAAGGTTCGAACAGCGGCGAGAATTTTATAAATTTCTAATCACATATTCTTAACTTGACACTACGAGATTTCGGGTTTTTCAGTAAAAATTTAACGGGGCCTTACATGAGCCACCCCACACTTAAAATTTTAAAGTGGTGCACGGCGGCATAGCACTAGCATTACAATCTCGGAGACTCGGGCTCCAATGGGGACAAAGAATGCCTTTGAGGCATTTTGACAAACACTTGCACTAGTACCATGGGAGTGCTTGTAGAGATGAGGTGTTGACGCCCCCTTTTTCTTGCAAATTCAGGTTTACGACATTCGGGAAGACAACTCTATTCCCGTTTGGGAATTGGGTTTTTGGAATTGAAGAGTCGCCACCTAATGATTGAGTGCATTAGGACACTAAGAAGGGTTTTGAATTGGAAAACCAGAGTTCGGGTAAGGGCTAGAAATTATCTCGAGGGGAAGGTGTTAGGCACCCTTCAAGATCCACTAGTGTAGTTCCCGGCCATGCTATGTTGTGACTTTAATGTAAACAAGTATGCAAATAAATTTACACATAAGGGTTGCTAACAAGCATGTTGGAATTTATAAACAAAGAAGGAAAAGGGATAATGCAGTAAAAAAAATAAAGGGGAGTTTTGGGTAATTGAAAAGACAGAATTTATTGATATTAAACAAAGTAACATAGGGCAAGGGGTCCTAGGTTTATAAATCACATGGATCATCCACACAACACCGGTAACCAATTGTACGCGTAGTGTTATCGTGTGATCATCATCTCTATGTCTACCCTTCCCACCCCGATAGGGTATTAAGCGCGAAATGGTGTCGTTACCTACAGCGTGCTATTACCCGTCCCACCTATCAGTCCTGGAGGCTTTAGGACCACTAATCCTAAACGAAGGGAGCTTGGCTTTTCAGAGGTTCAAAAGATTAAAATGCTAAGGCGTCAGGCAAAACACGTAAGACAGTTATGGGAGCACAAAAGCAATTAAGGCTCAGACAAACCTCCTTTAATCCTAGAAATCATGTAGTTTAGCACGTCTTACATATACTGATTAGGTCCAAATTATGCTTGACGTTAGGCAGGCTGGTTCATTATATATTTTTAGACAAGAAGTTCGCATTAGGCTCGCCTGGCTGTAACTTATCAAAGACTGGTGCAATTAATTAACTACTTACTTGTTTGCCTAGGTGATGGCATCTACTGGTTTCAGGAATAAGGAAGTGAACTGATTACTGAAAGTTGCCAGTTTTAATAGAATGATACGAGTTCTGTATTTGGTTACTACTGACGGACTAATCTTAAAATGAGTGATTCAGATTGGGTTAATAGTTCCTATAGGCATGCTTTCTAGCGTTGTTAATTTTACACACTTTTTTACAAGCGTGGCAAGAGTGCAGAAAATCCTACGAGCATGGTATCTAGGATGCAATTGATTATTATTTTGATCTATAACTGTTTGCCTAATGATAGATGCAAAAAATGCAGAATCTTAAAGACATGGTTCCTACATGCGGAATTCTTATGAGCAGGATATCTATATGATATGCAGAGTTCTTATGAGCATGATTTCTATATATATGAAAGTGCAGAATTCCTATGAGCATGATTTTTATAGATGAAAGTGCAGAAATAAGCATGATTTCTATCTGTGAAAGTGTAGAAATTCAAAGAAAAACTCGTATACGCAGGATATCTACCCTTATGCATACACAGATAACCCTCCCCTTTTTACTAAAACCACATAAGTTATTTCAAAATTTATTACAGACCAAATGAATCAAACAGAAAATAAAATTACATCAGAGCTTTTAAGCTGCATCCAAGGAGCCTAATTCAGACCCAAGGTCTGACAACATGATATGAGCCAACTGCCGGGATCAAGTTCCAAGGCCTTTCTCTTATCTGGAATGTGTCAAAGTTCTACGGAGTTTCAAGAACTCCTGGAAATGCTTACACCCGGATATCATAACAGAACTGAATTAAAGTGAAGTGGAAGGGCCAGCCCTCCAATGTCCAAGTTCAGAGGGAACTCAAGGTCCCAAGGCAAGGCTCATTGGAGGGGGGCAGAACTTAGAATCTAGGAACAAGTGTATGTGCAATAGAGGGAATTAAGGGATGCCAAGACAGGTTGGTGGTCATGCCCAGCAACATAGAATGTTGGCACACCCCTGACCAGCCCACTAGCCAAACATTGGAGAGTCAGGACCTATTGAAGGTCAAACCATGGCCTGGGCAGTAATTGGGATACTGTCAGGCCAAGGTTTCAACTCAACACATAAAGGGGATTAGGGGTAGGGATTCATATGAGAACAGAAGCAAAGAAAGGAAAAATAGTTAGCATAAGTTACAGGACATGAATAGCAAACCACACAAAAGAATGAGACTACAGAGTAAACACATAGGGATGAGGCAAAAGTTTAAATAAAGGCGTACCAGTTTCAGAAAGAGACAAGCAAAAGAGAGCAGAAGTCTTGCAAAGAAGCCACAACACAAACAGCAAGAGAGAATACTTTGTGTGTGAGTGTGAGTTCAGAAAAGACTCCAGTGTTCTTTCTTGTGTTGGGTGTTAATAAAAGAGCAGGTATTTATAGTGTGAGAAACATGCAGAAATAAGGTAAGGACTGTAATTCAGACATAATTGGAGGAATATGTGTCTTATTAAAATCAAATCAGTATCAAAGATTTCCTTTAATAAAGCGATTAAACCAAACGGTAGCATGCAAGTGTTAATTAAGGAAAGAAATCACGCAGGGCTGGACATGACAAATAAGGAAATATTTTCAGCACAGTACGAGTATACCACATGTATTAGGGGTTAAGTTCATTAGACCTTAATTAAGGAAAGGTCTGTAAGAATCCCATACTAATGTAATTAAGGTAATGGGATCAAATCAACTTAAGTAGAAAGGCAGGGTCGAAAGGAAAATATTTCAACAAGTCCAAGAAACAAAGGAAATCAAAACAATAAAGGAAAGAATCAATTCAAGAGTGCAATCAGAATTACACAAAGAGATTTGAAATCAGTCCACAATCAAGGTTATTTTGAGAGGGAAATTTGACCTATAAAGAGTGCATAAACATTAAGCATGCGAGGCTGGATTTAAGACAAAGAAGAGTGTCATGCAATCAAAGAAAATTAGTGAGTAGAGGACCATAGGAACCTGGTAGTCATCTCAGAGGAGAGGGAATACCAGATAGCATGCGAAAGGTCAAGTAAAGAGGTCAGAATCGTATGAAGAAACAAAGTTGACACAAAGATCTCGAAACTCAGTCGAACAGTAGAGGAAGCAACTTCAGGAACTCAAATAGGTCCAAAGAGACTAGGGTTTTGAAATCAACACGTTCAGAGATAAGAAACAAACAAATGACATAACAAATAACCTCAAAACTCGAATGAACCCCCAAATTCTAGGGTTTTTTACCATTAATCGAGTCTAGAGATGAAGACAAGTAAGTCAGGCAAAAATATTAACGGAATAAGAGCAGAAATCATAAAGGAACACGTATTTCCCAGTAGAAGAAACTCATGAATAACATAATAAAGAACAATCATGCAAAAAAAAAATACAGTAAAAGAACTCGTAAGAACAAGGTAGAAGAAACACATAAGGATCATAGAAGAGATGTAGCAGAAGAAACATATAAGAATCACAGTAGAGCATGTTAAAAGATCAAAGAAATCCTAAAATGGAGAAGATGAAAAGGTTAAAAAGCAAGTTTTGAAAGAAACTTTTGAGAAAACGTTTGAGACCCCAAGATAAACACAGATCTAGGACAGATCTAGAGAAATCAGAAGAACCTCGAAAGGTTAGGGTTTCAGAAGAAACCTAGAAGTGAGAAAGGCCTGGAAAACTCGTGGATCTAAGCCAGAGAAGTTAGACTCAGGCTCATACGTCCACGATATGCCGGAGTAAAGCCGGAGACGACCATGGAACCCTGAATCGAAGGAGATCTGGGTAGAGATCTTCAAGGTCAGGCCTTGAATCTTCAGAAAACCGGTGTATAAGAGCACCAGGGGTGGGTGTGAGATCCCCAAAGCTTTGGTGGCCATAGATTCCGGTGGATCTCTTGTTTGAGACGGCAAGAGGCGGCTAGGGTTTGAGAACCCTTGAGAGAGTTTGAGAGAGTGGAGGGTTTCAGAGGCGGCGGCTGAGGAGAAAATGAGGTAGGGTAAGGGGTCGTTTGAATTAAAAAAGGAAAGGGATGAGGGGAGCCGTTGATCTAAAAGATCAACGGCTGGGATTAAATGGGTCAAATGGGGACCGGGTTTGGGTATGATAAGAAAGGGTAGGGATCGGGTTATAATAAAATTGGGTCGTTTGATTAGGGTGTGATTGGGGGTCCAATTTGGGCTAAAATTGAAATACAAAAGGGCTGCCATTTAAATAGCCAGTTTTCCCTTTTTAATTTATAAAAATAGTAAAAAATGACTTGAAAATAAATTAAAAGGTACTGGACCAATTAATAACATATAAATATTAATGTAAAAATACTAAAAGTGATTTTATAATTATAGAATGTTGTTAATCGTAAAATAGGCTATAATTACAATTATATGCAATTAGCTTAAAAAATACCAAATAAATGTATAAAAATATACAAAAATTACCCCAATTATATCTTAGGGTAAATATGAGAATGAAATAAATTATTCACTAAAAAAATGCTAGTTTGGGAATAATTATTGAATTTTGTAGTATTAAAATAAATAATTAATTGGTTTTAAAATCTTAAAAAATAAAGGAAAAATACCAAAACTTTGGGCCATGCTTATATATGCCTATACATGCTATTTTGAATGTATTTTGCATATATAAAAAATATAGAGAAAAATTGGGTATCAACAGCTGCCCCTCTTTACCCGGGAAGGATGAAAGAGTTGTCGGGTAAAGATATGATGACCAATTATGACCGCGAGAAACGACTTGCAAAGGTTTTGACCGCGCTCTAGTTTCTGAGCTGCCTACATATCCCTGGTTTTACAGGAATCAGGTCATATGTAGTTCAGGATACATCGACGGAGTATGACGACGGAGGTTTTTGAAGAGACAGACGCAATATTTAGGTTGGAAAGGGTGGTCAGGGACTGATGGGCTGCGAGAATCGGAGCGGGATCGCTCCTACTGTAATGGCCGTTTCCAGCTGATGTACCTGCAATTGAGTAATACAAGCATATCGTGCGGAATTTAAACGTGATGCAAGTTCCCATTGGACTATGAATGTTGTCTTTGGATGGTTAAGATGACGTCCTCAGACCATGATGTCCTGGGCCATGAAGCGCATAATAAAGGATTCGCAGGCTATGAAATGATGTTCTCGGGCTATGATAATGGTGCCTCCGAACCATGATGCCTTTGAATAATGTTGTGCGGAATATAAAGCGGGGTCCTTGGGCCATGGCATGGGGTTCTCGGGCTATGAAGATGGTGCCTCCGAACAATGACGCCCTTGGGCAGTTTGGCGGTATTTCAGCCCATGAGGTGCAAGATTTGGCGGTATTTCAGCCCATGAAATGCAAGATTTGGCGGTATTTCAGCCGATGTGAAGGAGAAATGTAAATGGCGATATTTCAGCCGACAGAAATTTAAATAAAGCTGGCGATGTTTCAGCTGATGTAGAGAATGTAAATGGCAATATTTCAGCCGACAGGAATTTAAATAAAGTTGGCGATGTTTCAGCCGATATAGAAAAATGTAAATGGCGATATTTCAGCCGATAGGAATTTAAATAAAGTTGGCGGTGTTTCAGCCGATGTAGATGGAGGTAGAGCTTATCCTCGGAAGGTAGAATGGTAGCCTTATGCAATGCAGAGAAAAATGCAGATGGAGATAGAGCTTAGTCTCGGAAGGCAGAAAGGTAGCCTTATGCAATGCAGAGAAAAATGCAGATGGAGACAGAGCTTAGTCTCGGAAGGCAGAAGGTAGCCTTATGCAATGTAGAGAAAAATGCAGAGTAACGAAATCTCTTAGCTGATAGATGTTAGCTGATAGTTGATTGTCATTGGGGCTGCTAGGAATGTCGTGCGCGGATAGCACTTGTAAATGGGCGATGATCTTGAGAATTGTATTCCTGAAAAGTGTGAGTTTGTAATCGTATCCGATGATTCTATATTTTTGGGGTGCCTGCATTCAAAGAAAGATTGTGAGTTTTGTCAGGGGGAAGGTTAGTTCGTTTTCCCGTGGACTTCGCTTGTCCTACTCGGCTCTTGCTTTCATTTGGGGTAGCGTTTCTAAACAAATCTATTTTGACAGTAGCCATGCATGATTTAGTAAAATAAAACATGATGTAAATACATAAAGGTAAAATGGTTTTAGATGAGCCGATGACTGCGACACGGTTCAAGATATTGCAACCTCTTTTGCTCCGGAATTTTGAGGGTCCTCCTCAAAATTCTGCCCCCAGTTTCCAATGTCGGGGGGGGCTTCTGACGGCTGCGCATGATGATTTGAGGTGATCAACTTCAGAATTTTGAGGGTCCTCCTCAAAATTCTGCCCCAGTTTCCAATGTCGAGGGGGGGGAGGGGGGAATGAAAATTTTATTGAATTGTGACCGAACCCATAAGGCTGCGTACGTATCCCCTCTTAAACGAGAATCAGGTCAAACGTAGTTCAAATTACATCATAAAGGAATCATAATGGCTACACATAGTATCGCTTCACTGCATCTGAATTGATCGGTTTTGGCCAAACTTCTCCGTCCATTCCTGCGAGTATGAGGGCTCCTCCGGTTAGAACTCGGTGAACCATGTACGGACCTTGCCAGTTGGGAGAAAATTTTCCTTTGGCCTCGTCTTGGTGCGGAAAAATCTTCTTCACTACTAACTGCCCTGGCGCGAACTGTCTTGGTCTGACTCTCTAGTTGAAGGCTCTGGTCATTCTATTTTGATAAAGTTGACCGTGGCAAACTGTATTCAGTCTTTTCCCGTCTATAAGGGCTAATTGCTTGTAACGACTTTTTACCCATTCTGCATCTTCAAGTTCTGCTTCCTGCATAATTCTCAGGGAGGGAATCTCCACTTCGGCTGGGATGACTGCCTCGGTACCGTAAACCAACATATAGGGTGTCGCCCTAGTTTATATGCGGACTGTGGTACGGTATCCCAATAAAGCAAAGGATAGCTTTTCATGCCACTACTTGTGTTTCTCTATCATTTTCCTTAGTATCTTCTTATTGTTCTTATTGGTCGCTTCTACGGCTCCATTCATCTGAGGTCTGTAGGCTGTAGAATTCTTGTGCCTAACCTTAAATGTCTCACACATTGCTTTCATCAGATCACTGTTGAGATTGGAACCATTATCAGTGATGATCGACTCTGGGATGCCGAATCGACAAACGATGCGGTCGCGGACAAAATCTGCCACAACATTCTTGGTTACTGCTTTATATGACGCTGCTTCAACCCATTTGGTGAAATAATCAATGGCCACTAGAATGAACCTGTGCCCGTTTGATGCGGCAGGCTCAACAGGTCCGATGAGATCCATTCCCCCATGGCGTGATAAAAGCCGTTTTCTCAGCGTCTTCCTCATCCATCCATATTTGATGATACCCAACAAAACAATCGACAAATGACTGCAGCTTGTGCTTGGCGTAGTTGTCGATCAGGATGTGTATGTTTGGCAATGGGAAATCGTCTTTCGGACTGGCCCGGTTGAGGTCCCGGTAGTCGACACAGATTCTGACCTTCCCGTCCTTCTTCGGCACTGGCACAATGTTGGCTAACCATGTTGGATACTCCACTACCCTGAGGACCTTGGCTTTGACTTGCTTGGTGACTTTTTCCTTGATTTTCAAACTCATATCAGGCTTGAACTTTTTGAGCTTTTGCTTTACTGGCGGACATGCTGGATCCGTTGGCAGTTTGTGGGCTACAATAGATGTACTGAGACCGGTCATATCATCATGACCAGGCAAATATGTCTTCATATACTTTTAAGAATTCCGTGTACTCTTCCTTTTCTGATGGTGACAGGTGAACACTGATGCGCGTTTCCTTGACATTCTCTGTATCCCCCAAGTTGACAACCTCAGTTTCGTCCAAGTTGGACTTAGGCCTATTCTCAGAGTTCTCAACCTCTCTAACAACCTCTTCTGGTATATCATCCTCTTCTGAGTCTATATCTGTTTGTTGCATTATCTCGTCGCATGTCACATTTTGTCGGTTCATCAAGATAAGTAATAGTAATGCTGTGTAAATAAAGTAAATGATAGAGAAAATAATAAGAGCAAGATTTATAAGAAACTGAAATACTTTGATAAATTCCATAATTGTTTTGAATATCGGAGCTCTTTTTGAAATTTAAAGAAAGTACGGAAAGGAAATCAACTAGCGAAAAAGTAAAAGATAATGCATAGTGCTTTGTTCAGCCTTGCTACCCCGACGCTTTCCGGGCCTTGGTGGTTCTGATGGACCAATTATCGAGGCGCGCTCCTCGGCTCACAGCTTGTATGGAAGGGCATTCCTCCCCTCCCTCCTCGAAAATGACATGACAGTCCATATTGTCGTCTTCCAAGAATAGATTCTTCATTGCCGTCAATGCTTCCTCTTCTTCTGACCCATATATGACATCTGCTGGCTGGAAAGTCTGCTCCAAGCGAGGTATCGGATGCTCCAGCGGATAGTAGGGGCCGCGCCATGGTGGCAAACAGTTCTGGAATTCTTCCCAAGTATAACCGTACCCTAACCCAAAAGTGGTGCCATGCTTCTTCAGTTTGATAGGCTTGGTGATTCCCTGAAGGTTCTTGCCGAGCCCTTTGCCAGGTTCATACCCGCTCCAGTTTAGTATACTCTCTATCTTGTTATCCCACCACTTATCTTTGTCCACGACGTTGACTCGCTCATGTGGTGGTAAGTTTCTCCTCCTAGCTTCCTTCTTCCTTCAATTGCTGGGATGGTGTGGCGACTGTATATGGGGTTACTCCCGTCACCATGAATAATCACTTCTTGGTTATTCCACTCGAACTTCACTGCCTGGTGCAGGGTTGATGCTACAACTCCAGCGGCGTGGATCCAAGGTCGTCCTAGTAGTAAGTTGTAGGATGCTGGGATGTCTATTACTTGAAAATCACATCGAACCAAGTTGGCCCCATTTGCAAACATAAACTGATTTCCCCAATAGTGGACCTTTGGGAACCATCAAAAGCTTTGACGTTGATAGCCCCATCCTTGATTTCATGCAGACTCTTCCCCAATGTTCTGAGGGTCACCAATGGACAAATTTTGAGGCTGGATCCTCCGTCAATCAAAGTTCTGGTGATGAAATAGTCTTCACATTACACAGTGATGTGCAATGCTTTGTTGTGTCCTAAACCTTCAGGGGGCAACTCATCCTCGTGGAAAGTGATCTTATGACTCTCCAATACCTGCCTGACCATGTTTGCCATTTCTCCTCCAGTTATATTGCTGGGTACGTATGCCTCGCTCAGTATCTTCATCAGGGCGTTCTTGTGTGTCTCGGAGCTTTGCAGTAGAGCCAGAATGGAGATCTGCGCCGGTGTTTTGTTCAATTGGTCGACAACTGAGTATTCTTTTGCCTGTATCTTCCGCCAGAGATCATCGGGCCCACTTTCAATAGGCCGTCCAGAGGCCTGCTTACTTGATTCAACCAAATGTTCCGGAGTATAAACCCTGCCAGTCCTGGTCACACCCTGTGCTGCAATTGCTTCTCCGGACCTAGTCTTTCCCTTCCTTCTTTCCTCGGCGGTGTAATCCTAAGGTATAGCCTATGTATGGAACGGTGTTACGGCTGACATCGCTACAGGAATGGGCACTCTCGTTTTAGGTGGCAATATAGCAACTTCGAATGGTACTTTCGGAGACCCAAACTCCACCTCAATCGGCTCTGCGGTCCTTTCGGATGACGGTGTTTCAAACTCGAGAGGCACAGACATGTTTACTTCATCATTCCCAGAGGGCTGAATCTGAACTATAGTTGGATTTGTGACGGCTGGTTTCTTAGGCTCATCACTCTCGGCAATTAATCCAATTGACCCCTTGGGGTCCCAATCATCTTCCACTTCGATCATATGCACACCACCACCCTTATGATCAGGCAAGGGATTATCGCGAACGTTGGGAGCAGGTTCCTTGGCCACTATGATTTTGTTGTCAATTAGAGCTTGGATTTTATCTTTCAGAGATCGGCACTCATCGATGGTATGTCCTTTCATGCCAGAATGGTATGCACAGGTTTTATTTGGATTGACCCACCGGGAAGGATTATCTGGAGTTATGGCGGGGATTGGGGTGACATAACTGGCTGCTTTTAGTCTTTCATATAGTTGGTCGATTGGCTCAGCGATGGCGGTGTATTGCCTGTTGCGGTCAAAGTTAGGGCGTGGCCTGGGGAAATTTTGGCGGGCGGGAGGTGATTGGTAGTGGGCATTATAGGCTTGGTAGACGGGTGCAGGTTGGGAATATCTTGGTGAGGTGGGTTGATATGTGGGTGAGGGAGATGATTGGTAAGCAGGTGATGGAATTTGGTAAGAATGCGGAGGTGCTTGGTAGTTGGGGATAGGTTGGTATGTGATAGGGGGTACCGGGTAGGCTTGGTATTTTATATTGGGGACTTGGATCGCTGTGCAACCATCACGGCACTCATGTCCTTTTTCTTGGACGCGCCACCAGATTGTAGGGCTTTGTTGGTAGCCTGCAGTGCTTCAAAATTAGTGACCATTCCGCTCTTAATGCCCTCTTCAATCCTTTCTCCTAGCTTGATGATATCGGAGAATTTCTGGCCCTCTATCAACATTAACCTCTCATAATACTGCGGATCTTGCGCTCGGACGAAAAATCGGTTCATCTGTTCTTCCTCTAAGGCCGGCCTGACCTTAGTAGCCTCGGATCTCCATCGAGTAGTATACTCGCGGAATGTCTCGGTGGGTTTCTTTTTTAGATTCTGGATGTAGAAGATATTTGGTGCATTTTCTGTGTTGAACCTGAACCTATCCATAAAATCGGACGCCATTCCTATCCAGCTCATCCATTTCTTGGGATCTTGGCTAATGTACCAAGATAGCGCATCGCCTTTCAAACTTCTCTTGAAGAGTTTCATGCTAATTTTCTCGTCTCTTCCTACACCGACCAGTTTATCACAATATGTCCTCAGATGGACTCTAGGATCCCCTGAGCCGTCAAATATTTCGAACTTGGGAGGTTTGTACCCCTCGGGAAGTTCAACGTCCGGCTGGATGCAAAGATCCTCATAATTCAACCCTTCAATGCCTTTGTTTCCTTCCACGCCCTGGACCCGGCTAGTCAACTTTTTGAGCTCAGCTGCCAGGTTCTTGATGAGAGAGTCTTTGTCATCAGACTCTGGTGTGTTTGTAATGGGTTGAGTGTATTGTGGCATGGTTTCCACATATATGGGAGTGTGGTGGGGATGATCATTTGATGGTTCAGGGATGAGGAGTGGAGTGTTGTTGTGATATGTGTTGCAATTTTGATGAGTAGCGGGTTGTTTCTGTATTTTTGGGATGTTTTGTGGAGGTATGGGGTGTTGAGCATTGGGAAAGTTGACGTCTAGAGTAGTGAGGGAGAATGACAGACTTGCCAAGTTCCGAACTTGGTCCAGTTCTTCTTGGAATTTCAGTAGCCTCTGTTCGAGCTGGGCGGCACTTTCTTTGGACACCTGAATACCTTGAGGAACCTCTACCCTTTCAGCTGAATCGTCCTTTCTGGCGTTGTTCAAATCTTCCATTTTTGCTTTGCCCTTGTTCTTGATAGGACTTGGCGGAGGAGGAGGTGGAGGGCCCTTAGATCTTGTGGAGTAGGATGACGATGCCAGAATGCACAAACTAACCTTTTAGGGAGGGGAATAAAAAATAAAAGTAAAAACAAAAAGGGTAGCAAGTCAGTACGGATTCTGAGAAAACATATTGCGGTATTTAAACACATAGTATAAAAATATAAATCGTGTCCTAAATTGGGTGCCTCGTTGTGCCCGAGGTAGGCCTAGCGACAAGTTGATTTGGAGAACTTATAATGCTAAATGCCTCATTTTATTGATAAAAACAAGACGAATCCCAAAACGACACTAAAATTGCGTAAAGTAAAAATGTCATTAATGGCCATTGGCCTTATTACAGTTCAAAGAAAAGAAACTTCTAACTATTTGGTCCCAGAAGGACCTTCCCCAGACTCGGCATCTTTGGCTCCATCTAACAGCGTCACCAGCTCACGCAATCCCAGCAGCAGATAAGCCCTAGCCAAATGTCCTCCTTCATTACCCTCGGCATTTTGGCAATTCTCGATCCTTCGGATGAACTTCCCTTCCAGCTCTACAAACCCTCGCTCCAAATGGCCCAGGCGCTTGTTGGCTCTGATAGCCATATCCTTCCATTCCTCAATCAACTTTTGATTAGCCTCCTGAATCTCCTGATGCTCACTCTCGCACTCTTTCATCCTTTTGCGCAACTGATTGTACTTAACCTGTATCTCAGCCCTTTCGTCGATGACCCTGTGACCTCGAACAGACCCGGGCTGTCCTAACCCAGCATGATCTTCCTCTAGCCAACCTGGATAGTATGAGGTGTAGCCGGCATGATACCTGTCAGGTTCCATGGAATCCCTCTCCAGGACGATCTTGCCCACATTTGTTGAGCTTGACATTTGTATGGGCTGTCGTCGTCTTGGAAATCGGCCCTGAAATGACTCATCTTCTCAACCTTTGGTATGACTTGCTTCCTACCTGCCTGCCTCATGACTCGGAGAGGGACATAGGGATAAGTTCCCCTTAGACCAATGAGTATAAGGAATGGAGCGTCCCGAGAGCGGATGATGAACTCTCCAGTGGGGAACCATTCAAACATCCACTGCACCTTCTCTTCTTTCAAGTTTTCAAACAATTCTACCCATCCTCGAGCATCCCTTGGCCGAGCAAACATGTCAGGCATATAGTTCATTCTATTGGGATGGTGAAAGGCTATATGATCGTTCCACGGCCTTCGCGGAAGCTCTTGACGGTATCGTCCCTTTTGGAGATGTTCTATAAGCCAGAGTTGGAGTAATAAGTTGCATCCCTCGAAATGACTGGCCCCTCGTTGACAATTTTCCAAAGCTCGGTAGATCTCTGCAACAATCATGGGCACTATGCTGAAATGTTGCCCTTCAATCCCCTCCATTAGTGTCTTGGCGACCATGGCTAGTCTAGTATGGATCCTAGCCTTCTTCATGGGAAACACTATCATTCCCAGGAAGCAGAACATGAAGACGAAAACTCTCATGTGGATATGCCCCAATGATGTGAGGGTGAATTCGTCTGGATAGGTGCGGTAGGACTTGCTATGACCGTACCTCTCGTACAGGTAGCCGAAAGGAACATAGGAGTCCTTCAAACAAGTCAAATCTGAATTTTTCTCCAACCCCATCATTTTGAAGAAACCTTTACCCTTGCGGTTTTCTGGCATGAGCAAACCCGGAGTCTCCCAAGGAATACCGGCTAACCCTCCTATTTCATCGAGCAGCGGGGTCATTTCAAGGTCCCCAAATCGAAATACCGATCTATCACTGTCCCAGAATAAGGTCGCAACCTCTATGATTTTGTTGTCCAGCCGAATTTCCAAAAGAGAGGGTAAGTTTCCCAAATACTTGCGGACGAGAGTCCGGTCATTGGAATGAAGGTCCTCCCACCATCTTAGCAACCTCGGGTGAATATTGGTTACCATGCCGAATCTGGGGACTTCGTGCCTCATTTTCTGCAAAACAAAGCGTTAGTTCCTTACCCCTGCCGGACTCGACTATTTAAATTAATAATTGGCATAAACAGCATTTAGTTCTCCAAATAAATGCACAGAGTATGATGTTGTCCGTTTGGGTCCCAGGGGAACCCAGTGGACTTTGGATAAGGCCATCTTAAAGAGTCATTATGTGGACAACATAACTGACTCGACTAGGTTTGACAGTGATGCATGAACAGTTAAATAGAATAAGGTTTCTATGGGGTGCTAGACCGGTACCCTTGAGCGGACAACTCAAGAGGGAAAGGCACGGAACCGTTGACTGCACCGCTGATCGACTAGTTTTACCGCAAATACGCCTTTGCCAAAATTTAGGGGGTAATAATATTGGAAGAGCGCAACCACTCATCAAGCGTTGCTATGGCATTTGTTTGGCACGAGTGGAATATGATGTTGAAAAATGCAATTACAAAAAATGAAACAAATTGCCACGTATTTTCACGTTCATAATGATTACAATAATTGCTCGGGAATTACAACGGTATTGAAGAAAAACAGTAAATGAAAGCGTTAAAGAAAAAAAAGGAAACAAAAAGACAAGTCAGTTTTGAATAAAGGCATTAAACAAAGCAATAAAAGAATACAATAAAGTCACATATAACATGAAGTGGTAAAAGCCTAAAGAATTCCCCAGCGGAGTCGCCATACTGTCGACGCCCCCTTTTTCTTGCGAAATCGGGTTTACGACATTCGGGAAGACAACTCTATTCCCGTTTGGGAATTGGGTTTTTGGAATTGAAGAGTTGCCACCTAATGATTGAGTGCATTAGGACACTAAGAAGGGTTTTGAATTGGAAAACCAGAGTTCGGGTAAGGGCTAGAAATTATCTCGAGGGGAAGGTGTTAGGCACCCCTCAAGATCCACTAGTGTGGTTCCCGGCCATGCTATGTTGTGACTTTAATGTAAACAAGTATGCAAATAAATTTACACATAAGGGTTGCTAACAAGCATGTTGGAATTTATAAACAAAGACGGAAAAGGGATAATGCAGTAAGAAAAATAAAGGGGAGTTTTGGTAATTGAAAAGACAGAATTTATTGATATTAAACAAAGTAACATAGGGCAAGGGGTCCTAGGTTTATAAATCACATGGATCATCCACACAACACCGGTAACCAATCGTACGCGTAGTGTTATCGTGTGATCATCATCTCCATGTCTACCCTTCCCACCCCGATAAGGTATTAAGCGCGAAATGGTGTCGTTACCTACAGCGTGCTATTACCCGTCCCACCTATCAGTCTTGGAGGCTTTAGGACCACTAATCCTAAACGAATAGAGCTTGGCTTTTCAGAGGTTCAAAAGGTTAAAAATACTAAGGCGTCAGGCAAAACACGTAAGACAGTTATGGGAGCACAAAAGCAATTAAGGCTCAGACAAACCTCCATTAATCACAGAAATCATGTAGTTTAGCACGTCTTACATATACTGATTAGGTCCAAATTATGCTTAACGTTAGGTAGGCTGGTTCATTACATATTTTTAGACAAGAAGTTCGCATTAGGCTCGCCTGGCTGTAACTTATCGAAGACTGGTGCAATTTATTATCTACTTACTTGTTTGCCTAGGTGATGGCATCTACTGGTTTCAGGAATAAGGAAGTGAACTGATTACTGAAAGCTGCCAGTTTTAACAGAATGATACGAGTTCTACATTTGGTTACTATTGACGGACTAATCTTAAAACGAGTGACTCAGATTGGGTTAATAGTTCCTATAGGCATGCTTTCTAGCGTTGTTAATTTTACACACTTTTTTACAGGCGTGACAAGAGTGCAGAAAATCCTACGAGCATGGTATCTAGGATGCAATTGGTTATTATTTTGACCTATAACTGTTTGCCTAATGATAGATGCAAAAAATGCAGAATCTTAAAGACATGGTTCCTACATGCGGAATTCTTATGAGCAGGATATCTATATGATATGCAGAGTTCTTATGAGCATGATTTCTATATATATGAAAGTGCAGAATTCCTATGAGCATGATTTCTATAGATGAAAGTGCAGATATAAGCATGATTTCTATATGTGAAGGTGCAGAAATTCAAAGAAAAACTCCTATACGCAGGATATCTACCCCTATGCATACACAGATAACCCTCCCCTTTTTACTAAAACCCCATAAGTTATTTCAAAATTTATTACAGACCAAATGAATCAAACAGCAAATAAAATTACATCAGAGCTTTTAAGCTTCATCCAAGGAGCCTAATTCAGACCCAAGGTCTAACAACATGATATGAGCCAACTGCTGGGATCAAGTTCCAAGGCCTTTCTCTTATCTGGAATGTGTCAAAGTTCTAAGGAGTTTCAAGAACTCCAGGCAATGCTTACACCCAGATATCATTACAGAACTGAATTAAAGTGTAGTGGAAGGGCCAGCCCTCCAATGTCCAAGTTCAGAGGGAACTCAAGGTCCCAAGGCAAGGCTCATTGGAGGGGGCCAGAACTTAGAATCTAGGAACAAGTGTAAGTGCAATAGAGGGAATTAAGGGATGCCAAGGTAGGTTGGTGGTCATGCCCAGCAACATAGAATGCTGGCACACCCCTGACCAGCCCACTAGCCAAACATTGGAGAGTCAGGACCTACTGAAGGTCAAACCATGGCCTGGGCAGTAATTGGGATACTGTCAGGCCAAGGTTTCAACTCAACACATAAAGGGGATTAGGGGTAGGGATTCATATGAGAACAAAAGCAAAGAAAGGAAAAATACTTAGCATAAGTTACAGGACATGAACAACAAACCACACAAAAGAATGAGACTACAGAGTAAACACATAGGGATGAGGCAAAAGATTAAATAAAGGCGTACCTGTTTCAGAAAGAGACAAGCAAAAGAGAGCAGAAGTCTTGCAAAGAAGCCACAGCACAAACAACAAGAGAGAATACTTTGTGTGTGAGTGTGAGTTCAGAAAAGACTCCAGTGTTTTTTCTTGTTTTTTTTGTGTTAATAAAAGAGCAGGTATTTATAGTGTGAGAAACATGCAGAAATAAGGTAAGGACTGTAATTCAGACATAACTGGAGGAATATGTGTCTTATTAAAATCAAATCAGTATCAATGATTTCCTTTAATAAAGCAATAAAACCAAACGGTAGCATGCAAGTGTTAAATAAGGAAAGAAATCACGCAGGGCTGGACATGACAAATAAGGAAATATTTTCAGCACATTTCGAGTATACCACATGTATTAGGGGTTAAGTTCATTAGACCTTAATTAAGGAAAGGTCTGTAAGAATCTCATACTAATGTAATTAAGGTAATGGGATCAACTTAAGTAGAAAGGCAGGGTCGAAAGGAAAATATTTCAACAAGTCCAAGAAACAAAGGAAATCAAAACAATAAAGGAAAGAATCAATTCAGGAGTGCAATCAGAATTACACAAAGAGATTTGAAATCAGTCCACAATCAAGGTTATTTTGAGAGGGAAATTTGACCTATAAAGAGTGCATAAACATTAAGCATGCGAGGCTGGATTTAAGACAAAGAAGAGTGTCATGCAATCAAAGAAAATCAGTGAGTAGAGGACCATAGGAACATGGTAGTCATCTCAGAGAAGAGGGAATACCAGATAGCATGCGAAAAGTCAAGTAAAGGGGTCAGAATCGTATGAAGAAACAAAGTTGACACAAAGATCTTGAAACTCAGTAGAATAGTAGAGGAAGCAACTTCAGGAACTCAAATAGGTCCAAAGAGACTAGGGTTTTGAAATCAACACGTTCAGAGATAAGAAAACAAATCACATAACAAATAACCTCAAAACTCGAATAAACCCCCAAATTCTAGGGTTTTTTTACCATTAATCGAGTCTAGAGATGAAGACAAGTAAGTCAGGCAAAAATATTAACGGAATATGAGAAGAAATCATAAAGGAACACGTATTTCCCAGTAGAAGAAACTCATGAATAACATAATAAAGAACAATCATGCAAAAAAAATACAGAAGAAGAACTCGTAAGAACAAGGTAGAAGAAACACAGTGGAAGCAGCACATAAGGATCATAGAAGAAACATAGTAGAAAAATACATATAAGAATCACAGTAGAGCATGTTAAAAGATCAAAGAAATCCTAAATCGGGGAAGATGAAAATGTTAAAAAGCAAGTTTTGAAAGAAACATTTGAGAAAATGTTTGAGACCCCAAGATAAACACAGATCTAGGATAGATCTAGAGAAATCAGAAGAACCTCGAAAGTTTAGGGTTTCAGAAGAAATCTAGAAGTGAGAAAGGCCTGGAAAACTCGTAGATCTAAGCCGGAGAAGTTAGACTCAGGCTCGAACGTCCACGATATTCCGGAGAAAAGCCGGAGACGACAATGGAACACTGAATCGAAGGAGATCTGGGTAGAGATCTTCAAGGTCAGGCCTTGAATCTTCAGAAAACCGGTGTATAAGAGCACCAGTGGGTGGGTGTGAGATCCCCATAGCTTTGGTGGCCATAGATTTCGGTGGATCTCTGGTCTGAGACGGCAAGAGGCGGCTAGGGTTGGAGAACCCTTGAGAGAATTTGAGAGAGCGGAGGGTTTCAGAGGCGGCGGTTGGTGAGAAAATGAGGTATGGTAAAGGGGTTGTTTGAATTAAAAAAGGAAAGGGACGAGGGGAGCTGTTGATCTAAAAGATCAACGGCTGGGATTAAATGGGTCGAATGGGGGCCGAGTTTGGGTATGATAAGAAAGGGTATGGGTCGGGTAATAATAAAATTGGGTCGTTTGATTAGGGTGTGATTGGGGGTCCAATTTGGGCTAAAATTGAAATACAAAAGGGCTGTCATTTAAATAACCATTTTTCCCCTTTTAATTTATAAAAATAGTAAAAAATGACTTGAAAATAAATTAAAGGTACTGGACCAATTAATAACATATAAATATTAATGTAAAAATACTAAAAGTGATTTTATAATTATAGAATGCTGTTAATCGTAAAATAGGCTATAATTACAATTATATGCAATTAGCTTAAAAAATACCAAATAAATGTACAAAAATATACAAAAATTACCCCAATTATATCTTAGGGTATATATGAGAATGAAATAAATTATTCACTAACAAATGCTAGTTTGGGAATAAATATTGAATTTTGTAGTATTAAAATAGACAATAAATTGGTTTTAAAATCTTAAAAAATAAAGGAAAAATACCAAAACTTTGGGGCATGCTTATATATGCCTGTACATGCTATTTTGAAAGTATTTTGCATATATAAAAAATATAGGGAAAAATTGGGTATCAACATGAGGAATTGCCTCAACCTCCCAAATTGGCTTGCGAATTCCGTGATACCACTTGTTCACACAATAACAACACCATTCCTATGGGGTTCATGGGTTTGGGACACACAAACACATTTTGACAATGAAGAACAACCCTAAATTTTTTATCCAATGACATGCACTCACCAATTTGAAATTGTCAAAGAATGGAGGTAGAAACCGTACCTTCGATATTTAGGAGGAGGTATTTCCCTTGAATTGATGTTGCAAGTGATGGAAGGAGTAGAAGAATGCTTGTCTTCAATGGGTTTTTGTTTGGGGGGGGGGGGTTTGGCAGTGTGTTCTTGAGGGTGAGTGTGTGAGATTGTTATGAGTGATGTTTGAGGTGTTTAATTTAGGTTTTAAAAGGAGGGGGTTAAAAGAAACAAAACAAAAGAAATTAAAAGAAAACCGAAAAAATTTACTTACCTGGCGACGCAAGGGCTACTGTCTCGATTTCCCCCGCATGAAGCGATCTCCAACGCGAGCTGTGGTGCGTGCTACATGAGACTGTACGCGAGATGCACCTCGTTGTAACCCATGCGAGGCTAGCTCCCACGTGAGAGCCAGACCGGACGACATGGGACATTCCGCCTGGCCAAGCGCGCTGGGGACCTGGCGACGCGAGGTCTAGTGCACGCTCCACTAGAATTGCCTGCAAACATGTTAGTTCCTACAAACTAAAAGAAAAAAAATCCTAGTTACTCAAATAATCAACTACGAATTGGGTTGCCTCCCAACGAGCGCTTAAGTTAACATCACAGCATGACTATTACAACACTACAATGGGCTGCCTCCCATGAAGCGCCTGATTTAATGTCGCGGCACGGTGTAGGAAAATGAACTTAAGGCTCGCTCAACATTTTTGGCTCTTGAAAATGTGTCACCGATACTACTTTTGTCCCATCCATGCCCAAGTAATATTTCAACCTGTGACCATTGACTCTAAACTTGCGAGAGCCATCTTCTCATGAAATATCTACGGCTCCAGTGGGATGAATCTCTAGCACACAGAATGGTTCTGACTATCTTGACTTCAATTTTCCCGGAAACAACCTCAATCTCGAATTGAATAATAATACCACATCTCCGAGTTTAAAATTTTGCTCAAGAATGTTTTTGTCATGCACCAGTTTCATTCTTTCCTTATATAACCTTGTACTCTCAAAAGCATGATAACAGAACATGTCAAGTTCATGCAGCTGTGTGACTCTACTAGTTCTAGTGGCCTCCAAGTCCAGATTCAATTGTCGTAACGCCCAGAAGGCTCTATGCTCTAACTCCACCGGTAAGTGACATGCCTCTCCAAACACCAATTTATACGGTGACATACCAATCGGGGTTTTGAATGCAGTGCGGTAAGTCCATAGCGCATCATCAAATTTTCTCGCCCAATCAGTCTGAGTATCATTTACAGTTTTGGTCAAAATACTCTTGATTCTCTGTTTGACACCTCCACTTGCCCACTTGTTTGTGGGTGATACGGAGTAGCAACCTTATGGTGAACGCCATATTCTTCCAACAACTTTGCAAAGGCTCGGTTGCAGAAGTGGGTGCCTCCATCACCGATGATCGCTCTTCGAGTACCAAATCAGGTGAAGATATTTTTTTCTCAAGAAACCAATAACTACCTTAGCATCATTTGTTGGAAGTGCCACATTTTCTACCCATTTCAAACATAGTCCACCGCTAGAAGTATGTACTTTTTATTATATGAGCTGACAAATGGTCCCATAAAATCAATCCCCAGACATCGAATACTTCTACCTCTTGACTTGGGTTCATGGGCATCTCATGTCTACGAGAGATTTTCCCCGTCCTTTGGCACTCATCACAACTTTTGACCCAGAAGTGTGGATCTTTAAACAACATCGGCCAATAAAAACCTGACTCCAACACATTAGCAGCTGTCCATACCCCTCCAAAATGACCTCCATTCGGTGAAGCGTGACATGCCTGCAAAATAAAAGATTGGTCTATCTCAGGAATGCATCTCCGGATCATGTTATCAAGACAAATCATAAAAAAATATGGTTCATCCTAGAAATACATGCGACAATCACGAAAAAACATTTTCTTTTGCATAGAATACAAGTCATAGGGAACAATATCGCTTGCCAGGTAATTTGCAATATCGGCATACAATGGCGTTGCCTCAAGGCTTGTGGCTAAAAGTTGTTCATCTGGGAAAGTCTCCATGATCTCTTCCACCTCAACCTTCTTTTCCGCTCCTTCAAGCCTGGACAAATGATAAGCAACTTGGTTTTCTGTCCTGGATTTCCAAGTCGAACTCTTGTAGCAGTAGCACCCATCGAATTAGGCACGACTTTGACTCTTTTTTCACAATAAGGTACCTGAGGGCAGCATGCTCAGTATAAATAATTACCTTCAAGTCTATTAGTTTTGACCTGAATTTATCAAATGCGAACACCACATCTAGCATCTCTTTCTCTGTCACTATGTAATTCAGTTAGGTGTCGCTCAAGGTTCTACTTGCATAGTAGATCGGATGCATGACTTTAACTTTTTGTTGCCCAAGAACTGCTCCCACAGCATAGTCGCTTACATCACACATCAGTTTGAAAGTTGCTCCCAATCGGGGGCCACTATGACTGGTGCAGTCACCAATTTCTTTTTTAACTCCTCGAACACTACCCTGCACTCATCAGAAAATGCAAAAGCGTGATCTTTTTCAAGCAGTTTGCACAAGGGGTTAGCAATTTTGGCGAAATCTTTTAACCGTTAGTAGAAACTGCCGTGGCTAAGCAAACTTCTTATTGCTTTGACGGAAGTGGGTGGTGGTGACTTTTCTATCACATCCACCTTTGTATGATCCACCTCAATGCCCTTACTTGACTCTACGTGCCCCAAGACTATACCTTCATGTACCATGAAATGCTACTTTTCCCAGTTTAGCACCAGATTAGTCTCCATACATCTTTTCAGCACTATTTTCATATTCATACGGCAGTCATCGAACGAGTCTCCCACCACAGAGAAGTCATCCATGAAGACATCCATTATGTCCTCTACCATATATGTGAAGATGGCCATCATGCACCTTTGGAATGTGGCGGGTGCATTGCATATGCCAAACGACATTCTACGGAAAGTGTAGATGCCATATGGACATGTGAATGAAATTTTTTCTCTATCTTCTGGGGCAATAGAGATCTGATTATACCCCGAGTATCTATCCAGAAAGCAGAAGTGGGACCTCCCAGCCATCTATCTAACATCTGATCAATGAACGGTAGAGGAAAATGGTCTTTTCGGGTGGCCTTGTTCAATCTCTGTAGTCTATAAAAAATTTCCATCTCGTGACTATTCTTGTTGAGATCATCTCATTGTTCTCATTTTTCCCAACAGTCATTCCACCTTTCTTTGGCACACATTGAACTGGGTTAACCTAGTTGCTGTCGGAGATGGGGATAATGATTCCCGCATCTAACCACTTTATCACCTCCTTTTTCACGACTTCTTTCATGTTGGGGTTCAGCCTTCTTTGATGTTATCTGGAAGGTTTGTGGCCATCTTCCAATAAAATCTTATGCATACCGAAGGCCGGGCCGATACCCTTAATATCTGCAATGGTCCAACCAATTGCAGTTGTGCACTCTATTAATACATGCAAAAGCTATTCTGCCTGCACATCTAGAAAACCAGATGAGATAATAATAGTCAAAGTTGAGTTAGGTCCTAAGAAAGCATACCTGAGGTGAGGTGGTACCGGTTTTTGTTCCAACTGCGGTGGCTCTTCGATCGATGGCTTAGCTGGATGACTCTTTCTTTTTTCTAAGTGCAATGACTCAAATTTGACCTCTCTTTTCCAAAATCCTTGGCCTTCAAGAGCGAGCACCCACTTCGCCAAGTCCTCTCCATTTACTTCTTCTAAGTTCATTAGATAGGTTTCTAAGGGGCCTTTAGCGGTCAGAGCCTCATCTTCCTCCTCATAAATTACATCCACAACTTCTATGAGAGAACAGTTAGCAAATTCATTTGGTCTCCACATAGACTTATGCACATTAAACGTTATCTCTTCATCGTTCAGTCTCATTTTTAGTTCTCCAGTTTCATAATAAATTAGAGCTCTCCCGATGGCCAAGAATGGTCTTCCCAAAATTATGGGAATGTCCCCGCGTCAACCCGGCAGTGTAGAATGACAAAATATGCTAGAACACAAACCTTCCAACCTACACTAGTGCATCTTCAAGGATACATGATGGCCTCTTTACTGTCCGGTCGGCTAGCTATAGTAACATGGATTTGGGTCTTGATCTTCCAATGCCTAACCTTTTGTAGATAGCCAAGGGCATCAAGTTTATGCTCTCCCCTAAATCATAACTGCCTATTGCGCATGGGATTGTGAAACTCCCTGGGTCTGACAGCTTCTCAGTTATGGGTCTCGTCACGACAGCACTACAGGTCTGGGTTAGTGTAACAATGGCCAAGTCTTGGGAGTCGATCTTGCGAGACATCAAATCCTTCATCATTTTGGCATACCTAGGCATCTCCCTCAAGGCGTCAATCAGTGGAATGTTCACCTGGATTTGTTTCAACATATCCATGAATTCTTATACTGCTCATCCTTCTGATATTTGGCAAATCTCTATGGGAATACTGCTGGAGGTCGCTTCTTTCCTGTGATTTGAGTTTGATCCTGCTGGGGCACTACTTCTACTGTCGTTTCTTGCACTACCTCAGTCTCCTTCGCAACCTCTTTTTCTTTGTCTGTGCTCTTTTGTGCATGTCATATCATTACCACAGCTAACTTTGTTGAATCATCTATCTCAATAGGTATTGGCATAAGTGTTTCAGTTGGTCGGCTTTCGAGAGAAATTTCTTGCTCTAGATCTAGGTCTCTACCATTTCTTAGACTCACTGCCATAAGCTGCTTCGGGCCCTGCTTTTTTGGATTGACATGGGTGTCCGTAGGTAACGTCTCTTGGGGACGATTATTTAGAGCTATCATTATCTGCGCTAGTTGAATCTCATACCTTTGATAGCTGAGTCGTGCGATACTACCCTTTCTTGCATCTGATGCGCCTTTTCTTGCATCTGGTGGACCTTTTCTTCCATTTTTCTGGTGGCCCCAATGAGTTGTTGCAGCATTCCTTTAATTTCAACCAACCCATCATCTTGTCGCACTATCTGTTGTTGTTGAGGCTGTTGATAAGTTGGCTACTGATTTTGCTAGTTGTATCCCTGTTGCCATTGGTAAGGCACAACTTGACCCTGTGGTCGCATAGTTCCAGTATTGTTGCTATTATTGTACTGCTGCTGTGTTGGTCTATATTGATGATTCTGTTGCCCCCAATTCTTACCACCTTGCCTCTGTCCTCCATAGTTGGCCACATAGTTCATATTTTCCTGATAATTCTGATTGTCACTTTCAACACTCCACGAGCATACATATGGTTGGTTAATGCATGGTGTACATAAACCCCCATTAGTCGCGACAACTATGTGTACCGCCTACTTTTGGCCCTATTCATCAATCTTTTTGGTGAGGATACTCATTTGCGTCATCAGAGTGGCCATATTCTCGGATATGGATTTGTTTGGGTCCAAAGCTACTAAGTGAACGAGAGGAGTGATCATAGAGTCTCTTGTCATCCATCATGAGTTTTGCGCCATTTTATCGAGTAAGATCATGCATTCTCTGAATGATTTGCTAAAAAAGTGCTCCACCTGATGAAGCGTCAACATTGTCTTTCAAGATGTCTGCCAATCCCATGTAGAACCATTTCCCCAACATCTGATCTGGAATGCCATCATATAGACACTTGACCAGCGTACCTTTGAACCTCTCCCACGTTTCTTGTAGTGTTTCTGTTGGTCTCTGCTAGAAGCTCAATATCTCATCAATTTGTTTGGCAGTCTTATTGGGAGGGTAGAACTTGTTCAAAAATTGCTTGACTAATTCCTCCCAAATAGTGATGGAGTTTTTGAGGAGTGAATTGAGCCAAGCCTGAGCCTCTCCCTTCACTGAGAATGGAAACAACAACAACTTTATTTCTTCCAGTGTCACGTTTTGTTGCCTTTGCATCACACATATCGACAGGGAATTTTTCAGATGTTTTTGAGGATCTTCAATGTAAGACCCTGAGAACAGTCCCTTGTTCTGCAACAAATGTAGCATATTGTTTTTGATTTGAAATAATTCCGCTCGTATGAGGGACTGCAATTATGGTTGCTAGATTTTCTGCGGTGGATTGTGCCCAATCATACAAGGCTGCATCTGGCACAAGACGAGGCACACCCTGATTGTTCGGGTCCTTCACATTATTTATGTTGTTTGGATTTTCTATTACGCCATCCGTGTCTGGTTCGATTTGTTCTGTTGAGTTCTGTTGCTGTTTGTCCTTCTTGTTTGCACGATTCAATGCCTTGAAAACTTTCTCAGGATCTGATAATGCTTCGAACAATTCACCAGTTCTTGAGGAGTTTCTAGGCATGCGCCTGTAACACCCAAGACTAAAAATGATAGAATTTCAACATATTTAGTTTAAAATAATGAAAGTGGACTACACAAAGAATTCTGGCACTTCTTTTAGCTGCAATTAATAACACAGTTAATTCCCCGAAAATGGCGCCAAAATTTGATCACACCCAACTATGCCTAATAAAAGGGTCTAAGCAGTCGTTGCAAATACATTCTGGTTAACAAGTCCGGAGTCGAATCCCACAGGAAATTGAACAATTAAGCACAACTACTAGAGTTGCAGAAACTCACACAATCAATCTTCAGAAATATTATTTAACAAATCGGATGTTTACTAACTAAAGATTGAGTAATGAAAATCCAGTAATTAATAACTAACTACGAACGGGTTGTAGACAAGATCTGGAATGGTCTAAGGTTATGTTTTCCCCAATTGTCAGAATCCTTTCTGCTATGTTTCCTATAAATTTGCCTAAGTTTTCTCTACCGATCATGAGCACTCCACGTGTCATAATTCTCTTTCGAGTAGCTACCACAATTTACTAGACATATTCTTCATAACTACGCTAGCTAGCACTAAGTTACGGCTCTCTCGGATCGCACCAAGGTGTTGATATTCCTAATCCCACCTTTAAACACTCCGTATTGATCCCTCACATACATTAGGAGTGATGTTGTTCAACAACTACCTAAATATTCATTCTCTTCCAAGCAGTACACACTAAATAGGCACAGTCGATTGAGAGCTCTTCAATCAACCACAATATAAACGTAGTTGAACAAATAGAGAAAAAGCTACGGCAAATCTATATTAAACGTAACAATAAAATCATCCTCCGATAGGTTCCACCAAAACCCTTGATTATATGTTTAACTACTCATACTCATAGTAGCAATTTTTCAAGTATTTTGCCTAAATAAATTACAAAGTAAAGATGATGGAATGTAGAAATCGATGATTCTTCCCCCCCCAACAGTTGTTCCACGAGCTATTCTTGCCTCAGGTAGCAAAACTCCTTCAAAAGTGGTGTTTACTGCCTATTTATATGTGTAGGAAAAGACCTAAACGACATAGCCAAAGTCCAAGTCCAAAAAGGAGACGAAATAGGCCTTCAAAATCCGAATCAAGCTCGCTAAGGACCTCACCTCGCTAGGGTTAACGCGAGCTTCACCTCACCTCAGACCGTGCGGCGCGAGGCCTGCCGCGTGCTCAACTTCACCATACCCCTCACATCGCGCGCTTCTACGGGAGCTAAAGAGCTCGCCTCGCCTGCTCTAACGCGAGCCTCTGGGCTTGCTTCGCCTGCTGCTTCATTTTTCCTCTGCTAAATTTTTCTTTTTGCTTTCCTATTGTTTTCGAGCATGTTTTACACTTTAAATATTCATTTTGCTCCAATTTCATCTCCCACGTACCTACACATAAAATAGACTCACTTAGGCATAAAATAGTGTAGTTTAGCATTAAAGCACCTAAAATGTAAGGTAAGTAATGTACTAAAATATGAAATTATAGCCGAACATCACTGCAACCATATTTTCAAAATTTGATTTAAAATAAGAATTTTGGAAAATTCAAATAGATCCCAAGGAAAAGAATAAAACTGTTTTTGCGACACCATTTGGAAAATATGAATGCAATGTATTGCCATCTGGTTTAAAAATGCTCCTTTCGAATTTTAAAGGATAATGAATAATATTTTTAATCCTTTTTTCAAAATTTATTATTGTTTATATTGATGATGTTTTAGTATTTTCAACTAGCATAGATCAACATTTTCAACATCTAAAGGTTTTCTTTAATGTTATCAAAGAAAATGGATTAGTTTTATCAACAAGTAAACATAGTCTTATTCAAATCAACATACGATTTCTTGGGCACAATGTCCAGCAGGGAACCATTGTCCCTATTCAAAGATCCATACAATTTCCTGACAAATTTTCTAACCAAATTTTAGATCAAGCTCAGCTTCAATAATTTTTTAGGATGTGTTTTATGTATCCGACTTCATTCCAAGCCTTAGCAATTTGCTAAAACCTCTCACGATAGGCTGAAAAAACCTCCACCTCCGTTGACTTCAGTCTACACCAACATTATCAAAGAAATTAAATTGAAAGTCAAAGACCTTCCTTGCTTATTTCTTTTTTTTTTGGTTGAAAAGATAGACAATATTATAACATACTAAACAAAATACAACATATTAGTTTCTTGGATGCATACTGGGCATCCCTTGTACAAAGATAGAGCTAGGTGCTTGGTCTCCCACTTGGGAAACAGTACTAGTTGCAGAAGTAGTAGCTACTAAAGAGTTTCTGCTATTACACATAATAGATAAGCTTGATAAACTAGAGAGTGATTGTGTAACATTCCTACTAAACATCCTAATCATCCTGCTGTGGAGTGTGCCCTAGTAGTCTTGTTCATAACAAGACATAGGAAAAGGTGGTGGTGTCCCTCCCTGATCCATCTGTATTCAAAATAACTAATGCATCAGATATTGGTTATAGTGGCATTTTAAAGCAGAAAAAAGATGACAAGGAATAAATTACTGCATTTGCATCAAAATATTGGAATAAATTCCATCAAAATTATCCTACAATTAAAAAAGAAATTTTAGCAATTGTTTCGTGAATTTCTAAATTTCAATCTGATTTATCAAATCAAAAAGTTTTGTTAAGAATTTATTGTAAAGCTGCAAAATCTGTTTTACATAAGGGTTTACAAAATCTTGTTTCTAAATATATATTTGCTAGATGGCAAGCTATTTTATCTATTTTTGATTTTGATATAGAATATATCAAAGGGAGCTCAAAATGTATTCCAGATTTTCTTACCCGAGAATTCTTGCACGGGAGATAAAATGCCAAGGAAAAAGAAAGTAGAAATTTCAGATCCTCGAATACCTGCTCTTCCTTCGCCAGAGGAAAATATTACTAAAGCAGTACCCAAAAAGTCTGCTACAGATGTTGTTTCCAAATAACGCACCATTTCAGTTGCCTCCAAGCAACTCTCAAAAGGCGTAGCTGGACCAAGCCTGCCCAAATACTGAAAGCCATCAGACTATGCCACGAGCGGAGTCCCCCAAGTTCATATGATAGAAACTTCAGGACCCATTTGAATTTCTCGTCCAAAAAAATGGGCAGAACTAGTTGAGGAAAAAGAATCTCAGCAAGCTCAAACTCAACTAGCACAGACCATGTCTTCTTCTTGGACAGAAGAAGAATTCATGCAATGGCGCCAACTCATGGGAATTAAAGATCAAATGACCATGCCTAGCCTATTTAAAAAAACAACTGAGAGATTAGTACCAGTTGTGTAAAAGTTATTTTTCCAATGTGGCGGCACGAAGGCACGCATCTTCTTCTAACCCAATGGCAGCCCAAAGTCACACGACCTCTTCACTTCCTATGCTTGTAAGAAGAACCATACAAAAAATATTGGAGGCTAAAAGACCCATTTCAGGTACTGGATGTCAATCCCACATCCCACAAACCACAACCAATCAGGTACTTTCTTCACCAGTGCCACAACATATTTCTTCAAGCAAAGGCTCCTCCTCCAAGGAATCCACTAATATTAAGAATGAAATTGTCTACCCGCTCATTCAAATTGAACCAGAATTCTGGCATTCCAACCCCCAAGAGGTATCTAAGAAAATACTTAGACCTTCAGCCAGTTTCATCCAAAACACTCACAAAGAAACCCAAAAATACTATGAGTTAATTCTAACATATACCAGATCGTGCTTGTTTAAACCCCACAAAGAAAAGCAGACCCAATCATATGTCACATATACTACGATGTGTATTAAAAAAATAATCTCACCAAAAGAATGGGGAACCTATCCACAATACAAAAACCTTTTCTCAGCCTTTTGATCCACAATTTTACCATTGTTATGACAACTAGGCATCGCGGATGAATGCTTTTGTTACGCCCCACAATATTACATCGATATTACGCCTCACAGTATTATATTACGATGATGTTATGCCCTGAAGTATTATATTACGATGATGTTAGGCCTTGCAGTATTACATTACGATGATGTTACGCTTCACAGTATTAAATTACGACGATGTTGCACCCTGTAGTATTGTACGTTGAATTTGTCGTAAGGTAATTGACATCAATCCAAGGAAAAGATTGTTTGGAGATAATAAGGACTATGTTATTTCAAAACAAGTGATGAGTAAATTCGTGAAGGTGAGAGGGGAAGCAAGTTGTAAGGCCCCGGAAAATTTCGCTAAGTAATTTAGGATTTCGTGGTGCCAGGTATGCTAATTATAATATTTTATGTGCTATTAACATGATGGGCATCAATTATATTTGGTAAATAAGTGTATAAGTCTTATGGTATGTAATTTGGGGTCCAAGGAGGGGCCTAAGTCTAAGTCGAATCGAAAAAATTTCATAATAGGCTAAAATTCTAAATGAGTTTGCACAAGTCCACACTTTGAACGAGCATATCTAAATACATATAAGGTTTTGTATGATTAACAACCTATCACATGAAATGTCTTCGAGTCTAGTTTCCAACGCTTCAAACGGTTCGTCATTTGGACATTCCTACACAAAGTTATGATCAAATTACCAAAGGCTAGAAAAATGCGATCCTGTGTCAGTTCTGCGATCGCAAAACCATTATGCGGTCCGCATAATTGATCTGCGACTGCAAATCTGGTCGCAAACTGGACCAATGTAGCCCAGTTATGGGCACCAGTTCCACGACGCATTTTGCGACCCGCATTCTTGTTTTGCGGTCCATTATGCGACCGCAGACCCGGTTTCGGAGGCTTATTTTTCCTATTTTTATAACCCGACCCCATTTTATTATATAGGCTTTGGGGCTTCATTTGGGGTCATTTTCTATTGATTTTAGAGAGAGTTGGGAGCAGATTGAGAGAGAAAGAGAGAGAAGGAGCCTAGCTTCATAATCACCCAAATCTTGCTCAAGTTTTCAAGAATCAAGGAAGATAACCACTTGATTGTCCTCCATCCGGGTAAGTCCTTCTTCCAAGATTTCATGTAAGAGGTAAGGGTTTGAATATCTTGTGGGGATTAGAAATAGGCCATGCATGTGGGACTAAGTTGTAGTATGTAATATTAAAGAACTAATTTGGGTAGTTCCTGTCAAAATTGGTTGAGAGAGGAAGGAATTTCCATTTTCAGACCTTGTAGACTACTTCACATGTTAGGTGTTTGATGAATTCCTAAGAGAGTTACAACATGGGTAATCTTCCTAATTATTAATCGATTTCCGCTATCTCCTTATAGATTGTTATTGCTAGAGGTGTCGGTGGATTGTAGAAACTTAAGGAAAAGCTCTTTGAGGTGTGTATGGCTAAAACCCCCTGTTCTTAGAAATTGAGCTTCCATGGTGTCCATGCAAATGTTGTAAGTATGAAATTTGATTTATGTAGTACTTGTTATATTAAATGAATTTATGTTGTGAGAATGTATGTGGAAGGTGTGTCTCCATGTGTTTAATATGCTATTCTTTTTATAAAATTGAGGATGTGTGGAGAACATGAACTACGTGCTAAAATGCCTAAATTTCAAGTCGAAGTTACATTGTGATTAATATGCTGAACTAGATGAATTCCTCTCTATGCGTATAACTTGAATTGCTCTTGTATGTGCCTATGATCTTAAATGGCAAGGTTAATGTTGAGAATGGGAATAATGTGAAACGTGTGTTACGGAATGTGGCCTAGTGCCAAGTATGATGTGATAACTGTGGCCCCAAGTGCCGATGAACTAATATATGTGAAGCAAAAATTGAAGTCAAAATGATTAACGGAAAAAGGGTAACGTCTTGGTAAGACGGCTTAGCCGATCGGGCCATGATCGGGCGCCATGCTACACACATGGTGGTATTCTGCTGATATTGAAACCGGAAAGTGGGAATAAAATTACGATTGAGGTAACGTCTTGGTAAGACGAATTAGCCGATCGGACCATGAGCGGACGCCATGCTACACACATGGTGGTAATATGTTGATATTGAACCCGGAAAGTGACAATGAAATAGTGATTGAGGTATATGTCTCGAATGAGGCAGCTTAGCCGATCGGGCCGTGATCGGACTCCGCGCAATTAAGCGGTCGTATTGTGAATGATGATTGTCACGACCCAAATTTCACTAAAGGTCGTGATGGCGCCGGACACCGCTGTCAGGCAAGCCAACCCAAAATAGTTAATTAATTTCTCATTTTAATACTCTTGAAAACTATGACCTTCCTTCAAATTTACCAATAAAAAGACAATCGCTTCAATTCAAATTAAATGATAAGCAATTAATACAAAATACTTTATAACCATCCCAGAAACCGTTGTCACAAGTGCATGAGAAATTCTAAGAAAAATCGAATAAAGTACAACAGCTGTTCGGAATACAAATTGGACAGAAAATAAATAAAATCCTGAGAGAGACTATACTAGTTGCGGGTCACCTCCAGGAAATACAGCTCACCTAGTCTCCGTGTCAACCATGCTGCTACGCCCACTATGCCACCAGAGGTGCATGTGCCTGTGCAACAAAAATGCACAGAAGTGTAATATGAGTACAAAAATAACGTGTACTCAGTAAGTATCCCGCCTAATCTCGAAGAACTAGAGATGAGATGGCAACTTCGACACTTACTAAAGGTCCAGTAATAATATTATTAATACGATGACCCACGGATTTATTATGAACAACAGTAAAATTGAAATGAGTCACTAAACAGGTGAAAATTCATGCCGAGGTCGTACGGCGTGATCCAACTGAAATGTAAACTGTGCACTGTCGAGGGTCGAGCGGCACGAACCAAAGATTCATCTATTACCCCGCTCGCGAATCACACATGCGACGCGGTCAAATTTAACTAAACAATCACCCTGCTTGCGAATCATACATGCGACGCAGGTACACATACAAATGCATGCTCAAACAAGAAAATTAAGAATTTATCGGGGAACATTTATCCAAATAAATGCCAATTCTCTTTTAATGACTTAAGAAAAAAAGAAGTTTAATCCTCTTAGAAATTCATATTCCAATTCGATAAGATTTAAGAAATTCAACTGTCAATAAGATCACAGATATTCCAAGTATAGCATGTTTTTTGGGTCCTAGACTACCCGGACTTACACATACTAGTAGCTACGCACGGACTCTCGTCACCTCGTGCGTACATAGCCCCCACAAATAGGAGCACATAACCAATTATTTCACCTATGGGGACAATTCCCTCTTACAAGGTTAGAAAGGAGACTCACCTCGCTCCTAAGATCCATAACCGGCCTTCCACGCCCTTCCGAAAACTCAAATTGATTTACAACGCTCCAAAACTAGCCAATAGTTATGCAAATCCATTAATATATGCTTAAGTACTCATTACAATCCAATTTATAACAATTCCTATCCCCGACCGAAAAGTTGACAAAAATGCCCTCGGACCCACGTGCCCGGATTTCAAAAATTTTCGAAGAATAAGTTTACTCATAGCCTCACAAACTCAAATATGTAATTTTCTCTTAATTCCATACCCAAAATCGTGGTCAAATTCCAAGAATATAAATTTCTAGGTCTTTCTACCAAAACCCCAAATTTCTACCAATTTACATGCTAAAATCCATACATAATCAATGTATTTAACTCAAGATAGGTGGGATTAACTTACCTTCAAGTTGCTAGGCAGGAGTCCCTCTCAAAAAGCTCCAAAATCGCCCAAAAGAAGAGAAAAATGGGTGAAATGAACTCAACCCCGCTTTTAAAACATTCTGCCCAGCGACTTCCGCACCTGCGGACCCTTCACCGCTTCTACTGTTCCGCCGGTGCGAGCCAACCTACCGCTTTTGCGATTTCCTCCAGGCTCCCCTTTTCCGCTTCTGCGCCTCGTCCACCGCAGGTGCGGTCCCGCTTCTGCGGCTCCATGACCGCATCTGCGGTCTCTTCACTTCTGGCCAAAACCGCATCTGCGGCTCTCCTAGCCGCTTCTGCGGATTCGCACCTGCGGCCCATATATCGCAGGTGCGGTTATCTCAGCAACCAGCAACTTCAGCCCTTTCAAAAATCCCATTCTCGATCCGTTAACCACCCGGAATCCACCCGAGGCCCCCGGGACCCCAACCAATCATACCAAGCAGTCCCAAAACACATTACAGACTTGCTCGAGGCCTCAAATCATATCAAATAATGCTAAAACCACGAATCGACCTCCAATCCAAGCTTTATGAACTTTAGAATTTCAAACTTCTACTTTTGATGTTTAAACCTATCAAATCACGTCCGATTGACTTCAAATTTTGCACGCAAGTCATATTCGACAATACAGACCTACTCCAACTTTCGGAATCGGATTCCGACCCCGATATCAAAAAGAGTCCACCTTCGGTCAAACTTCTCAAAAACCTTCAAATTTCTATCTTTAGCCAAATGACCCCAAAATGCTCCACGGACATCCGAATTCACTTCCGATCGCGCTCCCAACTCCAAAATCACTATACGGAACTACTCCCTGACTTGGAATCCCAAACGGACATCGATAACACTGAAATGCACTTCAACCCAAACTTATAAAATTTCTTCCAAAATGCTAACTTCCACAATAGGCGCCAAAACGCTCCCGGGTCATCCAAAACCCGATCCGGGCATACGCCCAAGTCCGAAATCATCATACGAACCTGTTGGAGCCTTTGAATCCCAATTCCGAGGTCGTTTAATCAAAAATCCAATCCTAGTTGATTCTTCCAACTTAAAGCTTCCGAAATGAAAATCCTCTTTCTGAATCAACCCCGAACTTTCCGAAATTCAATTCCGACCACGCGTACAAGTCGTAATACCTGAAATGGAGCTGCTCGTGGCCTCAAACTGCTGAACGGCGCGCTAGGGCTCAAAACGACCGGTCGGGTCGTTACATCCTCTCCCACTTAAACATACGTTCGTCCTCGAACGTGCTAGGAACTGTGCTGGGGTTGTCTGAAATTACTGTTTAACACCTCAAGCACCTACCTGTTGTACCACAACTCAGCTGGGCGCCCTAGCTCGGTCAATCTGAAGATATCCTTTTTCACTTAAGCAAATAATCCTTAGAGCCCAATTCCATCATCCGGAATTCTCTGCCAGGTATGTTCCAACATACGCTCACCGTATCAATAACTATATGCAGCACCAAAACATGACTGCATATCTTAGCTGAATTCACAGCTTGCACCACTTTACTCACAGCACCACAATATCACTCTCTGATCGAATAAATCGAAATTCCACGAATCTGATGCTCCCATTGCACCTCATGACCTACATAGGTGTTGCTCTAACTCTTACAATACCGCCAAGACGGAAGAGGTGTGTAGAAATTCATAACCAACTGTCGAACCAACAATTCATCAGGCATATACTCCCGACAAGAACCATCACCTCATTCTTAACCAAATAATGGTATTTGCTCCTTAATATACTTCATGTAATCATGTTGCACTGATCCTAAATCCAATGATCTCGTCTCACCCAGTACGAACCGCTTAGGCAATAATCCTCCCCGGACATGCTAAAAAGTCTCATATGATGTCACAATGTGCCAATAGGCTATGAACTCGAACGTGACAAAAGGAAAACGAACTCTAGAAAGGAAATCCAATTACCCCGCTCGCGAATCATACATGCGACGCGGTCAACATATTTGAACAGAGACCCAGCTCGCGAATCATGCATGCGACACGGGCATACAGCTAATATAAGTTCCTCTCAGGAAAAGAGGAAACAAAACACATAAAAATAGATACGGGGAACTGTACTCAACATCACTCTGTTGCGGTGTGCAACCCGATCCCGATATCATACCCATGACGGCGTGCTATCCGATCCACACATAGATTTCACATAAGGAAATATACATCGAGCTAAATTGCTCATTACAACCAAATGCCGAATATCGATCACAAGCACGCTAAGTGCATAATACCATCCCTGGGGAGACATATAGTGCCATAGGCTACAAAACTCAAGCACAAATGAGGTGTGACATACGATCTGAATCTCGAGAGCCCTCCTGCTCACATAACATCATCTCTACGAGGAACCTCAACACAGAAGCAATTTCCCAAGCCGTCTCACAACTCACACGGCGCAATGTATCATTACATGAAATATCTAACGATTATATAGCACCCTGACTACTCCTCCCTAAGGAGCGCATTACTGAAATGAACACATCTGGCCTGATATAGAGCCCCAAATTCACATTTGAATCCATCCACAGACCTCTAGCTGATCCTGATCGCACCGAACTAGACTAATAACCTTTCAAAGGTCCATAATAGCTCCCCTTTCTCTCATAACACATAAGAACAACCATCATAACCGGAGTAACCATCCACAGTCCACAACCCAATAAACCGAGTGCCCTCCAGGCATAAATTCTCAAATTAACGATACCACCACAATCTCCATACTTGGTTTAATTCTCAAATCAATCAGTGAATACATGCCACACTTGTAAATCTTCCTGTGGAACACGCCCCCACGACCTTTCGTAACAGATAACAAGTCTGTATATCCATACCACCGGCCGCACTAACGCTGAAAAGCTATCAAGAATCCATAACCAGGATGCAAAGCCTCTTTCACAAATGCCGATCTCAGGTGACGCTGAAGACAATACCAACTTACTTTAAACATCGAAACTACTTTCCTGCTCATCCGAGCTCGTGACATTCTCGTAAACACTGAACTGTAACCTTGATCCTCACTTCAAATTCCATACCGCTCACTGCACCTAACACGCCAATATACGATAGAACATAATTTTTATCATAACTCCGGAACCACTAATAGATTAACACCGTAGAATACGCCAAATCTCTAAGTAGTGGTCTTAAGCCACCATAGCCCTTCCGGGACCCGCCTACACATGACAGGCCATAACAGTAGACTACTTCTAAATAACATCAATTACGGCGGCCGACAAGCCTCACATGTACCGCCACAAATCACTTGCATAACATGATCGCGCTGAAGGGACCGATCACTGCCACCAATATGCCAATTCAACTATGGCTAATCAATCTATCTTCTTCCAATCTATCCTCGATCGCCTTGGAAATAATAATAACTCCATTCAACACATAGCATACACCATCCGCACTCATCTCGAGTGACCTTGATTTACGAGACCATGCTATCTCAAATCCCACAAACCATTTCATACCTCCCAATTGCTACCCCGCAGGTCAAAACATCATAGAACCTTCTGGGCACCTCCTCATAAGCTGCTACAAGGCTTGATTCTTAACTGTATCTATAGGCTGGAAGCCATTAGGTACCACACTTTACCCCTTTGAATCCACTAGGATCGTTGTTGAGAGCCACCCACTCTGACTTGGCCCCGAATATAATCAACTCCATAAATCTTCTAGCACATGAATACCCTCTCGGTGAAGCACCCGACAGAATCACTTCCCTTGAAACCCACATCTATACAAGGCATAAATCGTGAATCCTTCCCCAAGTCTGAACAAGGGCCAATGAGGCCAACCATAGCACACATTTAACAATTCCTTTGCTCAAATCACCGCTTATGTCCTTTCCGTAGCTGAAATGACCCATCAACATGCTAATAACCAGAAACCTCGGGAGTAGTTAACCATGCAACCTTAATCATAGGCGGTGGGACTCTCCCACTTAGCTTGAAGCCATTATTACACAACTCTGGACTCCACCAGGATCCTTTATTTCTTATCGACATAACCTTGCGCAATCAACCGACAAAATTCTCGGAATCTTTCTGTAAAACCCCTTTTTTATACCCTGAGTCATCAACCACATTCGCACGACGGATCTCCTTGCTGTATAACCAATAGAATTTCCGCAGAAGATTCGCCAACCATGCAACCGCCGATTCGCTCACTAGAGATAACCCACCTGTGGGATTTACGTGCCGACGTCTTCCAACGCTGCTACACGGGGTGCAATCCACACGACATCAATGACCCATCCTGAGTCCAATCTCACTCTCTAGCTGCACAAGTCCATTCACCTCTCGTGGACATCAATTAAGTGCGCGGAAACATCCTTCCAATTCAAAGTTAGGTTGTATCCTTCTTCATTTCAAGCAGCTCCTTTCCGTTACATCGAATCTCCTGCCGCCTAATAGCCCATACTCCAAATTAATCTGTTGGCCCAAATCACCAATCACTAAAATTGCCAAATCACTCCAAACTCTCCCACTTTGGCGAAACTCACCCCTTTAGTCGACTACTTGACCTTTGCTTCTTATACATGGCCTTCTAGAAATTTTAACCACCGCTTGACACTCCCCACATGTCCTTCCTCATCCTTTGCTGCTCCGTTGTTGCCTTAAGTAAAATCTATCTTCATGGCACTTGAACCCAAAATTGCTGCTAACTTTAAACCTTTCCGAAGATCATCTTCCTCGAACCGTCGACATTAGGAACACTGATTCAATCCTGCACTACCGCACCCCGCGATATTTGACAGCCGCATCTTCAATACTATTTCACAATATCTTACCCCAAAGGCAAATTGTAGAAGATCATAACACCGTCGAACTTAGTACGTTCAATTAGGACGACACCTCATCATAGAAGAAAACTCCACCACGCTCGCAAATACCAAGTCTCGTTACTCCATCAGCCCACATCTGACCATTCTTAGTCCGATTGCCTTCCCCTGTCGGGAATAAAATACCGAACCTCTAGATCGTGCACTGAGTAAAGCTCCCTTCAAGTCATTCACTACCCCGACCCGTAGGCAAACATCCTACCATCACATCAATACTGCGGAACAATCGTTCATAGCATCATGGCAACTTGTTCCTAGCCTCAGAGCTCTTAGAAACACCGCTACTGAGCCGAAACAACATAATATCCTTTCAGAAGGCGGCGATAATACCCCAGACAACTATGCAGGGAGAAATATCCCGCACCACATCGGTAGTACCATTACAATTCTTCAATTCTCGATTTATAACAGGCGGTTCGCGTCGCGTAGGATTGAGTAGGAAGGAAACAAGGGCACAAGCCTCCAGGAATCAAATCGCACGACGAGGAATCAAGAAGGGAAGTACTCCTAACAGTCCTGCAGCCTCCCGAAGATAAGTACAGACGTCTCCGTACCGATCCGCGAGACTCTACTAGACTTGCTTACGACCCGTGAGACCTACGGGAACCTAGTGCTCTGATACCATGTTGTCACGACCCAAATTCCACTAAAGGTCGTGATGGCGCCGGACACCACCGTCAGGCAAGCCAATCCAAAATACTTAATTAATTTCTCATTTTAATACTCTTGAAAACTATGACTTTCCTTCAAATTTACCAATGAAAAGACAATCGCTTCAATTCAAATTAAATGATAAGCAATTAATACAAAATACTTCATAACCATCCTAGAAACCGGTGTCACTAGAGTATGAGCAATTCTAACAAAAATCGAATAAAGTACAACAGCTGTCCGGAATACAAATTGGACAGAAAATAAATAAAATCCTGAGAGAGACTATACTAGCTGCGGGTCGCCTCGAGGAAATACAGCTCCCCTAGTCTCCGTGTCAACCCTGCTGCTACGCCCACTAGGCCACCAGAGGTGCATGTGCCTGTGCAACAAAAATGCACAGAAGTGTAGTATGAGTACAAAAACAACGTGTACTCAGTAAGTATCCTGCCTAATCTCGAAGAAGTAGAGATGAGATGACAACTTCGACACTTACTAAAGGTCCAGTAATAATATTATTAATGCGATGACCCACGGATTTATTAAGAACAACAGTAAAATTCAAATGAGTCACTAAACAGGTGAAAATTCCTTTTTATTTAAAGTCTCCGGATTCATAATCCATTAATTAACAATTATCTCCAGTCGGGAGAGCAGACAGCAATATCAATAAATCTCAAGGCAAGCAATACAAGCATGCGCAATTCATGCCGAGGTCGTACGGCCCGATCCAATAGAAATATAAACTGTGCACTGCCGAGGGTCGAGCGGAGCGAACCATAGATGCCACTATTACCCCGCTCGCGAATCACACATGCGACGCAGTCAAATTTAACTAAACAATCACCCTGCTCGCGAATCATACATGCTACGCAGGTACACATAGAAATGCATGCTCAAACAACAAATTAAGAATTTATCGGGGAATATTTATCCAAATAAAAGCCAATTCTCTTTTAATGATTTAAGAAATAAAGAAGTTTAATCCTCTTAGAAATTCATTTACCAATTCGATAAGATTTATGAAATTCAACTGTCAATAAGATCACATATATTCCAAGTATAGCATGCTTTTTGGTTCCTAGACTACCCGGACTTACACATATTAGTAGCTAGGCACGGACTCTCGTCACCTCGTCCGTACGTAGCCCCCACAAATAGGAGCACATAACCAATTATTTTACCTATGGTTACAATTCCCTCTTACAAGGGTAGAAAGGAGACTCACCTCGCTCCGAAAATCCATAACCGGCCTTCCACACCCTTCCGGAAACTCAAATTGATGCACAACGCTCCAAAACTAGCCAATAGTTATGCAAATCCATTAATATATGATCAATTACTCATTACAATCCAATTTATAACAATTTCTAACCCCGACCGAAAAGTTGACAAAAACGCCCTCGAGCCCACGTGCCCGCATTTCCAAAATTTTCGAAGAATAAGTTTACTCATAGCCTCACGAACTCAAATATATAATTTTTTCTTAATTCCATACCCAAAATCGTGGTCAAATTCCAAGAATATAAATTTCTAGGACTTTCTACCAAAACCCCAAATTTCTACCAATTTACATGCTAAAATCCATACATAATCAATGTATTTAACTCAAGATAGGTGGGATTAACTTACCTTCAAGTTGCTAGGCGGGAGTCCCTCTCAAAAAGCTCCAAAATAGCCCTAAAGAAGAGAAAAATGGGTGAAATGAACTCAACCCCGCTTTTAAAACATTCGGCCCTGCGACTTCCGCACCTGCGGACCCTTGACCGCTTCTGCGGTTCCGCGGGTGCGAGCCAACCTACCGCTTCTGCGGTTTCCTCCAGGCTCCCCTTTTCCGCTTCTGCGCCTCGTCCACCGCAGGTGCGGTCCCGCTTCTGCGGCTCCATGACCGCATCTGCGGTCTCTTCACTTCTGGCAAAAACCACATGTGCGGCTCTTATGGCCGCTTCTGCGGCTCCGCACTTGCGGCCCATATTTCGCAGGTGCGGTTATATCAGCAACCAGCAACTTCAGCCCTTTCAAAAATCCCATTCTCGATCCGTTAACCACCCGGAATCCACCTAAGGCTCCCGGTACCCCAACCAGTCATACCAACCAGTCCCAAAACACATTACGGACTTGCTCGAGGCCTCAAATCATATCAACCAACGCTAAAACCACGAATCGACCTCCAATCCAAGCTTTATGAACTTTAGAATTTCAAACTTCTACTTTCGATTTTTAAACCTATGAAATCATGTCCGATTGACTTCAAATTTTGCACGCAAGTCATATTCGACATTACGTACCTACTCCAACTTTCGAAATCGGATTTCGACCCCAATATAAAAAAGTCCACCTCCGGTCAAACTTCTCAAAAACTTTCAAATTTCTATCTTTAGCCAAATGACCCCTAAATGCTCCACGGACATCCGAATTCACTTCCGATCGCTCTCCCAACTCCATAATCACCATACGGAGCTACTGGGCGAATTCACTTCCGATCGCGCTCCCAACTCCATAATCACCATACGGAGCTACTCCCAGACTCGGAATCGCAAACGGACATCAATAACACTAAAATGAACTTCAACCCAAACTTATGAAATTTCTTCCAAAATGCTAACTTCCACAATAGGCGCCAAAGCGCTCCCGGGTCATCCAAAACTCGGTCCGGGCATACGCCCAAGTCGGAAATTATCATACGAACCTGCTGGAGCGTTCGAATCCCAATTCCGAGGTCGTTTACACAAAAATCCAATTCTAGTGTATTCTTCCAACTTAAAGCTTCCGAAATGAAAATCCTCCTTCCGAATCAACCCCGAACTTCCAGAAATTCAATTCCGACCACGCGTACAAGTCGTAGTACCTGAAATGGAGCTGCTCATGGCCTCAAACTACTGAACGGCGCACTAGGGCTCAAAACGACCGGTCGGGTCGTTACAATGATGAACTGTATTAAATGCCCCAAACTAAAGCTATGGAAATTATGTGAAAGCTATGTGATTCCTTTTACTTGATGATGTAGTTATTGTTTAAAGCTTTTGTTGAATCCTTATGTTTTCTTTGTTATTGTATGGTTGTTCTTTCTAATGAGATGGTGTTTAGTTATACATACTAGTGCTATTCGATGGCACTAACGTCCCTTTTGCCGGGGGCGCTACGTCTTTAAATGGATGTAGGTGGTTCCATAGCAGGTAGTGTTGGTCGCAGCCAGTGATGCATCTCCCTTTCAGCTGACTTGGTGAGCCCCACTTCATTTCGGGGCCCTGTACCGTTGTTTATCATGTACTTTGTATTTTGAGGTATAGCCGGAGCCTTGTTGCCGGCATTTCCATATTACTCTTCAGTTGTATTTAGAGGCTCCGTAGAGAGGTTGTGGTTGGTGTCGGGTATTGAAAATTTTAACTAGATATGTTGTTATTTGGCAGAATGTTTCTTCATATCTATTAATTGTAATAATTTGGTTAAGTATGATTGAACTATTAATGAAAGACAAAGATGAAGATTGTCAATGTAATGCTCATAAAGTAAGATTTATGGAGTTCATCTCCTTGTTATTCATAAATTAATTTTGGGTAGATTGAAACCTAATAGGCTTGCTCAGTCGGGCTTGCTCAGTTGAGCGCCGGTCGTGCCCCTCGGTTTTGCGGTGTGACAAACTTGGTATCAGAGCCTAAGGTTTTAAAATGTCCTAGGATGTCTCGGAGCCGTGTCTAGTAGAGTCCTTCTTATCGGTGTGTAGTCGACCACATCTATAAGTTGGAGGCTATTCGGACATTTAGGAATTTCACCCTTCTTTTATACTCCAGATCGTGCGGTAGAGCTCAAGATAGGGAGCTAATTTCCTCGATATGTCTTATTCTACAGATGACTAATCATGATACCATAATCCACGAGTTTGGAGCATGTAAGGAGGGATTGACCCCACCATTGAATCCGGGGGAGATTGCCCAAAGGTTTATTAAAAGAATGTATTGAGCCCTGGAGGGATTAGTAGAACCTGTCGCTAAGGGAAGTTCTCATAAACATGATCTTGATAAGACACTAAATCACAAAACATTGCATGCATCTACTCTTTGAACGAGATCCATTATCTCATGAATCCACTCCGCCCGCAAATTTTCTTATATGCAATCTCTTATGACGTTGAGCTCTATAATCATGTCCTTGAATTGAGTTGTAACTATAGAATTACTACTTCTGACACACCTTTCTAAACTTTCAATAAGGGACTATACCCGAAGAACTTCTTATCGAATGAATGGTTGGACAATTCTAAGATTTTCGCACACAATAAAAAGATATTTTCTCTCGACCATTTATTCTTCTCTATTCAAAATCCTAGGCCATTTTTCTTCGAGTTTCTGCTTCAGTCTGAATGTTGACATAGTATCATAGTGAAGATCTTGCCTTGTGTCATCACCCTCTTTAGTTGGTAGTGCCCTCACTCTACATTTTGAGAATTTTGTTTTCTCCTAGTGATTGGAATCGACAAGATTTTCAATTGCTTGGCGAGTTCTCCCTCTTCTCTTGCAAGTTATTTTCTAGATTTGGTCTGCTCAGTTAATTTTGGTGACATTGCTAAATCTCCATCGAAGCTAGGGATTGTCGAGCCTCTATTTTTGCAGCTGGATCATGCTACTTATTCTTGTTGTTCATCTTATTCTTGAAGGTTGTCTTTCTTCTAGTTGTAAGGAAGATGAGTACTTTCGCTCCTCTTTTGATTTGCATGATACTTGTCTAAGTGTCTCTATGTGTTAATTGCTCTATTTTGCTACGAATCCAACTAATTTTAATGTTAGTAGTGGCTCCACTAGCCGTGAGGCTTTTGAGTTTACTCCTAGAAACCTCAAGTCCTCTTTCTGTTAATTCCTCCAATATACCCGGTCTTCCCCTGGTTGTTGTCCTATTTTTCCTGTTCCAATTTCGGTGGTTGAAGGAAGATCATAATTGTGTCTTTGGCATCTAGAAACAAAATTTTCTTTATCGATGGTAATCCACCTGAATTCCTTTGCCAATTCAGCTGAATCCAGGCAATGAGATAGATGTAATAATACTTTTATTTTCAGGATAACTAGTTTTCGGCCATCTGATATTTCTGGGATTTTCTGTATTCTGACATAACCAAACAAGGATATGATTATGGGTGGCAGAGGCAAGTCAATTCATCCTCTCACTTTAGCTATGAATCTGCTTCATTCACTATCAGCTATACTATCCATACGCAATCGTATCCCCCTTAGAAGCACTATCCTTAAAGGTTGGACTTTTACCTAGAAAGAGTAGCTCTAATTTGGACATACTTCAAGATATCTGGTCAATGGATTAATAAATTCCACAAATTACATGGTTCCCACCTCACTTCAAGTTCATCAAGGGTTGATAGCATTCCGCAATTGCTGAGATTGAATGATCTCCTTTCGATAATGGATTATCTACACATGTGCTAGTCCAATGATCTGCTTATCAGTCTAACTCTCGCCTTTTGGTTTTGGGTTGACCAAGGAGAAATACACCTAGTAACACATTCATATGTCAAAGCCTTTCTCTCAGTCAAGTCTTATAGCATCTCCCAATTTGGCTGGTAATAGCTGTTTGTGTAGAAGTGTGTTGTAGTGCTTCATTGTGAAGTAGAGTTGCTAAACATAATTGGATTTTTGAATTTTGGAGCTATACGTCACGTGACTACATACAGAGATCTTCTTTCAAAAATTTAGCTTCTCGTAATCCCTTATATTACCACCCTTTCTAGTGGTTACAATGTAAAGGTTACTTCCATAGGCTCTCTCACCTTCTTTTCATTTACCTTGCATCATGTGTCGTTTCTACATATTTTTCAATATGATCTTATCTCATTTTCTCGACTAGCTATCCAACTATACGATTCGATTCAATTCACCTCACTTTTATGTACTCTACAAGCCCCCTTTTCAAAAAAAAAAGAGAGACACTAGAAGTGGGTAAATTCCCCTTTACTATAGACTTCTAATGTCTTCAACTCAGTTTAAGCTTGTTTCTTCCAAATGGTGCTCTTTAGTTTTGCTGCCCTACTATCTATTTCATCTGATAACTCTCATTGTAAATCTAATTTTATGTTTTATAGCATCAAAGAGGAAGTCTTATAGCATCAAGGATGGGACACATTCCTTTTGTTAGAATAAATAAATATTGCTGGTATTCCTTGTAGATGTTCTTCTAACAACCATTTACTTGCTCTGCTTGTCCCTTTGACTAGATAACCTAGGTTACTTCTCCCCGATAAATTCATAAGAAATCTCATTCTTTCAAACGTATTCATGTGGACCCTTTGAGACCTTATTCTACACCAACTCGTAATGGTTTTAAGTACTTTATCGCCATTGTTAACGATTTTCTAGGGCTACGTGGGCTTGTCTCATTGGTTCCAAAAGTAATGATTTCCCTTAATTTCAAGCTTATATTGCCATGATTTCACCCCTATGGTAGGATGTCCTAGCTATTTGGTTTCACTCGTGAATGGTTGAGATTAGATGCCTTCAGATTTTTGCACATATCATAAGCATATTGATTTGGAAGACAAGTTGTCGTATCTTTAGTTCTCTCATTTGGGGTCAATTATCAGGAAGGGTTAAGCTGTTTGAAATATGATAATCTCATATGTGTTCAACTTCTTTTGATCCTCATGGGCTTGCGGCATAGATTCCTTGTGTCAGTTAACGTTAAGAGTGTAATTCAACTTCATGTATTTTGAAACCCATATCGCATTCAAGGTGCCATAGCATTCTCATTCTTGATAAACGGATTTTCCCTACACCCCAGGAGATGACTGGGTCACGTACTTGAATATTCCTCCTTAATGATTCCTATTGCCAATGTAGTAGTTTCCCCTATGCCTCATTTGTTTAAATAATGGATGTCGTCACAATGATTAACCATGTCAGTATTGTTAGTAGTAATCTTCATGCCTCTTAGCATATAACCTCGTGAAATACTCTGCTCAGCACATTAATGGATTTCTGAATAATTCTAGCCTGATCTTGATATCCGTTGCTCCTCATTGTATTAAATCTATTGGGTATTGAAGGTTCAAACATGTCAAAGAGGGAGCATCCCCATGTGATCACATATATTCGATAGGTAATTTCATGGTCAGTTTATGATAGCACATCTTAGTGTAATCGCTGAAGGTCATCAAAGGTTTAGTGTGGGTGTTCGCGTAGAGATTTAGAATTTAGGAGGGTGAACAGGATATTCTCAATATTTTCCCCTGAAGATGCTAAGTGAGTTTATAATGAAGGTTGCATAAGTGTATTCCACATTAGGCCTTACTAGGAGTATGAAGTTTCCCCATAGTTGTTCCCCATATATTTTGTGTATTCACATGTCTATGTCTAAGAAGGTAGTTGGAGATCCTTTGTGTATTATTCCGGTGGAAATTATTAAAGGTGAAGTTAATGGATAGTTAGCTTATGCGAGGTATCTAGCTGTCATCCTTGTTAGATAAGTTTGGATGTTGGGATTGTTTCCGTAAATGTGTTATGGCAAAGCTTGTAAGTCGAGGAGGCCACCTTGAAGGCCGAAAGTGTCGTGGAAAGAAAATATTTTCGCTTGATTGTATAACAATTGGTTTTGACTTGAAAGGTACCTGCTGGGTATTATGATTTAGAAATGTGCAGTTCATGTCCAAGTATCCTTATGATAATGTAGTGCTTGTAATGGTAAGATTAGTATTGTTGATATATACATATTGGTGCTTTGTCTAGTTGAGGATGTGTTGTTAGGATGGTTTTGGTGATTCTCTAGGCCTAGTTGCAAAGGAGACTCTGCCGAAATTTCTGAAAAATTTGGGAGTTAGTCAAAATTTATGGACTTGAGGTAGGTGATAAAAGAGATATTATATATGTTAAGCGTTTAGGGCGGACTCTACTCCTCATTCGAGGAAGAATGATCCTAAAGGGGGGAGAATGTAAAGCCCCAGAAACTTTCGCTAAGTAATTTAGGATTTCGTGGTGCCAGGTAGGCTAATTATAATATTTTATGTGCTATTAACATGATGGGCATCAATTGGATTTTGTAAATAAGTGTATATGTCTTATGGTAAGTAATTTGGGGTCCAAGGAGGGGCCTAAGTCTACGTCAAATCGGAAAATTTCATAATAGGCTAAAATTCCAAATGAGTTTGCACAAGTCCACATTTTGAACGAGCATATCTAAATACATATAATGTTTTATGTGATGAAAAACCTATCATATGAAAGGTCTTCCAGTCTAGTTTCCGACGCTTCAAATCGTTCGTCATTTGGACATACCTACACAAAGTTATGATCAAATTACCAAAGGCTGGAAAAATGCAATCCCGTGTCAGTTCTGCGATCGCAAAACCATTATGCGGTCCGCATAATTGATCTGCGACCGCAAATCTGGTCGCAAACTGGACCAGTGTAGCCCTGTTTTGGGCACCAGTTCCGCGATGCATTATGCGACCCGCATTCTTGTTTTGCGGTCCATTATGCGACCGCAGACCCGATTTCGGAGGCTTATTTTTCCTATTTTTATAACCCGACCCCATTTTAATATATAGGCTTTCGAGCTTCATTTGGGGACATTTTCTACTTATTTTAGAGAGTGTTGAGAGAAGATAGACAGAGAAAGACAGAGAAGGAGCCTAGCTTCATAATCACCCATATCTTGCTCAAGTTTTCAAGAATCAAGGAAGATAACTACTTGATTGTCCTCCATCCGGGTAAGTCCTTCTTCCAAAATTTCTTGTAAGAGGTTAAGGGTTTGAATATGTTAAGGGGATTAGAAATAGGCCATACATGTGGGACTAAGTTGTTGTATGTGATATTAAAGAACTAATTTGGGTAATTCTTGTTAAAATTAGTTGAGGGAGGAGGGAATTTCTATTTTCAGACCTTGTAGACTACTTCACATGTTAGGTGTTTGATGAAATTCCTAAGAGTGTTACACCATGGGTAATCTTCCTAATTATTAATCGATTCCTGCTATCTCCTTGTAGATTATTATTGCTAGAGGTATCGGTGGATTGTAGAAACTTAAGGAAAAGCTCTTTGAGGTATGTATGGCTAAAACCCCCTCTTCTTAGAAATTGAGCATTCATGGTGTCCGTGCAAATGTAATAAGTCCGAAATTTGATTGATGTAGTACTTGTTATATTAAATGTATTGATGTTGTGAGAATGTATGTGGAAGGTGCGTCTCCATGTGTTTAATATGCTATTCTTTGTAAAATTGAGGATGTGTGGAGAACATGAACTGCGTGCTAAAATGCGTAAATTTCAAGTCGAAGTTACATTGTGATTAATATGCCGAACTAGATGAATTCCTCTCTATGCTTATAACTTGAATTGCTCTTGTATGTTCCTATGATCTTAAATGGCAAGGTTAACGTTGAGAATGGGAATAATGTGAAACGTGAGTTACGGAATGTGGCCTAGTGCCAAGTATGATGTGATAACTGTGGCCCTAAGTGCAGGTGAACTAATATATATGAAGCAAAAATTAAAGTGAAATGATTAATGGAAAAAGGGTAACGTCTTGGTAAGACGGCTTAGCCGATCGGCCTGTGATCGGATGCCATGCTACACACATGGTTGTATTGTGCTGATATTGAAACCGGAAAGTGAGAATAAAACTGTGATTGAGGTAACGTCTTCGTAAGACGGCTTAGCCGATTGGGCCTTGATCGGACGCCATGCTACACACATGGTGGTAATGTGTTGATATTGAACGCGAAAAGTGACAATGAAATAGTGATTGAGGTATATGTCTCAAATGAGGCAGCTTAGCCGATCGGGCCGTGATCAGACTCCGCGCAATTAAGCGGTGGTATTGTGAATGATGATGAACTGTGTTAAATGCCCCAAACTAAAGCTATGGAAATTATGTGAAAGTTATGTGATTCCTTTTATTTGATGATGTAGTGATTGTTTAAAGCTTTTGTTGAATCCTTATGATTTCTTTGTTCTTGTATGGTTGTTCTTTCTAATGAGATGGTATTTAGTTATGCATACTAGTGCTATTCGATGGCACTAAAGTCCCTTTTTCCGGGGGCGCTACGTCTTTAGATGGATGTAGGTGGTTCCATAGCAAGCAGTGTTGGTCGCAACTAGTGACGCATCTCCCTTTCAGCTGACTTGGTGAAGCCCACTTCATTTTGGGGCCCTGTACCGTTGTTTATCATGTACTTTGTATTTTGAGGTATAGCCGGAGCCTTGTTGCCGACATTTTCATATTACTCTTCAGTTGTATTTAAAGGCTCCGTAGACAGGTTGTTGGTGGTGTCGGGTATTGAAAATTTTAACTAGATATGTTGTTATTTGGCAGAATGTTTTCTTCGTATCTACTAATTGTAATAATTTGGTTAAGTACGATTGAACTGCTGATGAAAGACAATGATGAAGATTGTCAATATAATGCTCATAAAGTAGGATTTATGGAGTTCATCTCCTTGTTATTCATAAATTAATTTTGGGTAGAATGAAACCTAATAGGCTTGCTCGGTTGAGCGCCGGTCACGCCCCTCGATTTTGGGGTGTGACACAAGTCAAAGAAAGTGAATTTTCATCCAAGTTTGGCATGTTGGGATAAAATACATGCCGAGCATTAATACCCGATATTTATGGACTAGTACCACACAAGTTACTATATAACTATGATAGTATGATATATATAATATGGAATTAGAAATAAGTAGAATTTTAATTAATTTGAGACAATTCCTAATTATGTGAGTAATTAGTTAATTACCGGGTAACGAAATATTACCTAGTTAATTAATAAATTAGTGAATAAACATTTAAAATCCCCACCCCAACCCTACGTGGCAATAGGCCACTATTAAAGACATATGACTAAGAAGTCATATGAGCTTAGGTGTCTAGCAAAAATGAATAACTCATCACGTGTAAGACATTGAAAGTTTATAAAAAGTTTTTTTTTGGAATCGAGCGAGATGATATGCTGAAACGGGCTCCATACTGAAAAGGCCGGCCATGAAGGGACATCACGTCCCGTTAACGACCACAAAGCCCAACACTGCTCCTGCTCGCTACTTGCCCACTTGCCCTTTTTTACTACTTTGACTAGCGCCCGGCAAAGGAATGATTTTTTCCCAAAGCCGCTTTGCTCGCTTGCAGCGCCTCGACTCGAGTTTCCGCTGTAGGATTGAGTGAGGTGACGAGAGCTGAAGCCAAGGTTCCTTGCTACGCTCCATAGATGTTCGTACGATTCATTTTCGGACCTAGCAGCAGACGGGCGGGCCGTGCCTGAATTCATACCGGACCATTTTGGTCTCTTTTACACTAATTTGGTTCATTTGGACAGAGAATAACAAAGATATATGTCTTCCTTCCTAATTCAAAGTATTCAAGAAGAAATGCTAAACTCATCCGAAAAGCTTCCAACGTGAATTCTTGCAAACCAAAAGAAATTCAACGAGAATTATTAGCAACATAAAATTTTGCGGTTCTAAAGGAGTACGGAGCAATCTTTTCCAAGAATATTATACGAATTTTTCCCTACTCCAGGTATGTTAAGGCTATCTTTTCTTCCTTTTGGCATAATGCATAAGATGCAAATGAAACGAGCATAATATTCAACACCACCTGATCAGCTGGTATACGTTGATGATTTGCCCACAGTGGCCGAGATGAAATGATGGGATGCCCTCAGAGGCTTGATGATGTTATGAACATATGTACCTATGCACGAGATGACATTCATACGCATATGCATGACACTATAAGTATTTCATGATTTGCAGAGTTACCCAGACTTACAAGTTGAGTCATTTACTAGATATTTCTTCCATGTCGTACTTATTTTTTGTGCTTTACATACTCGGTACATTGTTCGTACTGACGTCCCTTTTGCCTGGGGACGTTGCGTTTCATGCCTGCAGGTCCCGATAGACAGGTCAGAGCCCCCCAAGTAGGCTATCAGCTCAGCAGAAGATGTCGGTGCGCTCCATTTGCTTCGGAGTTGCTTATTTTGTCAGTATAATTAGGACATGTATTGATTGGTATGGCGCGGCTCAGTTCCGACCTTTATGATACTTATGTACTCATAGAGGCTTGTAGACAAATCTTTATATGAATACTTGTATGGCCTTGTCAGCCTATGTTTAGAATTTATAAATGATCACGTTGGCCTATTAGGCCCGTATGTCACGTGTATATGATGATGTAATAAGAAAGATACATTACCCTGATACTCGATTGGGTAAGGTACCGAGTGCCCGTCCGGCCCATTGGTTTGGGTCGTGACAGCTTTAACCTTTCAAAACAAACTTAGAAAACATTCATGGTTTATTCTCTTGAGTAAACAATTAACCTTTGAATTTCCTCAGTGGTTTATTGTCACACCCCGAGCCTAGGGGCGAGACCGGCGCCCGGTGCCTTACCTATCCTTGCATACCACTTGCGACTAAGAGACTCTGAACATATAATGTTATACTCTAGCCGTGGGCCACATTACATGATAATGTGCGAAGCAAAATATATAACTGAATGAAGGTTAACACTGACTAAATGTCAACATAATGCTAGGCCGGCAAGGCCGTCATAAATACTATAACTAACAAGCCAACAAAATATACGTACAGGACCTACAAGCCCAACATACTGCAGTAACTGACAGGATATGTTTATAAGCCTCTCCTTATAGATGTACGATAATCGGAACAGGGCCCCCGACCTACCCATAACCTATCTACATATATACACAAGATGTACACAAAACTTCTAGACCCGGCAACTTCGAAGGACAGGGAGCTTACTGATAAAGCTGAACTCGGGCAACACCTACTGAGGATGTCTACCCTTCTGTCTGTTTGAACCTGCACGCATGAAATGCATCGCCCCCAGAAAGGGACGTTAGTACGAAATATGTACCGAGTATGTAAGAAAATATACTGAAAGCTGAAATTGGACAGATAATATAATAACTGAAAGCAACTGGGGGTCAAAGTTAATCTGAAGATATGTTCACCTGCTGATACTGACTCTATTCTCTCAATATAGTAGGTAAAATAGCTGTCCGGCCTTATAAGGCTCGGTGTGTATATATATATATATATATATATATATATATATATATATATATATATATATATATATATATATATATAACTGCTCTGCTGTAGTAGGCTTGCTCATAGGTGCTCGGCCATACTAGGCTCTGTATCTCGACCAACTAGGCTTGCTTATAGGCGCTCAGTCACAGTAGGCTTGGTATATAACTTACCATCTGATCAGAGGTTACCCAATAGGGGCCTGCCCATCGATTATAGCTCGATGGTAATGAAAATACTGTAATACTGTATTTATAGACTCTCTGCTCTCTTGACAGGAAGAAGAAAATACTCAATTGAATATGAGTCCCGATAAGGAGAATACCGTAACTTACAAAACTAGAAAAATATACGTAAGGAATAACAATGCACTAAGGAAAGAACCCTCACATCATTGGTATGTATCATGCTATATGAGTAGTAGATGCAAAATAAGGATAATGAAGCAGAAGATCAACAAAATATAGTAATAGAAGATAATAGACAATGAAACATAAGTTAATGACCTCGATCTTCAAAAATATATCAGACACCTTAGTATCTAACCATTGTCACGGCTAAACTGTGATCCTAAATAGATGGGACCACACAAATTGCTATTGAAGTGTGCCCATAAGACAAGCATAATAGACGCAATGGAAAGCTCTTACAACAAATCAAGTACCAAAGGCCATAAGACATAGTGGAAACTCCAAGAGAAAACGAACACCAGAATAAATTTTAAGCTAATGTCTTCACATGTGCAAGTAGATAACCTTTTGTTGAAAATGCAGTACGGATGAAATGGACTATGTTGCTCATTTCGATTTTATTGTATAGATCATGCCAAAAAGAAAGAAGGGATAGCCTTAACATACCTGGAGTAAGGAAGAATCCGTATGATATTCTTGGAAAAGGTTTACACCGTACTCCCTTAAAATTGCAAAATGTCTGCTCGATCTATTAAAGATCAGTACCCTTTTATGTTAACTTCAATTTGCATTTTTATTTTTTTTTGCTTCAGGTTGCGTTTTTTTGGTAGCTTCAGAGAGTCTCTTGGAGAGCTCATTTCTTTATCCTCAAACGTTAGATAAAATGAATCTTTTAACTTGCTAAAGCTTATAAATCCTTTCTTGAATTTCAAGGCTATTATCATAACAATTTGCCACCTAACCAACATGACTAATGAGTCATTTTGTTTGGGTGGTGGCTTGCTGCCACATGGGGTGGGGGAGGGGTTTATAATCTTATCCAATAATTAATTAATTAATTAGGTAATATCTTTCTACCCGATAACTAACCAATTATCCACATAATTAAGAATTATCTCAAATTACCTAAAATTTTAATTATTTTTTTAATACACTTTATACATCATACAATCATGGTCATATGACACCTTGTATGGTACTAGTCCATAAATATCGGTTATTATCGCTCGCCCCGTATTTTATCCCAAATTGACAATCTTCAACGAAACTCATTTTCTTTAATTCGTGTACCCTTTATCCTTCATGGCACTTACTTATCGCTTGCAATAAATAACATAAATATGCTAACCTCAAGATAATCTCATCCCCGAGTCTATGTCAATTAACTGAAGACGAAACTTTAACGTACGAGAAACGCAATATGTAACATTTGCCCCAGTTCAGCTTTATCGGTAAGCTCCCCGTCCTTCGGAGTTGCCGGGTCTAGAAGTTTTGTGTACATCTTGTGTATATATCTAGATAGGTTATGGGTAGGTCGGGGCCCTGTTCCGATCACAGTACATCTATCAGTAGAGGCTCGTTGACATATCATGTTAGTTAGTGCAGTATGTTGGGCTTGTAGGCCCTGTACGTATATTTTGTTGGCTTGTTAGTTATAGTATTTATGACGGTTTTGCCGGCCCAGCTTTATGTTGACATTTAGTCAGCGTTAACCTTCATTCAGTTTTCTATTTTGCTTTGCACATTAGCTTGTAATGTGGCCCATGGCCAGAGTATGACATTACATGTTCAGAGTCCCTTAGTCGCAAGTGGTATGCAAGGATAGGTAAGGCACCAGGTGCCGGTCTCGCCCCCAGGCTCGGAGCGTGACAATAAACCGCTGAGGAAATTCTGAGATTAATTGCTTACTCCAGAGGATAAACCATGAATATTTTCCAAGTTGGTTTCTGAAGCTGAAAGCATTCATCCACGATGCCTAGTTGTCATAACAATTGTAAAATTGTCGATCAAAATGCTGAGAAAAGTTTTTTGTATTTGGCTGGATAGGTTCCTCATTCTTTTGGTGAGATTATTTTTTTAACTCACACCGTAGTATATGTGACATATGATTGGGTCTACTTTTCTTTGTGGTGTTTAAACAAACAGGATCCGGTATATGCGAGAATGAACTCATAGTATTTTTGGGTATTTTTGTGAGTGTTTTGGATTAAATTGGCTGAAGGTCTAAGTATTTTCTTAGCTACCTCTTGGGGGTTGGAATGCCAGAATTCTGGTTGAATTTGAATGAGCGGGTAGACAACATTCTTAATATTAGTTGATTCGTTGGAGGAGGAGCCTTTGCTTGAAGAAATATCTTGTGGCACTGGTGAAGAAATAGCCTGATTGGTTGTGGTTTGTGGGATGTAGGATAGACATCCAGTACCTGCAATTGGTCTTTTAGCCTCAAATATTTTTTGTGTGGTGCTTCTTGCAAGCATAGGAAGTGAAGAGGCCGTGTGACTTTGGGCCGCCGTTGGGTTAGAAGAAGATGCGTGGCTCGGGGCGTGACATTTATACATTAGTGGTGGCCTGTTTATGGTCATAGAGCAGAAATCATCCCATCGCCGGTAAAAGAAGGATATGAATATTTTTGTCATAGGTTATCAAGTGAGCAACAAATATCCATACTCCTCCAATTTTCACACATATTTCATATCCCATGGACATACTCCCAAAAGTTTTCCTTCCACAAGCCAGAAGGACATAATGGACTATCATGTTTAGCCCTCCAAGGCCACTACAAATGATATAAAATGTGGGATTCATCCAAAGCCTATGTGCCAGCAGTAGACAAGTGGTTTCTATCTCATCTGCAGTATCTACCTATAATAAATACTGCCAAAATTTTATTTTTACAGCAAAAGTCTATTGTAAATGCACAACTAGCAGGTTCCAGCAGCATGCTTGATTTTATTCAGCAAATGGAGAAAATTCTTGATTCCCTCAAGACACAAATTCCAGGTCGACCAAATCAAGCATCCTTGTCTGAAAAATCATCATCAACGTCATCATCATCATCATCAAAAGAAGAAGAAGAAGAAGAAGACCATGATTTAATATTTTATGAAATTAATCAGAAATTACATCAGCATGACAACACAATTACATCACAGTTGACACTATCCATGACATTAGCTAACACTTACTCCTAATGATATCATGAATGACATTAGAAAACACTATGTAATTTTTAGTTTTTGGCTATAAACAACCCCCTATCACTTGTAAAACACACACCCTACACTACCATTTGAGAAAGAATTCTCTCCCTCTCTCTAGAATTGGTTAGAGCTCTCTCTTTAGTATATTATTATAAGTTTTTTACTTTTATTGTTAACATTTAAGTTTCAATAACAATAAAGTTTAAATGGAGCATTATAATTCAACAATGATGAAAATTATTTGACTGGCGCATGATAAGCCATGGTAGGCTAACATGCACCGTCGATGGCTAGAAGACGCAAATAACAAGTAACGACGACCGCTACTGTAACTCCAGTGACTTCAGGGATGCAAAAATATACTCCATTAACGTTTTGTAGCTTTCTCCCCACTTGATTCTAGCCAATTCGAGAGGAAAATGAGCTAATTGATGAAGATGAATGCAATAGTAAGCAATGGAATAGTACTGAAGTAGTAAAGGAGAAGGAAATTCAAAAGTGCAAGGACCAATTGCCAACAATTCCGAGAAGATTACAATTCTCTGAAGATGGATCTTCCGCACAATCATCTCCAGATATAGAACAACATGCAGCAACAACAGGGACTGGGAAGGAGCAGGAACATCATTCAAAGGAGCTCAAGCAGCAGAATCGTAATTCTTAGATGGGAATGCGACTGGAATATGTTCCACCAAGTCATCGAGATTGTAAGATAGTTATTCAAATTGCTGAGGAAGATGTAAGTGGGTTGAACGACCACTGGGCGACTGCCTTAATTGGATATGTCCTTGGTGATGCTTTGTATGAGAAATCTATGGAGAATTATATAGAATCTGTATGGGATTTTGTTTCTAAACCTCAAATTCTATATCACAATGATGGGTGTTATGTGTTTTGATTTTCAACAATTGAGGAAAGGGACTTAGTTATGCAAGCAGGTCTATACTCGTATCACAACAAACCATTCATTTTGCAGAATTGGGAAATGGATTTTCATTTTGACCCTAAATGTATAACAAAAATCCGTTTATGGATTCACTTCCCTGTCTTACCTGTTGGATACTGGACTGCTGATGCATTGAGCAAGATGGCTAGTGCTATAGGACTACCCATGTACACTGACAGATTCATAGCAGATTTGAATAAAATCTCTTATGCAAGAGTTCTGGTGAAGGTTGATATCACTAAGCCTTTAAGGAAAGTATAGTGATTGTTACTCCTTCTGGGACTAGGCAACAGGAAATACTCTACCAGTGGAGGCCAAAATTTTGTAGAGAATGTGTAGACTTTGGCCATGACAACTTTGAATGTTGGAGGACAAACCACCAGAATCATGAAGAGGCTGAGTTTAAGGCTCCTTAAAGAAGAAATAGGGGCAGAAGGAAGAAAGTAGTACAGGAATGGAAACCAAAGGGTAATCAGAAGACAGTATCTGTGAATGGCTCTACTCAAAGGATGCAGGTGATAAGCAAGAATGAAGAAAGTAGGGTGCAGCATAGTCCAGTTGCAATGCAGCAGACTCATACTGTAGAAGCTAGCACTACTAACAGGTTCACAATACTGGGAAAGTGTGGGCAGATTTCTGCACAAGGAGATGGGATTGCTACTGAGCCTATCAAACAACCACCATGATCATAACCACCTGGAATATAAGGGGGCTGAATAAGCCCTATAAACAGAATAAGTTAAGACTCTTTCTGCAAAAGAATAAAGTAGGCATTCTTGGATATCTAGAAACTAGAGTAAAGGAAAAGAAGGCCAAAAATTTAGTGAATAAGGTAGCCAAAGCTTGGGGATATTGCTATAATTATACAAAAGCTATAAATGGAAGAATTTGGTTGTTATGGAAGACAAACTTGATAGTAAAGATAGTCCATATTCATGAGCAATTAATTCACTGCTTAGTGGAAGATCTAGTAACCAGTTCCAAGATCATGTTGACAGTTGTCTATGGTAGGAACAAGGTGCAAGAAAGGGCAATTCTATGGCATGATTTGCATCTGGTTGGGGGGCAAATCCAAGTACCTTTGCTCATAAGTGGAGATTTCAATAATGTCTTAACCACAGATGATAGGTTAGGACAACCAGTGTCAACAAGTGAGGTGCGGGATTTCAAGCAATGTATTGACAATATGCAACTAACCCCATTAAGAACAAAGGGATGTTTTTATACATGGTACAACAAGCAGAATGAAAATGATAGAGTATACAGTAAGATTGATTGGGCTTTTGGCAATTTCAACTGGATTAATAATTATGGGCATTTGGAAGCTGACTTTCTAGAACCTGGAGTTTCTAACAATCTCCAATCATTGTTTAAATTTTGAAAAGAAGAACTAATCATCCCAAGCCATTCAAGTTATACTTGGTAACAATGGAGCATAAGGACTTTAGGCCTATGGTGGATAGAGTATGGCAATAGCAAGATGAGCAAGACCCTATGACTACTATATGGCGAAAGCTACACAAACTAAAAGATAAGGCAAAAGGACTGAATAAGGAGATGGCAAGTTATGAGCAAAGATTGACTCAAATAAGGCAGAGATTGGAATGCACTCAATCTAATTTGACCCTTGATCCTTTTAATCAGATGTTGATAGAACAGGAGAAACACACTATGAATGAATTGGAAAAACGGAGTTCTATAGAGGAAAGGTTACTGAGGCAGAAGTCTAGAGCAACATCGATTGATTATCGTGATTCAAATTCTATGTTCTTATATGCACAGATGAAAATTAGGGCCGGCAAGAATACTATCACCACTGTGTATAATGACACGGGATTAAATATCACTAAACCAAAAGCAGTGGAAATAGAGTTTACCAACTTTTTCACTCGGCTAATGGGGAAAGCCAATGGGTTAATGCCATGTCCAAATACCAGCATTAAAGCAGGAGATTGTCTCACAAAATGAGGTGACACATGATGAGGTGGATGAAGCAGTAAGGGAGATGCTCAAGGAAAAAGCCCCTGTAGTTGATGGTTACCCTATATAATTCTTTACCAAGCATTAGGAGACAGTGAAGCAGGACATATATGAGGCTATTTCATACTTCTTTCATACAGGTAGAATGAAGCCAGCATGGAACTGCACAACCATTACATTGATTCCAAAAGTCCCAGCTCCAATAAAAGTGAAGGGCTATAGGCCTATAGCTTGCTACTACTCTGTATAAAATTGTTGCCAAGATCCTGACTAGAAGAATAAAAAAGTAATAGAAGGTGATCATTGGGAAGTCTCAATCTGCTTTTATTGATGGAAGGAGTATCATTGAAAATATTCTATTTAGCCATGAGTTGTTCAAAGGCTATAATAGAAAAGGTCTATCTACTAGGTGTGTGCTTAAGGTTGACATTAAAAAGGCCTATGACTCATTGGATTGGCAATTTCTTAGGTGTATGCTCACTGACCTTGGCTTTCCACAAAAATTCATCCATTTTGTAATGAAATGTGTGTCAACAGTATCATATTCTTTGGTATTTAATGGTGGCCTTACCAAACCTTTCCAGGCTAAGAGAGGGATTAGACAAGGGGATCCAATGTCTCCCTACCTATTTGTTATTGCAATGGAGTACTTACAAAGAGAGATGAGCCAACTGTCAATCTCAAATGAGTTCAAATACCATCCAAGATGCAAAAAACTGGGGGTGACTCATATTTGTTTTGCTGATGATTTATGTTTTGCAGGGCAGACATAACCTTAGTAACCAAAATACAACAAACCTTTTATAGGTTCTCTGCTGCATCTGGACTTCAGGAAAATACATATAAGAGCTCTATGTATATCATTGGTGTTCAATAGCATATCAAAGAGCTATTACTTAATCTCACTGGATACACAGAGGGATCTATTCCTTTTAAGTACGTGGGAGTTCCTCTATCTGCAAAGAAGCTGAATATATACCAATGCCTACCACTGGTGGAGAAGATTACTGAAAGGTGAACTGCTGGTCAGCTAGGATGCTATATTATTCTGGAAGGATGCAACTCATAAAGTCTGTGTAATTTGGCATACAGACTTACTGGGCTCGAATTTTCTTACTGCCTAAGAAGATCATGAAGATGATAGAAACCATATGCAGAACTTTCCTTTGGACCGGATCAAATGCCATTTCCAGGAAAGCATTGATAGACTGGGACAAGATTTGTCAGCCAAAAGTAGCAGGGGGATTGAACATCATCAATATGAGGATATGGAATAAAGCAACAATTCTGAAGCAGTTATGGGCATTGAAAATGAAGAAAGATGCCTTATGGATCAAATGGACCCATAGTTCTTACATAAAACACAAGGACATTACTACAATGGACACACCTAAAACAGCAGCTTGGGTGGTCGGAAAGATAATAGAAGAAAAGAGAGACTTGGTGCAGGTGAACTCAATGCAAGTCAATCTTAATACAATATTGGTAGACATGGTTAAGCAAGGCAGATTTAAAATTCAAAGAGCATATATCTAGATGTTGCCTCAGTTTTCCAAAGTCAGTTGGAAGAGCATTCATCTACATACACAGGTTCACCCAAGATTCAAATTTCACCTATGGTTGAATCCAAGTGCCATAGGATTGTGTGTTCTGTGCTAGAAGTGTCGAAACATTTGATCACCTTTTCTTTGACTGTCCAAAGACAAGTATAGTATGGGACAAAATACTAAGTTGGCTGGGAGTTATAAGGAAAATTGGGTGCTTGCAAGATGAAATAGAGTGGATCAGTAGTATAGCAAAAAGGAAAAATGGCAAGGCAGACATTACCACTGCAACTTTTGCGATGGTAGTGTACAGTATTTGGCGTGAAAGAAAATCCATTAGATTCAACAAAGGTAGATACGTGGTGTATGTGATATGTAAAGAGATTTCTCTACACATGCACATACAAGGGAGATCAAAAATCAAATGGCATCAAGCATTGCAAAGTTTGAACAAATGCCCTTAGAAGTAGCTAGTCTTTGAAGATAGTGTATCTAGTTTAATTACTTGTAATACTGATTAGGAGATTGATGGTCAGCATTAATCTAGTTTATAATGTCAGTTTTTTTGATGGAATGAAAAGTTAGTTTTATCAACAAAAAAACAATCAAGTTTATATTTATTTTACTCTTGCTCAAGTTTACATTTATATTACTCTGCATTATGGTTGTCTAAGCCACCTAATGTACTTTATCTCATTTTATTTACATGGTCTGCTCTGCCCCATAAATTTATTTATTTACACTCTAAATTTATTTATTTGCACTCTAAATATATATTCTTTTGGCAAAGTTATAGTAACTAGAAATCAATTTAATATGGTATACACACTAACAGTGCAAAGATTGTTCGCTAACAGATTAGGCTACAAGTTATAGTTCAGCATAAAAAATTTCTTATAATTAACTTATAAGCGACATTATATCCTAAAAAAAAAATTACCCCGTCAGTGCTTAGATTTTGAACAACTAGCTATATGTCACAACCCAAAATCTACTAGTCATGATGGCACCTAACACTAATCCGCTAGGTAAACTAAAGGTCACATGATAACGATGAAATTGGTAAGACATAGACTAATAAATTGATAACGAGAAATCATGAATATCTGATGTGAATAACCAAAACATAGCTACAACCTTTCCCAAAATCTGGTGTCAACGAGTACACAAGCACTATTGAATAACAAGATAGAAGCAAAATCCTCTAATTCAATTGTCAGACCAGTAGCACAGTAAAGATAGAAATAACAGAAATAGAACTTTAAGGACTATGGACGACATAGCAGCTACCTCGTCATCTCCCAATAGCTAATAGCAACTCAACTATGGACAGCTCCTCGACCAGATATACTTGGATTTGTACACAAAGTGCAGAGTATAGTATGAGTACAAACGACCCTATATACTCAATAAGTAACAACACTGACCTTAGGCTGAAAGCAGTGACGAGCTCAGAAACAATAGTCAGATGCCAATATTAATCCCTAATTACTGTTTAGAATATAAAGGGAAAACTAGCAGAAACAGGTAGCTCAATGATATTGTGTTCAACTTGTTCACATTTCAAGAAATTTAGGCATGCTTTTAAGTATAACAATTAAAGCCCAACACAGATAAAGCATTATAATTATCAGTTAGCATGAGGAAAGTACATATCGATGTCTACATGTCAAGTATACACGTCAATCAATAATATCACAGTGAAGCATCAAAATATTCACACTTGACTAGCATAACTGCCCATCATCAAGCACATGTATAAAACACTATGCCTGCGCCCACTGCTGGCATGTCAGAATCCGGAGGGGCAGATCCTACCCAAGTGCTAATCATAATCGTTGAGCCCAATAATGAGGCTTGGTGCACGCGTCGCCCCAAAATAATAACACTTAGCCCAATATGGGCCTGGTGTACGCGTCACCTCAAAATCAATACCAAATCGACTCTATGGCTCAAACTCAGTCATTTATCATTCAAGTCTCAGATAAACACATCTCACAATATATAGTTTAACAATGTTCCACAGAAGAGGAGTCAACAACATGTGAGGGCCAACTAAGAAGTATTAAGACTGAGATATCATACACGGATAAAATATCATTACTAAGAACATGTGTACAATAAGGCAAATAGCTCTAAAACGGCAAGAAAAGCCCTAACAAGTCCCAAAACAATTAACACATAGCCTAGACATGATGTCTAACATGAATCACAGTTCAAATAATCAAACAAGTGGGGAAAGCATAGTTATAACAAGGTATGATAATAAAACAAGCCCGGTAATAGCTTAATGGCCTTCCCAAAGCAAGGACACACCGGTTCACGTACACACACCCATCACCTAGCGCATACATCACCCCAACATCTTTTATGCAATGTAGTTTCCAGGGTTAAATACCCTCAAATACAAGTTTAGATGAGTTACTTACCTCAAAGCGTGCAAGTCAATAGTCCAAAAAGCTCTTGCCTCGCGAGTCAGCCTCCAAATGACTCGAATCAAGTCACAAACAACTTAATAACATCAAATAATGCCATAGGAAATAAATCCAAACAATAAAACTTCATTCATTATCAAAAGCAAAAAGTGAACCCAAAAAGACAACTCCAGGCCCACACACTAGAATCCGACAAAACTCATAAATTCTGAACTCCCATTCCGATACGAGTCCTACCATACTAAAATCATCCAATTCCGACTCCAAATCCGTTATACCCCATATTTTCGTACGTAAAAGTACGCCATAAGTAAATTGATGAAAGCTTAGAAATGAGATATTACATCCCGCATTTTCATACGTTAAAGTTTCGTCGTAGGTTAATCGACGTAAGCTCGGGAATGATACTATTTTGAGGTTATAAGTGTTATGCTAGTTCAAACAAGTGATAAGTTAATTGTGAAGGTGAAAGGGTAAGCGAATCAAAGAAAATGAGTTCCGTCGAAGTTTGGCAATTTGGGGATAAAATACGGTCCAAGTTATAGTACCCCGTATTCATGGACTAGTGCCATACAAGGTACTACATGACCATGATAGTAAGGTGTATAAAGTGTGTTAAAAGAAAGTAGTATTTTATGCAATTTGAGATAATTCTTAATTATGTGAATAATTGGGTGAGTATAGATTTTAGTGGGAGATTAATTATGTAACTAAGCTAATTGAGTAAATTAAGACATTTTGGATAAGGAGTAAAATCTCCCAATGTGGCAGCACGTCGAAGTCTATTTGATGACTCTTAAATTTGTGTTATAAGGTGGCAAATGAAGAAAGAATGGTGGCTTCGTCACCACATAAGTCGGACCCGCACCCAAAAACTTAACAAAAATATCTAAATTCATTTTCAACCTCTACAATCACATGGAAAGCTTCAGCAAAGTTCATGGATTCAAAACATTTCGTACAGAGACCATTTTTACTATATAGCGTGAGATTTTGCGATTCTAAAGGAGTACGGTGCAATCTTTATCAAAGAATATCATACGGATTTTTCCCTACTTTGATCCGCCGTTACATGTTATCGCAAAAGACATGTGTTAGAGGGATTGTCAAGAGAATCGGTTCAGGTATGTTAAGGATGTCCCTTCTTTCCTTTTGGCATGATCCATACAATGCAAACGAAACGAGCAAATGTACAACTTCCATAAATGACACAATTCATAGAAATGCTAGAGATACTTATATTCTTGATTACCCATGTGTCATATTATTCAATCGTCTGTTCATGGTCTCAGAAAATACGTGAGTTGAAAAGGATTACTTCATGATATTATACAAAGACACAATGGTCTTATGACATTTCGAAAGATTTTATTTATGTACTTCTCATGCATTGCATTCACATATACATGTACATTGACCCATGACTAGACGGCATTATATATATATATATATATATATATATATATATATATATATATATATATATATATATATATATATATATATGCACCACCACCTGATCAGATGGCATACATTGATGATTTTGCCCAAAGATATGATATGATGGGATGCCCTCAGAGGCATGATGATGTTATGAACACATGTCCCTATGCACGACATGACATTCATTCGCATATGCATGACACTATAAGTATTTCATGATTTACAGAGCTATCCAAACTTACAGGCTGAGTCATTTACTCTATATTTCTTCCATGTCTTTTAGGTACTTATTTATGTGCCTTACATACTTGGTACATTATTCGTACTGACGTCCCTATTGCCTGGGAACGCTGCGTTTCATGCCCGCAGGTCCCAACAGACAGGACGAGAGTCCTCTAAGTAGGCTATCAGTTCAGCGAAAGATTTTGGTGCGCTCCATTTGCTCCGGAGTTGCTTATTTGGTCAGTATGATTTAAACGTGTATTGTTTAGTATAGCGGGGCCCTGTCCCGACCTTTATGTTAAGTGTGTACTCTTAGAGGCTTGTAGACAGATGTCATGTATACAAATGCTTGTATGGCCTTGCCGGCCTATGTTTGGAGTTTACAAATGATCATGTTGGCCTTATAGGCCCGTATATCACATGTATAAATTTTTTATATCAGGTTGGGTCAACCTATATTGAGTATTCCCCTATGTTTATTCTGGTTAGCCCATGCTGGCCCGTTTGGCCCATTTTCCAATGAAAGTACGATAAGAATGATATGTTATGTTGGTACTCAGTTGAGTATGGTATCGGGTGCCCGTCGCGGCCTATAGGTTTGGGTCGTGACAAAAGTGGTATCAGAGCATCTCTGTCCTACAGAGCCTACAAGCCGTGTCTTGTAGATTCTTGTTTATGGGTGTGTTGTGCAACACACTTATATGCAGGAGGCTACGGGGTATTTAGGACTGTCACTCTTTCTTCTTACTCTAGATCATGCGGTAGAGCTCAATCGTAAGAATTCAAATTCCTAAAATTCTATTTGTAATAGGACGATACCTACATCCAGAAAGACAGTTGGTAAGAGATTGCATGTGTATGTGGAAGAGTTGAGTGAGAGGAACTCGATTTCGCATCATGCTTATGATGAGTAAATAAGAGGTCTTCAGCAGATCATGTGTGTACTAAGACGTGTAAGCTTCTTAATAAGGAGCATTAAGGCAAGGACATCTATCCACCAGTATGGTGAAAAGCAACAGAGATTCAAAAACTAGATACAAGTTTCAACAAGTAAAAGAAGCAAGGTGAAGAAGGGTACGAGACACCCGAATGGTGCGCTCTAAAATAGTACAGCTAGATATGAGTACTACAAAGACATGTACTGGAAGCCTTGAAGGGATAAATATTACCTTAGTGTGGCTCCCGTTCCTAGTAGAGAAAAGGGGATAAAAGCAAAAAAATGTCTTGTTGAAGTTTTTAGAATAAGGTGATTGAAAGAAATATTAGCAGGGAAATAAGAATACAGATAATGAAGCATTATGAGTAAGATGGGATACATGGATGACAGTGGTAGGTCAATAAGATGACAGTATTACAGAGTCTATAGTCAAGTAAAGGAAAAGATGAGAGGTGATAGACCTTGAGACAACAAAAGAGAATAGGCCATACAGTTATATCCTCATTTCGAGAAATAAGTTCGTGACTCAAAACACGACTACCCGAAGGAAAAGTTAGACCCTTGGATAATAGAAATCAATTTTGATTGGTGAACAAGATAAACTAAACATGAATTAGGGACTGGGTGATTGATAATTGTCTACATCATGGGAATTTCAGATTTCATTCCGGCGATAATAGAATGGACAACAGAAGAAGATTCATGAGAAATTCAGAGAATGGTCATTCAGGAAGACGTTTCCCTAAAGCAAGCAATGTGAGCAAAGTTTCGCTTAAGGGACTCTATGTGCCAGTTATACTAAGTGTCAACCCTCGCGAGTAAGGAAATTTATTATCCTTGGTACAGAAGGATTACCGTGAGGCGAGTAAGGGTCATCGATGATGTGAAAATACGCCAAAGATGAAGAGGTAAAACATCTATTCATAGATCATCGTAGCACCAAATTATAGTACTCCCCAAAAAGGAGGGAACATGAAATAATGTGGCATTAAGTCAGAATTAAGTGGTTCTAGTAACTATGGAATGGTAAAGGAAGAATGCGCTAAAAATGAAAAAGGGATGAGATTACACTTATTCAAAGCCTAGGGATATGCTACGATTCCAAAACATTATGAAAACACGACGTCAAGGAGAGGAAGTAAGGGTTTTTGCCTGAAATGTTATTGATAGATAAGGAGCCAGTGCGGGATGTAAGTTAAGACAAAGGAAATGACTTAAGAAAGATTACACGGAATATTGATATAAGAATAGGCCAACGAGTAGTTAGTAGTTTATTTAGGAAGAGCCTAGTTATGGCTAGATAGGAGAATACAAACAAATCAACAGATCGTGCAATATAAACATAGTGAACCACAACATGGGGAATTCAGTCTCGCAGATATGACATCGTGACCCGTGAGAAATATTCAGATAGGAGTTGGGATAGTTAAAGGTACCGTATGAATGTTACAGAAATAAAAAAGAGTCTCGCTGGGAAGACAGTCAAAGCTTCAGCATAGAAGCAACTATACGAGCACCCGGCCGGTCGTTTTTAGAATTTACGCCCCGATACCTTATTTACTGCTTCCTCGTGTTTATTTCTGCTATTTTGAATTGCCGGGATGTTCGGTTTGAATTTCGGAGAGTTTTGGGACACTTAGTCCCTAAATGAGAGCTTAAGTCTTGGAAATTTGACCATAGTCAGAACAGTGTGAGACGGCCTCGGAATAGAAATCTGATGGTTCTGTTAGCTCCGTTGGGTTATTTCGGGCTTAGGGGCGTGTTCGGATTGTGTTTTGGAGGTCCGTAGCTAATTTGGGCTTGAAATGCCGAAAGATTGATTTTTGAAGTTTCCGGTTCGATAGTGAATTTTTGATCCGAGGGTCGGAATGGATTTCCGAAAGTTGGAGTAGCTCCGTAGTGTCGAATGTGATGTGTGCGCAAAATTTCAGGTCATTCGGACGAGGTTTGATAGACTTTTTGATCGAAAGCGTATTTTGAGAAATTTGGAGTTCTTAGGCTTGAATCCATGGTTAATTTGAGGTTTCGATGTTGTTTTAGGTGTTTTAAGGATTGGTACAAGTTTGGACAGTGATATTAGACTTGTTGGTGCCTTTAGTTGAGGTCCCGGGGGCCTCGGGATGATTTTGGGTGGCTGAAGGAGGAGGTTTTGGAGCTAAAGTTGCAGCTTCAGCTACTGGTTCTGTCATAACCGCACCTGCGGTTTGGGTTCCGCAGGTGCGGCTCAGTGACCGCAGAAGCGGTAAACTTTCCACAGGAGTGGTACCGCATCTGCGGTCGGGGAGCCGCAGATGCGGAATCTGGGCATTAAGTGATGAGTCGCAGAAGCGACCTTTGTTCCGCAAAAGAGGGATCGCGGAAGGCGTCCCAAGGCCGCAGATGCGGGATCTGCTGGGCAGAATGTCTTAAAAAGGGGTTCCGCGACTTTGGGGTCTATTTCCACCATTTTAATCGTTTTTGGAGCTCTTTGAAGGGGGTTGAGGAAGGATTCGAGTTGAATCACTTGGAGGTAAGATTCTTGGTCTTAAAACTCGTTTCTAATGTGAAATCTACCTAGTAAATCATGGAATCTAGGCCTAAAATTGAAGAATTAGGGCTTGGGATTAAGAGACTTTAACATGAGAATTTGAGGGGTCATTTGGACTCCGATTTCAGTGCTCTTGGTATGTATGACCTCGTGAGAGTGTGAGGATTCTGGAAATATAAATTTCACCCGATTCCAACGTGGGCCCGAGGGGTGTTTTGGTCATTTTACCTAATTTCGCGTATTAGTTTAGAATTTAATTGTAGAATCAGTTACTTGAAGTATTATTTACATTATGAAATTTAATTGAATAGATTTGGGCTATTTGGAGTCGAATACTCGTGGCAAGAACGTGGTTTCGGGTTGATAATTGAGCTGATTCGATGTAAGTGGCTTGTCTAACCTTGTGTGGGGGACTCTCCCCTTAGGATTGATATCGTGATACTTTAAATGCCTTGTACGTGAGGTGATGAGTGCGTACTTGTGCTAATTGTTGGAAATCCGGTTTTCATTAAAAATAGCCTTAAATTGTGTTCTTCCGTTTCTTGCTTACATTATTTGGTAACTTAGTCTGCTGTTAGTCTAGAGAACCATGTCTATTTGACTAAATTGCTCTATTTGTTTTAACTGCCTTACTTGTATTACGTGAAGCATGCTAGGTTAGAGTTACCTGTTTTGCCTTGGTATGAAGTTTAGCTTAATTGAGTATATCCTTTTTCTGCTATTGTTGTGCATTTCGTTTTGGGGCTACGGGAAGGCATCCCGGGAGATCCCCTGTACGTATTTATGATCGAGCTGAGGTGCGGGATACCGAGAGATCCCTGACACATATATTGAGGATACTAAGAGATCCTCGGGATACCAAGAGATCCCTAGCACATATTGAGGATACCCAGAGATCCTCGGGATACCAAGAGATCCCCGGATATACATGTTGAGGATACTAAGGGATCCTCGGGATGAGAGATCCCCGGTTATTTTCCTTGTGATTTTTTGCCTCTGCATCAGTTGTAGTTGTCTTATATCCTGTGATATTTTTACTGTTGCACTTATTTATATTGCCCTTATCTACACTGTCGAACTTTACATTATTATCTAATCTCAGTAGGGCCCTGACCTTCCTCGTCACTACTCGACCGAGGTTAGGATTGGCACTTACTGAGTACCGCTGTGCTGTACTCATGCCCTTCCTGTGCATGTTTTTCATGTGCAGATCCAGGTACCTCTAATTAGACTTACCATCCTTGAGGCGAGGCGATTCTACGGAGACTTCGAGGTATATCTGCCGCATCCGCAGACCGAGGAGTCTCACTCCATCCTCTCTTATAGTGATTAGTACTTCTATCTTTACTGTTGATGTAGATATTCGGAGTTAGAGCATTTTACTATATTCTTAGCTTGTGATTCATGGGTTTCCGGGTCTTGGATTCATGTATTAGTTTTTGGAGAGATTAATATTTAACGGTATTTATTTACTCTACCTCTGTTTTAACTTGTTTTTCTTCCGCAAATTTGGTTTATTTTCCACATTTTTGGCTTACATATTCATAGAGACTAGGTGCCATCACGATGGTTCACGGAGGGCAAACCGGGGTCGTGACAACAATGAAAGACTAGCTGAGGAAATAAGGAAGAAGGCTTCAACCAAAGCATAGTAACTTGAAGAAGAAATGATCTTGTAATGATCGTCTCACTGCCACATTGTATGCACTTCCTAAGAAAGTGGCACCTATCGTGGCTAACGAACAGGAAGAAGAAAATAAAATCTAAAGATGATATTCAAGATCATATGGTTTGTATGGAATTCCAATATGTATGAGCACTAAGGTAAAGCTATGTATGCACACAACAAGGGGGCAGAAAGACCATAAAAAGTAATAGCTTACATTTAAAGAAAGTTGAGATGGAACGAAAGGAATTATTCGATCAATGATCCAAAATTACTTACGTTATGAACACACTTAAGATTTTGGAGTATTATCCACGCAACATATACATTGACATTCTTACAGCCGTAGAAGAGTCCGGTATAAGTTAAAAGAAAGAATTGAGTTCAGGTCCTAGACAAATGATTAAATTGTTAGAAGATTGTATCATGGATATATTCCTTAGCGTCCATGAAAGGCTAAAGTAATAACTAATACCATGAGCCGCAGATCGAAAGATAGCTGAAGCTTATATGAAGGGTGATCAGAAGGAAGAGGAAACTATAGAGTTACATCAACCAAGTAAATCAGGAGCCTGATTATTGGACCCAACAAAAAATTTGGAAATTGTGATTGAGAATATTCCAGAATCACTCTTAATATCATAGGTACAAGACAGATAGTACAACAACCATATTCTATAATGGCTCTACGATAAAGCCAGTTAGAAGAGTACCAGCCTCATCAGAAGTCGATATAAAGCTTCCATCGGATTGTTTATACACCAGAGGTGCAAGTATTATAATAGACCTTCAAGTTGTGGATGTGAATAATACCTATGTGGAAGGGAGGTTATGAAAGAGATAGAAGATGTGATGTGAGATTTTAAGGTAAGTAAGCTAAAGGTGAACAACGTACAACATACTCAGGTGCAGAAGGTTGTGAATAATCTATACTTCAGATAGAAGTCTAAAAGCGCTGGGATTCAGTATCCAGGAATGATAGCGGTGTCCTCAGTGGCATATCTTCCAACCTATGGTTTTTAAATATCGAGAGGTCTAGCTAAAAGAGTAAAGACGAGTTTGAGCCAATGTGATATCTCGCTTGATGTTCCAGAATAATATAAGGAAATATATGGTGCAAACAAGTTGAAAGAAGGTTGCGAATAGTATAAATAGATACGTAGAGGTCGCAAGCCAAAGTATAGTAAAGCGACGAGGTTTTATAATAGGAGTAAGGATGAGAAAGGGCGAGTAAGAAGGTAACGAGAATGGATAAGTTCTCGAGATTAAGATCATGAAAATAAGAGAGCTGATGGTTTCTCTAAGTTATAGAAAGCTCAAATAGCCTGAATTAACTCAAAGGAGTCTAAGACTAATAGCATCTAGAGTGGAATGAGGGTGTGATTGTGATAGAGAAAGGATGACGTTTGGGCCTTCGATGGATTAATGACTCGAAGAGGATTTCATGAATTGTCCAGGACTAAAATACACACGTAAGGTGAGTCATATTGGGATGATATAAAATACGGTTATGGAAGTATAGTATCGCCCCTAGGATGATAAATCTAATTACTCCAGATGTCCCTGATGAGACGTGAGAGCGGAAGTGTTAGATAAGAGATCAAGTTATTAGTGGTAGATGATAGATCAACATTAAGGTGAATCAACAGTGGATAGACAAAAGTCACAATGTATGAGGTGAGATTAGGCCGTCATTCTTAAGATGAACAAGTAATGAAGAAGCATTAAAGGACTTAGATTTATACATATCGATTAAGTAACGAAAGTAACCTGGAGTTCGGTAGCAGACCTCAGTAACGATAAATCGAATTAAGAGTTATGGTATAGTATGACCTACCTAGATGTAATAAAGTCATATGAATGGATAAGCGGATCTATGAAATAAGGTATAACAATATTCATAAGTTCGACAAAGTACCAACCGAAGAACTTCAGTATACCTACAGATGCCCAGAGGGACATTTTATCAAGCTCTGTATATGTTTGCGAAATGTGGCCTAGAGATTGGCTAAAAGCTGGAGGAAAGAGGCGAGAAGAGTCGCATAGGTTCACATAAAAGGAAAAAGTCATACAGTCTGCGTGATAAATGCATCAGACAACATTCAAGGACGAATGTTCCAAAGGGAGGAGTGATGTTACACCCCATGTTTTCGTACGTAAAAGTATGCGATAAGTAAATTGATGAAAGCTCGGAAATGAGATATTAAATCCCACATTTTCATATGTTAAAGTTTCGTCGTAGGTTAATCGACGTAAGCTTGGGAATGAGATTATTTTGAGGTTATAAGTATTACGCTATTTCAAACAAGTGACTGTCACACCTCCTTTTTTACCACCCCGAGGGTAATATAAGGGAGTTTTTCCAATTAAAGTTACATTATTCGAAATGGGATTATTTTATTTAATTTATCAGAGTCGCCACTTGGAATAGTTTATTTGGTGTCCCAAGTCACCGGTTTATTGTAAAATCCCAAATCGAGGAAATTCGACTTTATTAAAAAGTCTGCAAAACCAGAAATTCTAGATAAGGAATTCTGTTAATCCGGGAGAAGGTGTTAGGCATTCCCGGGTTCCGTGATTCTAGCACGGTAGCATAAACTGTTAAAATCGGCCTATTATCTTATTTACTACATGTTTTAAACCTATTATGCATTTTAGCTTCTATAAATGCTTTTAATCGTTTTTTGGAAGATTCAATGCTATATAAAACGCAAAACACCATTTCGGAGTTGTCTACACAAAAGTCACTTCTACACAAAAGTCACTTCTACACAAAAGTCACTCTCCGATCAACTCTTTCAACTTAAGCCTTCAATCTTGGGACTAAGTATCCAAATTCACTCAAAAACTTTGCCGTAAACAATCCAACCACCCAGGCAAGTCAAATAACCACAAACAAACATAAAAGAGGAAATAAAAAGGGAATGAGGCTACAATACACAAAACGACCCGCCGGGTTGTTACATTCTCCCCCTCTTAAATAATCGTTCATCCTCGAATAGGAGTAGAATCATACCTGGAGTCTCAAATAGGTGTGAATAACTGCTCTGCATCTCCCGCTCAGTTCCCAAGTAGCCTCCTCGACCGGCTGACCTCTCCTTTGAACTTTCATTGATGCTATATTCTTTGATCTCAACTTTCGAACATGCTAGTCCAAAATAGCCATCGGCTCTACATGGTATGTCAAATCCCCATCTAATTGTACCGCTCTGAAGTCCAAATCATAAGATGGGTCACCATAATACTTCCGAAGCATAGAAGCATGAGACATTGGGTGAACACCCGATAGACTAGGTGGCAAGGCAAGTCTGTAGGCCACCTCTCCAACTCTCGCAAGCACCTCAAAGGGACCAATATGCCAAGGGCTCAACTTATCCTTCTTCCCGAATCTCATCACACCCTTCATGGGTGAAACACTAAGCAAAACCTTTCCAGCAACCATATATGCAACATCACGAACCTTCCTATCAGCATAACTCTTCCATCTAGACTGTTTTGTGTGAAGCCGCTCCCGGATGAACTATACTTTCTCTAAGGCATCACAGACCAAATTAGTGCCCAACAATCTAGCCTCCCAGGCTCAAACTAACCCTCCGGAGAACCACATCTCATCTCATACAAGGCTTCATAAGGAGCCATCTGGATACTCGACTGAAACTTATTGTTGTAGGAGAACTCTGCTAATGGAAAAAAATGATTCCATGAACCCCTGAAATCAAAAACACAGGCACGTAACATATCTTCCAAGATCGTCCTTTTGAGTATGGAATGATGTACTTAACCAACACGCGTGCCCCATTCTCGCTGCACTGCTCTCTAAAACTGCAATGTGAACTGCATGCCTCAGTCAGAAGTGATGGAAATGGGCACTCCATGCAAGCGGATAATCTCCCCGATGTAGAAGTGAGCCAACCGTTCTGGAGAATAGGAAGTCGTCATCGAAATGAAGTGTGTGGACTTAGTCAATCGGTCCACAATAACCCAAAATGCATCATATTTCCTCAAAGCTCGTGGAAGCCCGACAACAAAATCCATGGTAATACGTTCCCACTTCCACTCCAATATCTCCAATATCTGAACCAATCCTCCCCATTTCTGATGTTCATAGTTTACTTATTGACAATTCAAACACTGTGAGACATAAGCAATGATATCTTTCTTCATTATCTGACACCAATAGTGTTGTTTCAAGTCATGGAACATCTTCATGACGCCTGAGTAAATGGAATAACACGAGCTGTGAGCCTCCTCAAAGATCCAATCTCTTAGTCCACCAACATTTGGAACACAAATAGGCCATTAAGCCACATAACACCATCATCACCAATCACAACCTCCTTAGCACCACCCCTCTTCACCATATCCTTCAACACAAACAACTGAGTATCATTAAATTAGTTAGCCTTGATAAGCTCCAACAATGATGACTGAGCCACAACGCAAGCAAGAACCCAACTAGGCTTAGAAACATCCAGTCTCACAAACTGATTGGCCAAGGCCTGAACATCCATGGTGTAAAGCCCCGTAAAATTATACCAAAAAACACTGATTTCGTGATACTTAAGTAGGCGTACAGGTTAATAGTAGTGGAAAGCTTGCGGTTCGGACTTTTTGGACTAAACAATATGCTTCAGAGTTGAAGGAAATATTTTTGCAGAAGTAGGCATTTCTGCGGCCCATTATGCGGCCGCATAATCACTCTGCGGGCCGCAGAATGGCAGCTGAGTGAAGCAGTCTTTTTGGCCAATTTTGAGGTTAGTTTCGCGGCCAATTATGTGACCCCATAACTATTTTGCGTGCTGCACTTTGGTCGCATAATCGTCCTTGGATTTTTGTGGAGGGAGGTTCTGCGTCGTACTGTGCGACTGCAGAACAGGTCTGGGGGACGCATAACGGCTGCAAAGTGAGGCAGGACAGCTTGTTCCTAGGGCCAACTTTCGCGATCATTTCGTGGGCCACATAATCATTATCCGTACTCATATGCGACCACAGAACCTATTCCGGAGCTTCATTTTTTGGGTTTTAAACCCGACCCTATTTCGTTAAAATACCCACCTTAGACTATTGTGAGCCTATTTCTTGATATCTTTAGAGTGAGAAAGAGTCCTAGAGGGAGAAAGTGTTCTTCGTCAAAAATTTCTCTTCAATTCTTGCTTAAACCTTGGAGATTATCAAGAGAGGCATCTAGGTCTTCTTCCCAAGAGGTAAGTTCTATCCCCCAAACTCCAAATTTCAAAATGTAGCTAGAATGGGCCATTAGTAAGGTAGTTCATGGGGATGGGAGTGCTTACCTTGCATGCATGTATTCTTAAGGTATGTGGGGAGGTTTGATTTAATGATGGAAAAGAATGGGGTGTGGGTTGGTGTAGTCTTTCATAAAAAGGGCCATGAAGCTTTAATACACACATAGAGTTTGATATAATGCTCAAGTGAGCTACAATCATGATCGCTTTCCTAATTTTTTGTTCAATTTTGCTATATTATCAAAATAGATTGAAGTTGCTAATACTCCAGAACATCTTAAAGTTTAAGGGAGCTCAATCGAGGTATGTATGGCTAAACCCCCTTCTTCTTAGAATCAAAACCCCTAGTGTTCGTGCAGTTGGTGTAAGTCCCCAAACTGATAATACTAGAATTGACTATCCCTAATGGGTTGTGTTTAATGATATATGTTCAATAATTATTCTAAATGCTTATCATGGCATCTACCTTTTGAGGATGTGTTTAAATATGTGGAATATGTTTTATGAAAAGTTAAGATTTCATGTCAAAAATGGAATAAAGTTTGTTATGCCAATTTGTATGAAAAGCCTCTATGTGCTTAGGATTTTCCAAGTTTTTTCTTGTGTGTACAAATGCCTTACATGGTAGGCCTTATTGTTGCTGATGATAATGTTATTTGAATGTGTAAAACGGGAAACATGAATTGTGAAATACGGCCAAGTGACAAGAATGACTTAATAAATATGGCTACTTGTGCAAATGTATTGGAAATAGGAAAGAAATCTGAAGTGAGATGATTGGTTGAAAGGCTGATGCCTCAAATGAGATGGCCAAGCCGATCGGGCCGTGATCAGATGCCATGCCGCACATATGGTTGTAACTGTGCTGAAAATGATCGATTGAAATTGTGGATATGGTTGATGCCTCAAATGAGATGACCTAGCCAATCGGGTCGAGATCAGACTCCGTGTAAGAACATGGTGGTATTGTGGGTTGTGGTATGTCGGCACTAAAGTGTCACGCCCCAAATTCGAGGGACATGACCGGCGCCCGACCGGGTAGCCCCAGCCAAGCGAACCTGGATACCTTTCCTAACCCACATGTTACCCCAGGTTTTCCTTACTCAATTATTCCAAGAATTTGCCAAATAATTAATTAAGAACACTTTTTAATTTACGAAACACATCCATACTTGCACAATAGTAATGAAATCACCAACTCGTTACCAATGTATGAAAACACGGATCTACACAAGTTTCAATCCCACATCTACTGTCTACGGAGCCTCTAAAAGTTCAACGAGATAATATAGCATTTGCCGGTAACAAGGCTCCGGCTGTACCTTACACAAAATCAAAATAAGACTCTGAAAACAAGCGACCTGAGCCACGCAGGGCCCCGAGAGTAAAGGGGTTCACGAAAAGCTGATGGAGGACGAAGGGGAGCTACGATCGGTGGACTGGAGTACCTGCTACGGATCCACCTACAATCATAACACGAATGTAGCGCCCCCGGAAAAAGGGACGTCAGTACATTTGAATTGTACTGGTATGCATGAACAAACATTGCTCTAAGTAAACTCGAACCATAAGCAAGTAAGTAGCAGTAATAAAAGTGACAATCAAATCCACAAGGAGGGAACAATTAAGCCAACAGGTATACAATCTCTCCTCCATAAACAAGCATGTAATTGTAATGGAAATAACAATCAAATCCACAAAGAAAGAGCAATTCAACAAGTTTACAATCTCTCCTGTTTCCGCTTCCACATTTCCACATCAATAATTTCACAATTTGTTCATAGTTCATTTCAATAGCGATTTCGATCGCTTTCCAACCTTATTACCTCGGCCACCCTTATTACCTCGGCCACCCTTATCACCACAACCCACACCTTATTTCTTCGTGTTGCGGCGCGCAACCCGATCCCGCCGAACAGTCACAATTCACAAACAACACAACAACAACAACAATTCACAAAGAACAACAACAACAATCCTCAAGAAACAACAACCATGACCCTCGAGGAACAACAACAACAATTTACATGAACTTCCATAGCCATCAAATACCATTTCGTCATATTCAACGACTCATATGCAATTTATGTCACCACAATAATTACCCACAACAAGCCAAATATGTTACTACCACGGTTATTCCGATCACAGCAATTCCCATTTCCTTCCATTACTTGTTTCACAGTTCTTACCACATAGCACATTCACAATCGCAAACTTGGTTTATTTCTAATTACTTACATCAATATAGCGAAAGCACAACCACAATCACCCAACCATACCAATCACAGGAATTTCACAAACAAATCACGTAGAAATCACATACCAAGCACTCAAACACCCAACCAAGGCGATTTTACAAGTTCAAAGTTAGCCATGCATACCTGGAGCCGAGTTCCCTTTTAACTTCTATTTCCAATTCACCAAATGGTCTAGCAATGTCAATCTAGTGCACAAGTTAACGCGTGTGACTTAGAAAAGAAGTTCACAATTTCTAGTCAAACTTATTTAGGTCATCAACCCATCTTTGAACCATCTTTTACTCCTACCCAATTATTCTCACTAGGTTTTAGGTTATTGAATGACATGCATGTATGAGTTCAACCACTATTTTCAAAGACCAATGCATGAGACCCCCCCCCCCCAGCTTAAACCAGAATTTTAACGTGAAAAGGGTTAGGGATGTTACCTGCAAGAAAAGGGGGATGAAGATAAGCTTGAAATTTCCCGGCCCGGATGGTTTTGAAGAATCAAATTTTGGAGAAGATGACTTTCTCTCTCAAGAACCTCTCTTCCTCTCTCTTATTTTGTGCAGAAGATCGTTAAAAATGAAGGGCTGGGGGTGTTTTATTAAAAAGGGGGTCGGGTATAAAATTTAGAAAATAGAAGCTCGAGCAAGATCTGCGGTCGCATTCTGCGATCGCAGAACTGAAATGTGGTCCGCAGATTGGACTGCAAAATTGCCCCCAAAACTCTGATGATTCTGTTTGGGTCTGCGACAGGAATGCGGTCCGCATTCCAGTTATGCGGTCGCATTGTGCGCCGCAGAACTGACCTTCACAAATCCTTGAGGAACTTTTGCGACGATTATGCGGTCCGCATATTGGTTATGCGATCGCATAATAGACCGCATTTTCAACATTAATTTTGACAACTCTTCTGTTCCATTCTGCGGTAGAAATGCGGTCCGCATATCAGTTATGCGGTCGCATTTTGGACCGCATCTTGACCTCAAGTTTCACCAAACCACAGCTTCACTATGCGGTAGGAATGCAGTCCGCATACCAGATCTGCAACCGCATTCTTGACCGCATAATGGCATTTTCTGGAAAAATTGATTCTTTTGATTTTTACAAGCTTAGATCAATACCAAGGGTCCGAACCGCGGCGAGCTTGCTCGCCGCGAAGAATTCTACGCATTCCTAACACATATTCGGAGTCGACACCACAAGATACTAGGTTTCTAGCCAAAAATTTTACGGGGCCTCACATAAAGATCACCCAACCTAATAAGATGTAAATTGATTTGAGAACTTATGTGATCCTTGCTTGGTATTTTAGTATTGTTTGAAGCTCTTATTGTACTCATGGATGTTTCCCCCTTCTATTATTGTTCATTCTCTAGAGATGGTGTTTTAGCTTTACATACTAGTACTATTCGACAGTACTAACGTCCCTTTTGTCGGGGGCGCTGCGTATTTCAATGGATGCAGGCGGTTCCATAGCAGATAGTGTTGATCGCAGTTGTGGTGCATCCTCTTCCCAGCAAGAGTTGGTGATCCCCATTTCATCCCATGGTCATGTACTGTATCTTTTGTTCATATTTTTACCATGTTTTGAGGTATTGTCGGGGCCTTGTTGCCAGCATTGTCATAACTCTCTTTTGTATCTTTAGAGGCTCCGTAGACATTATGTGGGTTGTATATGGGTGTTAGAAAGGTCAACGAATTATGTTGTGTTGGAATCTTGTTCCACTAAACCGTAAAGTGTATGTATTTTGGAACTTAGCAATGATGTAGCAAAATGAAATACATTAGTAATCTTTATACATATATGATCCTCTCTGTCACGCCCCAAACTTGGGCAGCGCGACCGACGCTCAACCGGGTGAACCCGGCTAAGCAAGCCTGTCGGACACTTTCTACCCAACTCACTTACGATGAAGAGAAAGCGTGTTTCCATTAGTTAAACAGTAGAAGGATCATATATACATAAACATTACTAATTCATTTCATTTGCTACATCATTGTTACGTTTCCAAAATACATACACTTACAACTTAGTGGAACAAGAGTCCAAAACACAACATAATCCGTCTGAACTTTCTAGCACCCATACACAACCCACATAATGTTTGCGGAGCCTCTAAATAGAACAAAAGAGTACTACAAAAGTGCCTATAATAAGGCCTCGGCTATACCTGATGTACAATACGTAGAGGACCAACAAATGTATGACCCCGAAATGAAAAGGGGCTCACCAAGACTGCTGGGAGGAGGATGAGCCGCTAACGCTGATCAGCACTACCTGCTATGGAACCACCTGCATCCATTTAAGACGCAGCACCCCTGGCAAAAAGGGACGTTAGTACCATCGAATGGTACTAGTATGTATAACTAAACGCCATCTCATTAGAATGAACAATAATACAAGAAGGAGATAATCATAAGTTCAATAAGGGCTTCAAACAATACTAAAACAACAAGTAAGGGTCACATAAGTTCCCAAATCAATTACCATATTATTAGGTGGGGAAAATCTTTAGTGCCGATATGCCACAATCAACAATACCACCGTGTTCTTACACGGAGTCCGATCTCGACCCGATCGGCTAGGTCATCTCATTCGAGACATCAACCATCTCCACAATTTTAGTTATCATTTTGCAGCACAGTTACCACCATGTGTGCGACATGGCATCCGATCGCGGCCCGATCGGCTATGCCATCTCACTCGAGACATCAACCTTTCAATCAATAATCTCACTTTATATTTCTTTTCCCATCTTTCAATACACTGGCACGAGTGGGCTCATTTATTTTGTTAAGTTTTTCTTGGTACTTGGTTGTATTTCACAATTCAAGTTTCCCTTCGTTACACATTCAAATAACATTTTCATCAACAACAATAAGGACTATCATGTAAGGCATTTGTACACATAAGGGATAAACTTGGAAGATCCTAAGCACATAGAGGCTTTTCATACAAATTTGCATAACAACCTTTATTCGATTTTTGATATGAAATCTTAACAGGTATTCCATATCTTTAAACACATCCTCAAAGGGATAGATGACATGACAAGCATTTAGAACAATTATTGAACCTATGCCATTCAACACAACACATTAAGTCAATTCTAATATGATCAAATTGGGGACTTACACCAACTATACACACACCGGGGGATTCGATTCAAAGAAAAAGGGGTTTTAGCCATACACACCTTGATTGAGCTTCATAAAACTCTAAGATGTTCCGGAATATTAGCAACATCAATCTATTTTAGAAATATAGCAAAATTGAATCCAAAATTAGGAAAATGATCATAATTCTAGCTCACTTGAGCATTACTGTTTTAAGGCCTTTAATGAAAGAATTCATGCATGCAAGATATCCACCCCCCACACCCAATAATTGTCTTACTAATTATCCCTCTTTTTACTATATTTTCAAAATTAAAAGTTAGCGTATAGATTCTTACCTTTAATATGAGAACCTTCTTGATAATCTTCAGGGACACAACAAGAATTGATGGATATTAGTGTGAAGGTTGATCTCTCTCTCTAAGAACTCTTGTGAGCGCGTGATTTTTGCCTCGCTTGAACTATTCCTATAAAACTCTTAAAAATTAGGATTTTTTCTTTAGTATTTGCTTTTAGGGAATTAATTGTATGATGCTTGTTTTGTTAGCATTTTTGTGCGCATTTTTAGTTGTCATAAAAAAAATGAAAAAATAAAAAAAATTATTACAAAATAGCATACATGCATTTAGGACCGAATTCTAGATTTTTAGATTAATTAACATCATTGAAAATAAGAGAAAATAATTAAAAATAGTCCTTTGCATTGTTTTACTTTTAATTTTGATTTTTTCTTAAGTTTTCTTTTTAAAACTTGGATTTGTTTAATTTTTGAGAATTAATTAGTTTTAATTTTAGAGTTTAAATCAGGTCTTGTTTATTTTTTATTTTGTACTTAATAAAATCTAAAAATTGTGAATAAGAAAAGGAAGAAAAGAAGAAAACAAATAAAAAAATTCAATTAATTAAAAAGAACGAATTTTTAGGCTGTTGTATTTGGACCATTTTAATTCATTAGCCCAAAGCCAAAAATCCCCAAAACTGGATCAAACACCCAGCCCAAATTACACCCAAACCCGGTCCAGCCCCGTATTAATAAAACGACACTGTTTTGTTAAGTGTCAATCCTGGCCGTCGAGGATCTTTGATCCTACGGTGAGGAACTAGGTTAATTTTAATATAAAAATGTCGGATAACCCTACCCCCCCCCTAGGTCGTCTCTCTCATTCCCTACTCTAACCAGAGAACTCCCCACCGGTGCCGCCCTAAACCGCCGCCGGAAATCGCTCATAGCGGCGGTCAAGCTCCAAATGAGCCCAAATTTACACCCCTGCACTGTCTTTACCTCCTCAATACAAATCTGTGATTAATTCTCTTCAAATCCCAATCAAATGCCTCAAACACTTGAAACCCTAGGCGACGCCGCCACCGTGCACGGCGGCGCCGCCACCCAAATCCGTCCAAATTAACACCCTTGAACCGCCTTCATCTCCCCTCCAACCCCAAACCCCGTCCCTCGAACCCTCACCAAACTCCTCAAATATCAAATCGAAAATCCGGCCTAAACCCTAAAACCTCCAAATCTCACCAAATTGACATCATATGACCTCCTCACTTCCCTTATGTTGAATCCAGCGTCAGTAGCATTCGAATCTCACCGGAGTGGTTCGAATTTTAAATCTGAAAAGCGGCAGGACTGTAGAAATTATATATCAGTGAGTTTTCTGTTCTTTCTTTCTTCCTTGTTTGATTTTTCTTTTCATGATTTTTGATTTCTACTTTAATGTTCGTTTTTGGTTGATTCTGCCTACACTATTTCTGATTTTTAGTTTAATTTTGTTTTAATTTTTGATGTTGTTGGTTTAATCCAGTGGTCAGTTCTTCGATTTTTACTTTTATTGAGTAGTTTAGTTAAATTCGATTTTTTGTTTTCTGTCCGGTTTTCTTAGAACTAATTTCGATTCTTTGTGATTAATATTTGACTTCGATGCATGATTGTGTATTTGACATGAATTATTCTAGTTTCCATTTTTTTTTACTTGTTGGTTAATGGTTAATTCACTGTTTTGACCATAGGATATTAGTGTTCATTAGGGTTAATGTCCAATTTCAATTAACTAGATTAGTTAGCTCAAATTTTAAACTCTGTTTAGTTATAGCTGATTGATCTCTAGTTTTAGTATTGACTAACTATGGTTGTTTGGTTAGTAAACAAGGCTAGGATAGGTTAGTAAATTTCAGAGTAATTGAAGGGTAGAATAGGAACTCCTAGGTAGAGAATAATGCTGTAGTTGAGAGTAGAACCAACTAGAATCTTCTAGGACCTTACAAAGTAGGGCTTTAGTGTAAATCTCAGTAATTTTAGTGGGATAACTTGAGTAACAAGTCAGCAAATAAAGGGTTAAGAAGAAATAAGTGAAGGACTAATAGTGTAAACAGAAAATGGAAGAGCTGCTCTCATTTTGCCTATAAAAGGCGGTAGATACTGCCTTGTTTTACATGTTTTGCAGCCTAAAAAGAACTCCCCTCCAAATTTTCTCTCTAATCTCCAGATCTGAATTTGAAATTCGAATATTCAAAAACCCAAAAACAGTAGAAAACCTTTAGAAAAAACAAAAATAGCACAAAAACGCCCAGAATGCTGTCCTATTGGAAATCTTAGGTTAATTTTGAGATTTGGTTTTTGAATCGCATCTTCTAGATCAATATTTGGTTGCTGAATTTGTTTGGAAGTTTCCTGGGTCAATCTCGAGTTCATTTGGGTTTTATTCAAGCTGTGTGTGGTTAATTTACTGATCTTATTGGTCTAGCACATGTCCTGGGTTTGAACTTGTTTCTGGGCTGTATTTGAGTCAACTGCTTGTCATTTGCTGCTGCTGACCTATCCTTTCTTCTTATATTGCAATTTCCAGGTACAAATTCTAAACCGTGGTGATGTATATCTAATTTGAGAAGTTGAAAAATGGAAATCCTATCGCTCTGTGCCTGTTGTTTATGTAATCGGCTTAGTTTAGATTAATTTCTCTTTAGTAGCTAAATGTTGTAATTGAACTGGACTGTATGAAATTTTTCGGACTTGCTGTAGTTAATTTGATTGGTTATTTTCGCGTGCTTTAACATAATTGATAGCTTAATTTGTTCATTGTGAGCATGTTGAAAATGATGCTCGGGATAATTAAATCGCTGTTAGCTTTCAGATTTAGAATATTAAGATTAGTCTCACGTGTGTTAGCAGGAGAAGCATAAGTAGTAATATGATTGGACTCGAGCAGTTGAACTGATTTCGTCATATAGCTGAACATCATTTTAGTTAATCATAGCTTCCTATAGTTGCTTGTGGAATTCATAGCTTAATAACTTTATAAATGCTTTAAATCTTGGTTCAGTCTACAAGTACATTTCATAAAAACGTAGGAGGTTGCAATTAGTGAACTGCTGAAATTTTCAGAATAAGTATGCTAAATTCCAAGTGCACATGAGTTGAATATGTATGCAAAATTGGATTAAGGTCAGAAGTAAACTTGTGTGTGGGCTAAACTGGACTCCCTTTAGTTAAATATAGCTTGGGCCTGATTTTCGTTTACACGAGGCCCATGTTTGAGCGCTGTTTCTTTTTACATGCAGATTGGATCTGTTTAAGGCCAGTTTTAAGGCCCAAACCGCTGAAAGCCTCAATGAGGCTGCCTTGTTTAACTTCAACACCCATTTGAACATCTTAGTCATAATAACTGGACGTGACAATTAATTAGGACCTTTAGAGACAATATTAAACAGAAAATCCTAGTTTACTTTAGGTTGGACCCTTAAATAATAAATGGGATGAGCCTCGCCAAACAAAACACATAAATTGCAGGGCCCTCGATAAATGTTTACATAAATACTTAGACTCTGGGATGGGCCGTTTAGCGAATTTCACGGTTTTCCCCAAAGATAATAATGCGATAGTCTCTTTAGGCACACACTTTAAACAATTTTACCTTCCTAAATACGGGTGCACATTTATGTGACCCAAATCCAAATCTCAACGAAGTCGAAATGTGTCAAAAACTGCGGGTGCATTTATGTGACGTGGTTCGAGACGTGTTTTCACGACGTTGCAATTCTCTAAAAAATAATAATAATAAAGTGGTTCAAAGTTAAAAAGCACATAGGTCAAAACATGTATTAAAATCAAATAAATAAGCCAAATATGATAGTTGAGCGACCGTGCTAGAACCACGGAATCCGGGAGTGCCTAACACCTTCTCCCGGGTTAACAGAATTCCTTACTCGGATTTCTGTATCGCGGACTGTTAAACAGAGTTATATTTTCCTCGATTCGGGATTCAACCGGTGACTTGGGACACCATGAATCTCCCAAGTGGCGACTCTGAATCTTAATAAATAACGAATCCCGTTTCGATTATCCTTTAAGTGGAAAAACTCCTTTACGCACTTGCGGGTGTAGTAAGAAAAAAGGAGGCGTGACAGCTCTGGCGACTCTGCTGGGGATAACAAACCTAGAACTTTGGTTCAGGGTTTGAGAATTCGAGCTTAGAAAAATTGTTATGTTTGGCTTTATCTGATTTTCCTACATGTTTCATGCTAAATGTGCTAAATGTTTTACCGCTTTGATATTATTTGAACTGTATATATAAACTGTGCCGAAACCCTTCTCTACTCACCTCCGGGGATGTGCTCACTGGTGGAGACTCCCTATTCTGTTAGTGTCATACCTTGAAATAAGAAAGAGGCCGGACAAGTTACTAAGCTGGACGATCCTGCAGGTCCCCGGTACGTAGCCCCCTCCTCGACTCGAGTTGTCCGCTCGGGTACACAGTCTAGAACCTATACCAAGGTTTTGAACCTAGAATAACTTGACCTCATGCCGGATCCCTAGTAGGAACGCTTATCTGCATCACGTGCATTTTGACTTAGGGGACTCAACACGGGGGTTGGGTCCGTCTAGGCCAGGTGTACCCGGAATAATGGACCATCCTGATGCATCCTATTTATGCACTTATTTGTTTTGGATTCGCATGCTGACCGACTTTGAATATCTGGGAAAAATTGAAAAACAAAAAGAGAAAAAGAAAAATAGCAGTGTGGAGAGTTAATTACCTATACTAGAAAAACAAATGTCCAAGTAGTGCCGAAATGCTGCCGGATTTTTGAGAAAATGAAAGAAAAAGAAGAAAAGTTTTATTTAGATTGTTTTGTTTGCCAATGGAAGAGAAAGACCAAAAAGAGTTTTTTTTCAAATTAGTTTGTTTATTTGCCACTGAAAAAAACGAAAATATAAAAAAGAATCTTGCTTTCAGAAATAGTGTATTTGCCAACAAAAACAAAAACAAAAAGAGTCTTGTCTTCACGTTGTTAGATTTATTTGCCTGAACTACGCAGGTTTGATTCTCACCGGATGTGAGATACGTAGGCAACCCCCATCGGGTCCAACCTCCCCTTTTCAAAAATAGCCAAAAATGCCAAAATTTTTAATTTCGTCATGGATAAGTCGGGTGCCGCCATTCTTGTTTAAAATAAGCCGAATGTCCCCAAAAGGGCGCCGGAAGGCTGTTTTTGCAAGAACAGCCACCTTGAGTCAGTTTCAACGGTTAGCAGGCACAACCTTAAAATCTTCTCCCCGAAGTGCTGAAAGACCGTAATTGCAAAATCGACCATTTGTTGTAAACCGGAAATTTGAACAAAAATAGTGTCATCTTTCATTGTTAGGTCAAAATAAGTGATTAAATCACCTTAATAAATGTGCAGGATGAGCACGACTCAAAATGAATCTTTTTCAATCATGCATAAAATCCCTTTGGAGTTGCGTCTGTGGTGGAACGACTTAGGAGGAGAAGGGCAAGATGAGGTCAAAACCTATCTGAAAGGGCTTACCGGTTTGTTGGAAATTGTGCCTCGGGGAGACATCATCAGAGCATTGGTCACATGTTGGGACCCGGCACATAACGTCTTCCATTTTTCGGACTTTGAGTTAACCCCGACACTAGAGGAAATAGCCGGCTACATCGGAAAAGATGAGGTTCCTTTAAGGCATAAGTACTTAGTGGCCCCAAGAACTGTGGCTATGCACAGATTTTTAGACTCACTGAAAATAAGCAGGACGGTCCATAATGCAGATTTGACAAACGGCTTTTGTACTACACACTTCATATACCACAGATATGGCCATATAGGAGGTTTCAACAACCCGGAAAACAAGATATGTAGCAAAGGGAACCGCCAAAAATGGGAGGAGCATAGACGTTTTGCTTTTATGGTGGTCTTTTTGGGGCTTGTGGTATTTCCAAGGAAAGACGGAAACATTGACATAAAAATAGCCGGGGTCGTCAGCACTCTACTCACTCAAGCCAAAAGTACTCTTGCGCCCATGATATTAGCCGAAATCTTCCGCGCTCTTACAGCCTGCAAAGCCGGGGGAGACTTCTTCGAGGGGTGCAATCTATTGTTGCAAATGTGGATGACCGAACACTTGTGCCGTCGTCCTCAATTCCCGAGTTATGGGTCTACAAAGAAGACATGTATAGAGGAGTTTTACACAAGGATTAAGGGGATCAGCTTGCCCGAGGGATTCCCGGGCTGGACTTCATACTTTCGATACCTCACTGCTAGTCAAATAGAGTGGACATTTGGATGGTTGCCCGTCGATGAAATCATATATATGCCAGCAACGGGGCCACACTTCCTTTTGATGGGTCTTAAGAGTATCCAGCCTTATGCTCCGTATCGGGTTTTAAGGCAACTCGGGAGGTGCCAAATAGTGCCAAAAGATGGCGATCTTAGTGCTCAGGTGGTTGAAATTAGCCCTGACGGACAATTCCCTGAAGCAAGAGTCCTCCAGATCTGGAATGAATGCCAATACTTAAAAGCGGATACTTGCGTACAGGATCGGGCCAAAGGCGAAGTGTCTCCAGGATACCTTGCTTGGTATAGGAGAGAATATGAGCATGAAAGGCCAGCTAAAAGACCTCACATACGGGAGTTTGCCGAATCATCGCAAGAACAGTGGGCTTGGTTAGCTAAAGAAAATGAGTACAGGGCCCGCATAGGAGCATTGGAAAAACAGGTCAAGACCTCCAGTTTGAAAACAGCGTGCAAGCCGCGGCTGATGAGGGCAAGAGAAAGAAATTTTCCAAAGAGAATGAAGCCTTACGAGCCCAAATCCAAAAGATGAAGTTAGCGGCCGAAAATCCTGTCAGGAGTGCCAAAGATACAAAGCTTATAGAAAATCTAAGGCAAAAAGTGAATGACTACAGTTTTGACCTCAACAAAGCAGAAAGGGAATTAGTTGGGGTTCGAAAACAATTGGCTAAAAATGCAGAAGAACGGGCCCGCATGGTTAAGCAGTTGAGAGAAGAATACGATAATGAGGTCACAGGATTAAAGAAAAAGGTCATTGCCACAGAAAACAGAATGATCAAACAGGCAAAAGAATTCAAAGTTGAAAGAGAGCACTGCTATATATGGACTTGCAACAACTCCAGGAACAAAACCAGATAGCCGAGCAAACTTTGGAGGCTAGGGCCCAACAGATAGGGCGGTTGCTTCAAGAAAAAGGCAGAATCAGAGAGAGGATCTTAACCGTTGCTCATTCTATTACTAGGAAATGCCAAATGTGCGAGAACATGACCCGTACCACCTTCTTTGCATCAGTGACGATATTTGTGAAGCAGATAATGAGTGACCTGGACAGACTTCAAGGGGAACTTGCATATAGGCCCGCGGCGAGACCGAACGATGTCCCGCGGGCACCAGGAGCTTTAATGTATTCATGATTGTCTTTTGAGTCTGTATTTCTTTTTCTACTAGAGTTTGTCATTTGAGTCTGTTCTACCGGAGTCTGTATTTCCTTAAAAGTTAGTCAGTTGATTGAGTTTGTATTTTTGTTTGAACTAGAATAGGGATGGTGGAGTCTGTAGTTCTTTTCTGCGTCAGAGTCTGGTAGTTGTTTGGTTTGTCCACTTTGAGTCTTTGTAATAGACGTAGTTGCTATCAATAAAATTGAAATTCCCAAAAATATGTTTGCTTCTACTTTACATTTATTCTTCACGAACTACGCTTGGTCTGATTCACGCGGGGTCGTGATACGTAGGCAATCTCCATAGGATTCGACCGTAACCAAACAATAAAATGGAAAAATAGGAGAGAAAATGCAACAAAAGAGAGCGACAAGAAACAACGGAAAAAATAAAAAGGAAGTGGCACATAGAAATAAGGAAACGCCGGGATGACGCATGCAACCAAGCAACGGCATAATAGAAATGGTTAACTGCTTAGGTGCATTCATTCCCCAATGTGCGGTCATCTATATGTTAATGCCCTAACCGCTAACAAAGTTGTTGTTGATGAGTCCAGGAAAGTGGTTAAGTTGACGGGCATTCTGGCAACCCATCCCTACAACACCCGCTCTAAGGATAAGTCAAACATGGTCAACCAGGAATTGGAAGCAAGCATTGTCGACCCGTCTAGGGAGGAGGAAGTAGTGGACGTTAATGCAATGAAGGAGGAGATGTATAAACTGAAGCAACAAATGGCCGAGATGTACCAGGCCTGGTCGAAGGGACATCCACCACCAACTTATCCTGCTAACCCCACCTACCTCCCACCACTAGCTCAGCCTCAAGATCCTCCCACAGTGAACTCATCACCGCTTTCCCTACTTACCAGCAGTACTACGGAACCACCTCTCAAACACCACCACCTCCACCACCCAAACAAATTCCATGCCCTCCACCACCAACTACTCCTGTGTTTGTGGCTCCCCCACCTGCCGCATTACACAGGTCTTCTAGCGAACCTTTGTTCCAAACCCATGATAACCAGTATTACCCACCCGAAGCCACTTTCAAACCACCAGAGCCATGCCCTTACACTCCCCGCCTTGATCTCTCAGCAGAAGAAGAAAAGCCTCCCAAAAACCCTGAGCAAGAGGAAATGATACGGAAGGTTAAGAGCTTAGAACAGTCATTCCGAAATATGCAGGGGCTCGGAGGACAAGTGAGTGTAGCCTACAAGGACTTGTGCTTGTTTCCTGATGTCCAGTTGCCAGCAGGATTCAAGCTACCCAAGTTTGACCTATATGATGGACATGGTGATCCGGTGGCCCACTTAAGGGGGTTCTGCAGCAAGATGAGAGGAGCTGGAGGAAGGGACGAGTTATTGATGGCTTACTTTAGTCAAAGTCTAAGTGGAGCAGCTTTGGAGTGGTACACATGACAGGATCATGCTCGATGGTACACTTGGGACGATCTGGCCCAAGCATTTCCATGTCATTTGCAGTACAATCTCGAAATTGTCCCGGACCGTCTGTCACTGACTAAAATTGAGAAGAAGCCCGGAGAAAGCTTCAGAGAATATGGTTTCCGGTGGAGAGAGCAGGCGGCAAGAGTCGATCCTCCAATGAAAGAGAGCGAGATGGTTGATTATTTCCTACAGGCTTTGGAACCCACCTACTATGGTCACGTGGTGTCAACAGTAGGAAAATCTTTCAACGAGGTCGTGAAAATGGGAAGTATGGTGGAAGAGGGTCTCAAGTCTAACAAGATTATGAGCTATTCAGCAATCAAAGCAACTACCCAGGCTATTCAGAGCGGCACTGGAGGAGTATTGGGAAAGAAGAAGAAAGAAGAGGTTGCAGTAGTGGAAGCGAGAGCTTGGTCCAGAGGTCCATCACCATATTATCACCAACCTCGCCCTCACCCCCAAACCTACCCACACACCCCATATGGCCCACCGCAGCACTATTACCCACCTCCTGTCCCCAATTTCTCTGTCCACCATGCCCAGACATACCCCCAACCTCCTACCCATGCACAATGGTATGCACCCACCCCACAAAATACTTACCCAGCTCAAAACACCTACCCATCCCCAAGAACCAAAAGAAATCCCACTAGAACCGGCTTTCGACCTAACCTTGCATTTAAGAATGATAGGCTGCAAAAGAAGAAGACTTTCACTCCCTTGGGTGAATCTTACACTAGCTTGTACCACAGATTGAGACAGTTGGGCATGCTGAGTCCGATTGAACCCAAATTTCCAAATCCTCCCCCAAGGAATCTGGACCACTCTGTGAGTTGTGAGTATTGCTCAGGTGCGCCGGGACATGACACAGAAAAATGCTGGCACTTGAAAACGGCCATCCAGGAGCTCATTGAGACCCGCCAAATTGAAGTGCAAGCCCCAGAAACGCCTAACATCACCCAAAATCCATTACCAACCCATCACGAGACCCATATGATTGAGCTAGTCCAAAAGGGAGAGCATAAGAAGCCGTCACAAACCGTAATGATGACCAGGCTAGTGAGGATAGATGAAATGAGAAACTAACAAAGGGGAGAGAATTGATCAAGGTAGAAGAAACAGTTAGCAAACCAGTTGTAGTGATAAAGAAGGAGCTTTTGAGCAGTGTTGCAGAAAAACAAGAACCAGCTAAAGTGGTAGTGCCGGGGGCAGCTGTCAAGCCCGTTGTGATTGTAAAAGGGGCTCGCACAGAGCCGGTTGTCATCAAGCCAGTGACTCAGCTACCAGTAATCAGCGAAAAGGCCGTCCCATGGAATTACGGCCGAGTGACAGTGATGTATCAGGGAAAGGAAGTTAAGGAAGAAGTTTGTGAAACCCATGGGCTGACTCGCTCAGGAAGATGCTTTGCTCCTGACAAGCTGAGAAAGGCTAAAATCACCAAAGATAATCCAGTATCAGTAAAGAAAGCTGTAACTGAAGAAGAGGCAGAAGAATTCTTGAAGAAGATGAAGGCACAAGATTATTCCATTGTAGAACAGTTGAGAAAGACCCCGGCACAGATCTCATTGCTATCATTACTGATCCACTCAGATGAGCACCGCCAGGCATTGATGAAAATTTTGAATGAAGCCCATGTTCCTGATAAGATTTCTGTGAACCATCTAGAGAAAATAGCAAACAAGATTTTTGAAGTCAACAGGGTTACATTTTCTGATGATGAGCTGCCTTTGGAAGGCACTGAACATAATAGAGCACTCTACCTCACGGTGAAATGTGAAGACTCTGTGGTCACCCGGGTGCTAGTTGATAACGGGTCCAGTGCAAACATTTGCCCTCTTTCTACCCTGGAAAAGTTAAAGGTGGACAGTGAGAGAATCCACAAAAATAGTATTTGCATACGAGGATTTGACGGAGGAAGCAAGGACACAGTCGGGGATATAGTATTGGAACTGACGATAGGTCCGGTTGAATTCACCATGGAGTTCCAGGTGCTCGACGTGGCCGTCTCTTACAATCTCTTGTTAGGCCGACCCTGGATCCATGCAGCAAAGGCAGTGCCATCTACCTTGCACCAGATGGTTAAATTCGAGCGGGACAGGCAAGAGATTGTGGTGCATGGGGAAGATAGTTCGTGTACTCTAGGTGGTGCTATTGTGCCTTTCATAGAAGCTGAGGATGACAAAGGCCCATGGGTTTATCAAGTCTTTGATACGGTATCGATTGAAAAGATCCCAGAAGGGAAGTGTATTCATGTGCCAAAGGTAGCTGCTGCATCCGTCATGGTTGCGTCGGAAATGCTGAAGAACGGATTTGTACCTGGAAAAGGCTTGGGTGCTTCTTTACAAGGCATCGTACAACCCGTATCCCTTCCTGCAAACCTAGATACTTTTGGTTTAGGTTTCAAGCCCACTGCTGCAGACATAAGGCGAGCTAGAAAAATGAAAAAGAAAGCATGGACCCTTCCAAAACCTATTCCCCGCCTTTCCCGTTCCTTTGTCAGGCCTGGTACTAAGAAGCGCCTAGCAACAGCAATGCCCAGTGGTATGGTTGATCCCGACAAGGAACTGATCGAGAGGTTTGAAAAGCTGTTTGATGAGGTGAATGTATTGGAGGCCGGAGAGGGTCCAAGCAAGGCAGATGTTCAGTTCGTGGGGCCCCAGGCAAAGCTTAACAATTGGGAAGCAACTTCCTTTCCTACCCGGAGGGAGTCTTGGTAGTTAATTTTGATTTCCTTTCAGTTTAATCTGGGTTATTTCCAAGGTTGTAATTCGGATGCTATGTTCCGTCCGTTTGGATGAGTTAAACCTTGTTATCTTAAATATTAATGAAATGCAATTTCCCTCCTTTTCATTCCTGATAGTTTTTATTTTGTCTTTCTTTTCTTTCTTGTACAGTCCCTTTTACGTTGGTTTCGGTGATGTGTCATGCATAAGGAGTCTTCAGCCCAGTCTTAAATGCCAATCTAACTCAGACATAATAATACAAGAAATTGAGTGTGGTTACGAAATAGAATATGATGATGAGAAAGCTTTTGAGGAAATCAGTAAAGAATTAAGCCATTTTGAAGAAAAACCCAAACCTAATCTGAATGACACAGAGGCAATCAATTTAGGGGATCAGGAGAATGTGCGGGAAACGAAAATAAGTGTCCATTTGGAGCCTCAGCTCAGAGAAGAGATAATTAAAGCACTGTTTGAGTACAAAGATGTTTTTGCATGGTCATATGATGACATGCCAGGTTTAAGCACTGATTTGGTGGTCCACAAATTGCCCACTGACCCAGCATGTCCTCCTGTCAAGCAGAAGCTATGGAAATTTAACATAGACATTAGTGTGAAAATCAAAGAAGAGGTCACCAAGCAGTTTGAGGCAAAGGTCATCCGGGTCACACAGTATCCCACCTGGTTAGCCATTGTTGTGCCTGTGCCAAAGAAGGATGGAAAGACCAGAGTGTGTGTAGATTACCGTGACCTCAATAAGGCAAGTCCGAAAGACAACTTCCCACTACCAAATATCCACATATTGATTGACAATTGTGCCAAACATGAGATTGGTTCCTTCGTGGATTGTTATGCGGGCTATCACCAGATTTTGATGGATGAGGAGGATGCGGAAAAGATGGCATTCATCACGCCTTGGGGAACGTATTATTATAGGGTCATGCCATTTGGGTTGAAGAACGCAGGGGCAACGTATATGAGGGCGATGACCACCATGTTCCATGACATGATACATCGGGAAATTGAGGTCTATGTAGATGACGTGATCATAAAGTCGAGGAAACAATGTGACCATGTCAAGGACTTGAGGAAATTCTTCCAGAGACTCTGCAGGTACAACCTCAAACTTAATCCAGCAAAGTGTGCATTTGGAGTCCCATCTGGGAAGTTGTTGGGATTCGTGGTAAGTCGGTGCGGCATTGAGTTAGACCCGTCCAAGATCAAAGCCATTCAGGAGCTACCACCGCCGAGGAACAAGAAAGAGATGATGAGTTTGCTTGGCAGGTTGAATTACATCAGCAGGTTCATTGCCCAGCTCACAACGACTTCGAGCCCATCTTTAAGCTGCTAAAGAAAGATGCTGCGGTCAGATGGACGAATGAATGTCAAGCAGCATTTGACAAGATTAAGGAGTATTTGGCTAGTCCACCCGTGTTGGTCCCGCCGGAGCCGGGAAGATCCTTGATCTTTTATCTGACAGTTTTGGATAATTCTTTTGGTTGTGTACTGGGGCAGCATGACATCACAGGAAAGAAAGAGCAGGCGATTTACTACCTCAGCAAGAAGTTCACATCATATGAGGTGAAGTACACTCAACTCGAGAGGACGTGTTGTGCCTTAACATGGGTAGCGCAGAAGTTGAAACATTACTTGTCAGCATATACCACCTATCTCATCTCTCGGTTGGACCCGTTGAAGTACATTTTTCAGAAACCCATGCCCACAGGGAGGCCGGCGAAATGGCAAATCTTGCTTACGGAGTTTGATATTGTCTACGTGACCTGGACTGCAATGAAAGCACAAGCGCTGGCTGATCATTTGGCCGAAAATCCAGTTGATGATGAATATGAACCTTTGAAAACATACTTCCCCAATGAGGAGATAATGCATGTTGAAGAATTAGAACGAGTCGAGAAGCCAAGATGGAAACTGTTCTTTGATGGGGCTGCCAATGCCAAAGGCGTCGGGATAGGATCAGTACTGATTTCCGAGACAGGGCAACACTACCCTGTCACTGCTCAACTGCGTTTCTATTGCACCAATAACATGGCTGAATACGAGGCATGTATCTTGGGTTTGAGATTGGCTATAGACATGGGTGTCCAGGAAATCTTGGTCATGGGTGACTCGGATCTTCTGGTACACCAGATTCAAGGTGAATGGGAGACACGAGATTTGAAGCTCATACCGTACCGACAGTGTTTGCATGAACTTTGTCAACGGTTTCAATCAATAGATTTCAGGCATATTCCAAGGATTCACAATGAGGTTGCTAACGCTTTGGCTACTTTGGCGTCAATGTTGCATCATCCAGACAAGGCTTATGTGGACCCATTGCAAATTCAGGTTCGAAATCAGCATGCCTATTGTAATATGGTGGAAGAAGAACTTGATGGTGAGCCGTGGTTCCATGATATCAAAGAATACCTCCGGATGGGAGTGTATCCAACACAAGCTACAGGGGATCAAGAGAGAGCAATACGACGCTTGGCAAGCGGCTTTTTCTTCAGTGGGGGGGTGTTGTACAAGAGAACCCCAGATCTTGGATTATTGAGATGCATGGATGCTAAACAGGCTACAGTTATCATGGCCGAGGTACATGCGGGAGTTTGTGGACCTCATATGAGCGGATATGTATTGGCAAAGAAGATTCTTCGAGCGGGTTATTATTGGCTTACTATGGAACGGGATTGCATCAGTTTCGTGCGCAAGTGTCATCAACGTCAGGTACATGGAGATTTGATTCATTCTCCACCATCTGAATTGCATACAATGTCGGCACCATGGCCGTTCGTTGCTTGGGGAATGGATGTCATTGGGCTGATCGAGCCAGCGGCGTCAAATGGGCACAGGTTCATTCTGGTAGCTATTGATTATTTCACTAAGTGGGTTGAAGCGAAAACTTTCAAGTCTGTGACCAAGAAGGCAGTGGTCGATTTTGTGCATTCGAATATCATCTGTCGGTTTGGGATCCCGAAGGTAATCATCACGGACAATGGGGCCAATCTCAACAGTCATTTGATGGCAGAGACATGTCAGCAATTTAAGATCACGCACCGCAATTCCACCCCATATCGTCCTAAGGCGAATGGAGCGGTCGAAGCAGCTAACAAGAACATCAAGAAAATACTTCGGAAAATGGTAGAGGGGTCCAGGCAATGGCATGAGAAGTTACCTTTCGCCCTTTTAGGTTATCGCACTACTGTCCGCACTTCAGTAGGGGCAACTCCTTATTCACTGGTGTATGGCACTGAGGCAGTAATACCCGCAGAGGTTGAAATCCCGTCCCTTCGGATTATTGCCGAGGCGGAAATTGATGATGTTGAATGGGTTAAAGCCCGCTTGGAACAACTAAGTTTGATTGATGAAAAGAGATTGGCAGCAGTATGTCACGGTCAGTTGTACCAACAGAGAATGGCAAGAGCATATAACAAGAAAGTGCGTCCGCGGAAGTTTGAAGTAGGGCAATTGGTGTTGAGGCGTATCTTACCTCATTGGGCTGAGGCAAAAGGAAAGTTCGCCCCGAACTGGCAGGGGCCATTTGTTGTAACCAGAGTGTTGTCCAATGGCGCATTATATTTGACAGATGTGGAAGGAAAATGTGTAGAAATGGCTATCAACTCTGATGCAGCCAAGCGATACTATGTATGATTTCTTGGTTTAATTGTACTTTATTGCATTTGGCATATTTTTGAGATGACGAAGGTATTTTGTTCTGCTATCCAAACACTTTATCCTTTATTACCCCTTTTGAGCCTCATTTACTTTCTTTCGTACCCCTCTTTCGGAATCAATAACAACTCGGAAGCTCGAGCAAGAAAAATCAGTGAAGAAATAAGAAAACACGGTCCAACGGAAAGAAAAGGAAAAAAGAAAGAAAGAAAAAAAAAGAAAAAAGAAAAAGTCAAAAAGAAAAAAAAAAGAAAAGAAAAATGAAGAAAAGAAAAGAAAGAAAAGAAATGAAAAGAAAGAAAAGAAAGTGGAAGAAAATGAAAGATTGCAACAACAAAGTAATTCCTATGACCTGAACTACGTTTGACTTGATCCCGAAAGGGTACGTAGGCAGCCTCTCCCTGAGGTTCAGTCACATCAAAACAAAATCCCAAAAGTCCCCACGAAAAACTGGGGCAGCAGTTATGGTTGTGCAAGAAAGTTGATTCCGAAAGTTGTAGTTGTGAACCCATATTGAATTGTTTTAGAGCCTTTTATACCCTTTCTTTCTAACCCTATCCAAAAGCTGCATTATGGTCCAAAGAAAGACCTTNATTGTCTTTTGAGTCTGTATTTCTTTTTCTACTAGAGTTTGTCTTTGGGTCTGTATTTCCGTTCTACTGGAGTCTGTATTTCCTTTTCATTAAAAGTCAGTCAGTTGATTGAGTATGTATTTTTGTTTGAGCTAGAATAGGGATAGTGGAGTCTGTAGTTCTTTTCTGCATCGGAGTTTGGTAGTTGTTTAGCCTGTCAGTTTTGAGTTTTTGTAATAGACGTAGTTGCTATCAATAAAATTGAAATTCCCAAAAAATATTTTTGCTTTACATTTATTCTTCACGAACTACGCTCGGTCTGATTCACGTGGGGTCGTGATACGTAGGCAATCTCCATAGGATTCGACTGTAACCAAATAATAAAATGGAAAATGCAAAAAGAGGGAGTGGCAAGAAACAATGGAAAAATAAAATAGAAGTGGCACATGGACATAAGGAAACGCCGGGATGACGCATGCAACTAGGCAAAGGCATAATAGAAATGGTTAACTGCTTAGGTGCATTCATTCCCCAATGTGAGGTTATCTATCTGTTAATTCTCTAACCGCTAACAAAGTTGTTGTTTATGAGTCCAGGTAAGTGGTTAAGTTGACTGGCATTCTGGCAACCCATCCCTACAACACCCGCTCTAAGGATAAGTCAAACATGGTCAACCAGGAATTAGAAGCAAGCATTGTCGACCCGTCTAGGGAGGAGGAAGTAGTGGATGTTAATGCAATGAAGGAGGAGATGTATAAACTGAAGCAACAAATGGCCTAGATGTACCAGGCCTGGTCGAAGGGACATCCACCACAGCCTATCCTGCTAACCCCACCTACATCCCACCACTAGCTCAGCCTCAAGATCCTCCCACAGTGAACTTATTTCTGGCTTTCCCTACTTACCAGCAGTACTACGGAACCACCTCTTAAACACCACCACCTCCACCACCCAAACAAATTCCATGCCCTCCACCGCCAACTACTCCTGTGTTTGTGGCTCCTCCACTTGTCGCATTACACAGGTCTTCTAGCGAACCTTTGTTCTAAACCCATGATAACCAGTATTACCCGCCCGAAGCCACCTTTAAACCACAAGAGCCATGCCCTTACACTCCCCGTCTGGATCTCTCGGCTGAAGAAGAAAAGCCTCCCAAAAACCCTGAGCAAGAGGAAATGATACGGAAGGTTAAGAGCTTAGAACAGTCATTCAGAAATATGCAGGGGCTCGGAGGACAAGTGAGTGTAGCCTACAAGGACCTGTGCCTGTTTCTTGATGTCCAGTTGCCAGCAGGATTCAAGTTACCCAAGTTTGACTTATATGATGGATATGGTGATCCGATGGCCCACTTAAATGGGTTCTGCAGCAAAATGAGGGGAGCTGGGGGAAGGGACGAGTTATTGATGGCTTACTTCAGTCAAAGTCTAAGTGGAGCAGCCTTGGAGTGGTACACACGATAGGATCATGCTCGATGGTAAACTTGGGACGATCTGGCCCAAGCATTTGCATGTCATTTGCAGTACAATCTCGAAATTGTCCCGGACCGTCTGTCACTGACTAAAATTGAGAAGAAGCCCGGAGAAAGCTTCAGAGAATATGGTTTCCGGTGGAGAGAGCAGGCGGCAAGAGTCGATCCTCCAATGAAAGAGAGCGAGATGGTTGATTATTTCCTACAGGCTTTGGAGCCCACCTACTATGGTCACCTGGTGTCAGCAGTGGGAAAATCTTTCAACGAGGTAGTGAAAATGGGAAGTATGGTGGAAGAGGGTCTCAAGTCTAACAAGATTATGAGTTATTCGGCGATCAAGGCAACTACCCAGGCTATTCAGAGCGGCACTGCAGGAGTATTGGGAAAGAAGAAGAAAGAAGAGGTTGCAGTAGTGGAAGCGAGAGCTTGGTCCAGAGGTCCATCACCATATTATCACCAACCTCGCCCTCATCCCCAAACCTACCCACACACCCCATATGGCCCACCGCAACACTACTACCTACCGCCTGTCCCCAATTTCTCTGTCCACCATGCCCAAACATACCCCCAACCTCCTACCCATGCACAATGGCGCGCACCCACCCCACAAAATACTTACCCAGCTCAAAACACCTACCCACCCCCGAGAACCAACAGAAATCCCACTGGAACCGGTTTTCGACCTAACCCTGCATTTAAGAATGATAGGCTGCAAAAGAAGAAGACTTTCACTCCATTGGGTGAATCTTACACTAGCTTGTACCACAGATTGAGACAGTTGGGCATGTTGAGTCCGATTGAACCCAAATTGCCAAATCCTCCCCCAAGGAATCTGGACCACTCTGTGAGTTGTGAGTATTGCTCAGGTGCGCCGGGACATGACACAGAAAAATGCTGGCACTTGAAAACGGCCATCCAGGAGCTCATTGACACCCGCCGAATTGAAGTGCAAGCCCCAGAAACGCCTAACATCACACAAAATCCATTTTCAACCCATCACGAGACCCATATGATTGAGCTAGTCCAAAAGGGAGAGCATAAGAAGCCGTCACAAACCGTAATGATGACCAGGCTAGTGAGGATAGATGAAATGAGAAACTAACAAAGGGGAGAGCATTGATCAAGGTAGAAGAAACAGTTAGCAAACCAGTTGTAGTGATAAAGAAGGAGCTTTTGAGCAGTGTTGCAGAAAAACAAGAACCGGCTAAAGTGTAGTGTCGGGGGAAGCTGTCAAGCCCGTTGTGATTGTAAAAGGGGCTCGCACAGAGCCGGTTGTCATCAAGCCAGTGACTCAGTTACCAGTAATCAGTGAAAAGGCCGTCCCATGGAATTACGGCCGAGTGACAGTGACGTATAAGGGGAAGGAAGTTAAGGAAGAAGTTTGTGAAACCCATGGGCTGACTCGCTCAGGAAGATGCTTTGCTCCTGACGAGCTGAGAAAGGCTAAAATCACCAAAGATAATCCAGTACCAGTAAAGAAAGCTGTAACTAAAGAAGAGGCAGAAGAATTCTTGAAGAAGATGAAGGCACAAGATTATTCCATTGTAGAACAGTTGAGAAAGACCCCGGCACAGATCTCATTGCTATCATTACTAATCCACTCAGATGAGCACCGCCAGGCATTGATGAAAATTTTGAATGAAGCCCATGTTCCTGATAAGATTTCTGTGAACCATCTAGAGAAAATAGCAAACAAGATTTTTGAAGTCAATAGGGTTACATTTTCTGATGATGAGCTGCCTTTGGAAGGCACTGAGCATAATAGAGCACTCTACCTCACGGTGAAATGTGAAGACTCTGTGGTCACCCGGGTGCTGGTTGATAACGGGTCCAGTGCAAACATTTGCCCTCTCTCCACCCTGGAAAAGTTAAAGGTGGACAGTGAGAGAATCCACAAGAATAGTATTTGCGTGCGAGGATTTGATGGAGAAGGCAAGGACACAGTTGGGGATATAGTGTTGGAACTGACGATAGGTCCGGTTGAATTCACTATGGAGTTCCAGGTGCTCGACGTGGCCGTCTCTTACAATCTCTTGTTAGGCCGACCCTGGATCCATGCAGCAAAAGCAGTGCCATCTACCTTGCACCAGATGGTTAAATTCGAGTGGGACAGGCAAGAGATTGTGGTGCATGGGGAAGATAGTTCGTGTACTCTGGGTGGTGCCATTGTGCCTTTCATAGAAGCTGAGGATGACAAAGGTCCATGGGTTTATCAAGTCTTTGATACGGTATCGGTTGAAAAGATCCCGGAAGGGAAGTGTATTCCTGTGCCAAAGGTAGCTGCTGCATCCGTCATGGTTGCGTCGGAAATGCTGAAGAACGGATTTGTACCTGGAAAAGGCTTGGGTGCTTCTTTACAAGGCATCGTACAGCCGGTATCCCTTCCTGCAAACCTGGATACTTTTGGTTTAGGCTTCAAGCCCACTGCTGCAGACATAAGGCGAGCTAGAAAGAATGAAAAAGAAAGCATGGACCCTTCCAAAACCTATTCCCCGCCTTTCCCGTTCCTTTGTCAGGCCTGGTACTAAGAAGCGCCTAGCAACAGCAATGCCCAGTGGTGTGGTTGATCCCGACGATGAGCTGATTGAGAGGTTTGAAAAGCTGTTTGATGAGGTGAATGTGTTAGAGGTCGGAGAAGGTCCAAACAAGGCATATGTTTTGTTCGTGGGGCCCCAGGCAAAGCTTAACAGTTGGGAAGCAACTCCCCTTCCTACTCGGAGGGAGTCTTGGTAGTTAGTTTTGATTTCCTTTGAGTTTAATCTGGATTATTTCCAAGGTTGTAATTTGGATGCTATGTTCCGTCCGTTTGGATGAGTTAAACCTTGTTATCTTAAATGTTAATGAAATGCAATTTCCTCCTTTTTCATTCCTGATAGTTTTTATTTTGTCTTTCTTTTCCTTCTTGTACAGTCCCTTTTACGCTGGTTTCAGTGATGTGTCATGCATGAGGAGTCTTCAGCCCAGTCTTAAATGCCAATCTAACTCAGACATAATAATACAAGAAATTGAGTGTGATGACGAAATAGAATATGATGATGAGGAAGCTTTTGAGGAAATCAGTAAAGAATTAAGCCATTTTGAAGAAAAACCCAAACCTAATCTGAATGACACAGAGGCAATCAATTTAGGGGATCAGGAGAATGTGCGGGAAACGAAAATAAGTGTCCATTTGGAACCTCAGCTCAGAGAAGAGATAATTAAAGCACTGTTTGAGTACAAAGATGTTTTTGCATGGTCATATGACGACATGCCAGGTTTAAGCACTGATTTGGTGGTCCACAAATTGCCCACCGACCCAGCATGCCCTCCTGTCAAGCAGAAGCTAAGGAAATATAAAACAAACATTAGTGTGAAAATCAAAGAAGAGGTCACCAAGCTGTTTGAGGCAAAGTTCATCCGGGTCACACGGTATCCAACCTAGTTAGCCAATGTTGTGCCTGTGCCAAAGAAGGATGGAAAGACCAGCGTGTGCGTAGATTACCGTGACCTCAATAAGGCGAGTCCAAAAGAAAATTTCCCACTGCCAAACATCCATATATTGATCGAAAATTGTGCCAAACATGAGGTTAGTTCCTTCGTAGATTGTTATGCGGGCTATCACCAGATTTTAATGGATGAGGAGGATGCGGAAAAAATGGCATTCATCACTCCTTGGGGAACGTATTGCTATAGGGTCATGCCATTTGGGTTGAAGAACGCAGGGGCAACGTATATGAGGGCGATGACCACCATGTTCCATGACATGATACATCGGGAAATTGAGGTCTATGTAGACGACGTGATCATAAAGTCGAGGAAACAATGTGACCATGTCAAGGACTTGAGGAAATTCTACCAGAGACTCCGCAGGTACAACCACAAACTTAATCCAGCAAAGTGTGCATTTGGAGTCCCATTTGGGAAGTTGTTGGGGTTTATGGTGAGTCGACACGGCATTGAGTTAGACCCGTCCAAGATCAAAGCCATTCAGGAGCTACCACCGCCAAGGAACAAGAAAGAGGTGATGAGTTTGCTTGGCAGGTTGAATTACATCAGCAGGTTCATTGCCCAGCTCACAACGACTTGCGAGCCCATCTTTAAGCTGCTAAAGAAAGATGCTGCGGTCAGATGGACGGATGAATGTCAAGCAGTATTTGACCAGATTAAGGAGTATTTGGCTAGTCCACCTATGTTGGTCCCGCCGGAGCCGGGAAGACCCTTGATCCTTTATCTGACAGTTTTGGATAATTCTTTTGGTTGTGTATTGGGGCAGCATGACATCACAGGAAAGAAAGAACAGGCGATTTAGTACCTCAGCAAGAAGTTCACATCATATGAGGTGAAGTACACTCAACTTGAGAGGACGTGTTGTGCCTTAACCTGGGTAGCGCAGAAGTTGAAACATTACTTATCAGCATATACCACCTATCTCATCTCTCGGTTAGACCCGTTGAAGTACATTTTTTAGAAACCCATGCCCACACGGAGGCTGGCGAAATAGCAAATCTTGCTTACGGAGTTTGATATTGTCTACGTGACCCGGACTATAATGAAAGCACAAGAGCTGGCTGATCATTTGGCCGAAAATCCAGTTAATGATGAATATGAACCTTTGAAAACATACTTCCCCGATGAGGAGATAATGCATGTTGAAGAAATAGAACAAGTCGAGAAGCGAGGATGGAAACTGTTCTTTGATGGAGCTGCCAACGCCAAGGGTGTCGGGATAGGAGCAGTACTGATTTCTGAGACAGGGCAACACTACCCTGTCACTACTCAACTTCGTTTCTATTGCACCAATAACATGGCTGAATACGAGGCATGTATCTTGGGTTTGAGATTGGCTATAGACATGGGTGTCCAGGAAATCTTGGTCATGGGTGACTCGGATCTTCTGGTACACCAGATTCGCGGTGAATGGGAGACACGAGATTTGAAGCTCATACCGTACCGGTAGTGTTTGCATGAACTTTGTCAACAGTTTCAATCAATAGATTTCAGGCATATTCCAAGGATTCACAATGAGGTTGCCGACGCTTTGGCCACTTTGGCGTCAATGTTGCATCATCCAAACAAGGCTTATGTGGACCCGTTACAAATTCAGGTCCGAGATCAGCATGCCTATTGTAATATGGTGGAAGAAGAGCTTGATGGTGAGCCGTGGTTCCATGATATCAAAGAATACCTCCGGATTGGAGTGTATCCAACACAGGCCACGGGGGATCAAAAGAGAGCAATTCGACGCCTGGCAAGCGAATTTTTCTTCAGTGGAGGAGTGTTGTACAAGAGAACCCCAGATCTTGGATTATTGAGATGCATGGATGCTAAACAGGCTACAGTTATCATGGCCGAGGCACATGCGGGAGTTTGTGGACCTCATATGAGCGGATATGTATTGGCAAAGAAGATTCTCCGAGCGGGCTATTATTGGCTTACTATGGAACGGGAGTGCATCAGTTTCGTGCGCAAGTGTCATCAATTTCAGGTACATGGAGATTTGATTCATTCTGCACCATCTGAATTACATACAATGTCGGCACCATGGCCGTTCGTTGCTTGGGGAATGGATGTCATTGGGCCGATCGAGCCAGCGGCGTCAAATGGGCACAGGTTCATTCTGGTAGCTATTGATTATTTCACTAAGTGGGTTGAAGCAAAAACCTTCAAATCTGTGACCAAGAAGGCAGTGGTCGATTTTGTGCATTCAAATATAATCTGTCGGTGTAGGATCCCGAAGGTAATTATCACGGACAATGGGGCAAATCTCAACAGTCATCTAATGGCAGAGACATGTCAGCAGTTTAAGATCACGCACCGCAATTCCACCCCATATCGTCCTAAGGTGAATGGAGCAGTCGAAGCAGCTAACAAGAACATCAAGAAAATACTTCGGAAAATGGTAGAAGGGTCCAGGCAATGGCATGAGAAGTTACCTTTCGCCCTTTTAGGCTATCGCACTACTGTCCGTACTTCAGTAGGGGCGACTCCTTATTCACTGGTGTATGGCACTGAGGTAGTAATACCCGCAGAGATTGAAATCTCGTCCCTTCGGATTATTGCCAAGGCGGAAATTGATGATGTCGAATGGGTTAAAGCCTGCTTGGAACAACTAAGTTTGATTGATGAAAAGATATTGGCAGCAGTATGTCACGGTCAGTTGTACCAACAGAGAATGGCAAGAGCATATAATAAGAAAGTGCGTCCGCGGAAGTTTGAAGTAGGGCAATTGGTGTTGAGGCGTATCTTACCTCATTGGGCTGAGGCAAAAGGAAAGTTCGCCCCGAACTGGCAGGGGCCATTTGTTGTAACCAGAGTGTTGTCCAATGGCGCATTATATTTGACAGATGTGGAAGGAAAATGTGTAGAAATGGCTAACAACTCTGATGCAGTTAAGCGATATTATGTATGATTTCTTGGTTTAATTGTACTTTATTGTATTTGGCATATTTTTGAGATTGAAATGACGAAGGCATTTTGTTTTGCTATCCAAACACTTTATCCTTTGTTACCCCTTTTGAGCCTCATTTACTTTCTTTCGTACTCCTCTTTCGGAATCAATAACAACTTGGGAACTCGCGCAAGGAAAATCAGTGAAGAAACAAGAAAACACAGTCCAAAAGAAAAGATAAAAAAAAGAAGAAAAGAAGACAAAAGAAAAAAGAAAAAAAAAGAAGAAAAGAAGACAAAAGAAAATAAAAAGGAAAAAAAAAGAAAAATGAAGAAAAGAAAAGAAAGAAAAGAAATGAAAAGAAAGAAAAGAAAGTGGAAGAAAAGGAAAGATTGCAACAACAAAGTAATTCCTATGACCTGAACTACGTTTGACTTGATCCCGAAAGGGTACGTAGGCAGCCTCTCCCTGAGGTTCAGTCACATCAAAACAAAATCCCAAAAGTCCCCATAAAAGAAACTGGGGCAGCAGTTATGGTTGTGCAAGAAAGTTGATTCCGAAAGTTGTAGTTGTGAACCCACATTGAATTGTTTTAGAGCCTTTGATACCCTTTCTTTCTAACCCTATCCAAAAGCCTACATTACGGTCCAAAGAAAGACCTTTTGATCAGTCTTCAGGAAGTGCCAATACGAGCAAGTAAAAGTGATTCACGTCAGGGGCAACACTCCGGTGCAGGGAAAAAATGATAAAAATGAGAGAGTCTTATTGGTGAAAACCCTCACGAGCACCGTAAGGCGAAGTGAGTCGAGAAAAATAAAAAAAGAGAGAGTCTTATTGGTGAAAACCCTCACGGGCACTGTAAGGCGAGGTGAGTTGAGAGAAATAAAAAATGAGAGAGTCTTATTGGTGAAAACCCTCACGAGCACCGTAAGGCGAAGGTGAGCTTTTCAGACAGGCAAATGAGACGCGTCTGTAGTCAAAAGCTGCTCAAGACGTTGCAGGAAGAGCAAGATTTGGGTTTGGGTGAAACTCAAGTTGTGAAACTCTGGAACAACAAATGTGGCAAACGAAAGTTGATTGGTTAGATGGACTGGGCTGGTCAATCCAACTGCATGGCATACTCAATGGTACCAGCTGTTCCACTCAGATAAGTCTCATTTTCTTCTTTCTTCATTACAAATCATCCGTTCTCGGATTCTCTTTATCCTTAACCCTCGAGGTTGTTGCATTTCATTCTTTCGAGGTCTATCTTTAAGATGTTTCAGTGTCAGTTCTGTTCGAAACAAAAGGAAGGAACGTCAAGGCTAACTACCAGCTTCCTAGTTGTACAGACAGGGCCAGAGTATATCAAGGATGTCAAAAGCAAAGTAAGTCATAAAGGACCACTGGAAGTGTCATCGGTGGATTAATCGATAATTGTGGGGAAGAAGCGAAGTTTCAAAAGAGGGGTCAGAAACACAAAAGCAACAATATGGGATAGAACACTTGGGTCATTAGAGTTAAGAGGTTGAAATTCGGCCAGGAAGTCAAGAAGATTCAAGGCAAGGCCAGGAAAACGGGACGGCGAGGAGCCCAGCAGCAGGGATGTACCTAGCAAGAATGCCAGCAACTAGCCACCATTTTTTAAAATTGACAAGATTTTTCTTTGATTGAAACAGGGGTAGAAACTTCGGAGAAACCCCCGTAAGGAAAGATAGCACCCAAACAGGTATGACTGGAAACTCTCAGGACCCTCCTGGAAAATGGGACTTAGCTTACATTTCAAAGCAATCATGAGTAGCATAATTTAGCACAAATGTATCCTAAAGAACATAGGTTGCCTGTTTAAGATAGGATTCAATTAGGAGTTGTCAGGACCCTCCTGAATGATGGGACAGAGTTTTAAGACCTCCTTTAGGTAACAAGATACTGTTTAGCCGTAGAATTGGCACATTTAAGATGAGACTTGAGTTTTGATTTTTCAGGACCATCCTGGATAATGGGACGCAGTTTTAAGGTCTGCTTAGATAACACGATATAGATAACAAGGTCCGCTTAGGTTAAAATTGTTTTTTTTTAAACTAGAAGTTGTCAGGACGCGCCTGGATAATGGGAAGTAGTTTAAGACCTTTTAGACAACAAATGTAGTGGTAGTAACACATTTGGAAGATATAACTTAGGTTCGTAATCAGGACCTCCCTGGATAATAGGACTTAGCTTTCACATGCTTATAATAGTTGGTAGAATAATTTAATTTACACTCACATATGCGCCCAGCCACCAAACTGGGGCAGGAAATGTTCTTTGTTTTCTTTATTTGTTGCAGTCAGGAGCCCACCTGGAGAACAAGGGAATACTTTCCAAGCATCAGCAGTCAGGAGCCCACCTGGAGAACAAGGGAATGCTTTCCAAGTGTTGCAGTCAGGAGCCCACCTGGAGAACAAGGGAATATTTCAAATTTCAGTAGTCAGGAGCCCACCTGGAGAACATGGGGAGTACAATTCCAATGTTTGCTTTTAGTATTTGATAACGTGCTGTACCCGGTCACCAAACTGGAGCAGAGAATCTTCGTTGCTTGTTTTGTCGCGGTCAGGAGCCCACCTGGAGAACAAGGAAATACATTTCACGTTCAGCAGTCAGGAGCCCACCTGGAGAACAAGGGAATACTTTTCAAGCTTCAGCAGTCAGGCGCCCACCTGGAAAACAAGGGAAGTACAATTCAAATTCTATCCATTAATTTTAATATCTGATAACATGATGCGCCCAGCCGCCGCACTGGGGCAGAAAATTTTTCTTTGTTCGTCTGTTTTGTTGCAGTCAGGAGCCCACCTGGAGAACAAGGGAATACTTTTCAAGCTTCATCAATTAGGAGCCCGCCTGGAGAATAGAGGCACACATTTCAAACTTCAACAAGTCTAGCATCACGGAGAGGAACGGCAAAACATCTCCACTCACAATGCAAGGCAACAACGCAAGAATTCCAGTGGAAGAATACAAGTTCAAGGCAACACAAAGAGCAAGTTAGAAGACATAGATAGGACCCTTTTCGTAATTCATAGATCATATCTTAGGCTAGCTTCTTTTAACATGGTGTAATAAGGAGGTCAGCAAGCAGTAGCAGCAGCAACAACAGTGAAATCACAGCCCTGGTAGTCCTAGCTACCAAACCTTCCAGAACTACACTGACCTGATTCCTTTATAGCCAAGTATATGTAGGCAACCTTTGAAGCAGGGTTCGGTCAGACAGTTTTCAAAATGCTTCTCATGGAGTACTAAGCAGGCAAAAATCTCTCATAGTTGCTCACTTATCTTTGCACGAAAACTCTTCGTGTTTCCGAGCAAAGAGGGGCAGCTGTGAGCACGTGATTTTTGCCTCGCTTGAACTATTCCTATAAAACTCTTAAAAATTAGGACTTTTTCTTTAGTATTTGATTTTAGGGAATTAATTGCATGATGCTTGTTTTGTTTGCATTTTTGTGCGCATTTTTAGTTGTCATAAAAAAATAAAATGAAAAAATAAAAAAAATTATTACAAAATAGCATACTTGCATTTAGGACCCAATTCTAGATTTTTAGATTAATCAACATCATTGAAACTAAGAGAAAATAATTAAAAATAGTCCTTTGCATTGTTTTACTTTTAATTTTGATTTTTTCTTAAGTTTTCTTTTTAAAACTAGGATTTGTTTAATTTTTGAGAATTAATTAGTTTTAATTTTAGAGTTTAAATCAGGTCATGTTTATTTATAATTTTGTACTTAATAAAATCTAAAATTTGTGAATAAGAAAAGGAAGAAAAGAAGAAAACAAATAAAAAAAATTCAATTAATTAAAAAGAACGAATTTTTAGGCTGTTGTGTTTGGGCCATTTTAATTCATTATCCCAAAGCGAAAAACCCCCAAAACTGGACCAAACACCCAGCCCAAATTACACCCAAACCCGGTCCAGCCCCGTATTAATAAAACGACACTGTTTTGTTAAGTGTCAATCCTGGCCGTCGAGGATCTTTGATCCTACGTTCAGGAACTATGTTAATTTTAATATAAAAATGCCGGATAACCCTACCCTCCCCCCCCCGCCCCCGAGGTCATCTCTCTAATTCCCCACTCTAACCAGAGAACTCCCCACCGGTGCCGCCCTAAACCGCCGCCGGAAATTGCTCACGGCGGCGGTCAAGCTCCAAATTTGCTCAAATTTACACCCCTGCACCGTCTTAACCTCCTCAATACAAATCTGTGATTAATTCTCCTCAAATCCCAATCAAACGCCTCAAACACTTGAAACCCTAGGCGCCGCCACCACCGTGCACGGCGGCACCGCCACCGAAATCCGTCCAAATTAACACCCTTGAACCGCCTTCATCTCCCCTCCCCAAACCCCAAACCCCGTCCCTCGAACCCTCACCAAACTCCTCAAATATCAAATCGAAAATCCGGCCTAAACCCTAAATCCTCCAAATCTCACCAAATTGACATCATATGACCTCCTCACTTCCCTCATGTTGAGTCCAGCGTCAGTAGCATTCGAATTTCACCGGAGTGGTCCGAATTTTATATCTGAGAAGCGGCAGGACTGTAGAAATTATATATCAGTTTTTGGTTGATTCTGCCTGCACTATTTCTGATTTTTAGTTTAATTTTATTTTAATTTTTGATGTTGTTGGTTTAATCCAAGTGGTCAGTTCTTTGATTTTTACTTTTATTGAGTAGTTTAGTTAAATTCGATTTTTTGTTTTCTGTCCGGTTTTCTTAGAGCTAATTTCGATTCATTGTGATTCATATTTGACTTCGATGCATGATTGTGTATTTGACATGAATTATTTTAGTTTTCATTTTTTTTACTTGTTGGTTAATGGTTAATTTACTGTTTTGACCATAGGATATTAGTGTTCATTAGGGTTAAAGTCCAATTTCAATAAATTAGATTAGTTAGCTCAAATTTTAAACTCTGTTTGGTTATAGCTGATTGATCTCTAGTTTTAGTATTGAATAACTATGGTTGTTTGGTTAGTTAACAAGGCTAGGCTAGGCTAGTAAATTTCAGAGTAATTGAAGGGTAGAATACGCACTCCTAGGTAGAGAATAATGTTGTAGTTGAGACTAGAACCAACTAGAATCTCCTAGGACCTTCCAAAGTAGGGCTTTAGTGTAAATCTCAGTAATTTTAGTGGGATAACTTGAGTAACAAGTCAGAAAATAAAGGGTTAAGAAGAAATAAGGGAAGGACTAATAGTGTAAATAGAAAATGGAAGAGCTGCTCTCATTTTGCCTATAAAAGGCAGTAGATACTGCCTTGTTTTACAAGTTTTGGAGCCTAAAAAGAACTCCCCTCCAAATTTTCTCTCTAATCACCATATCTGAATTTGAAATTCGAATATTCAAAAACCCAAAAACAATAGAAAACCTTTAGAAAAACCAAAAATAGCACAAAAACGCCCAGAATGCTGTCCTATTGGAAATCTTAGGTTAGTTTTGAGATTTGGTTGTTGAATCGCATCTTCTAGATCAATATTTTGTTGCTGAATTTGTTTGGAAGTTTCCTGGGTCAATCTCGAGTTCATTTGGGTTTTATTCAAGCTTTGTGTGGTTGATTTACTGATCTTATTGGTCTAGCACATGTCCTGGGTTTGAACTTGTTTCTGGGCTGTATTTGAGTCAACTGCTTGTCATTTGCTGCTGCTAACCTATCCTTTCTTCTTATATTGCAATTTCCAGGTACAAATTCTAAACCGTGGTGATGTATATCTGATTTGAGAAGTTGAAAAATGGAAATCCTATCGCTCTGTGCCTGTTGTTTATGTAATCAGCTTAGTTTAGATTAATTTCTCTTTAGTAGCTAAATGTTGTAATTGAACTGGACTGTATGAAATTTTTCGGACTGGCTGTAGTTAATTTGATTGGTTATTTTCGTGTGCTTTAACATAATTGATAGCTTAATTTGTTCATTGTGAGCATGTTGAAAATGAGGCTCGGGATAATTAAATCGCTGTTAGCTTTCAGATTTAGAATATTAAGATTAGTCTCACGTGTGTTAACAGGAGAAGCATAAGTAGTAATAGGATTGGATTCGAGCAGTTGAACTGATTTCGTCATATAGCTGAACATCATTTTAGTTAATCATAGCTTCCTATAGTTGCTTGTGGAATTCATAGCTTAATAACATTATAAATGCTTTAAATCTAGGTTCAGCCTGCAAGTACATTTCATAAAAACGTAGGAAGTTGCAATTAGTGAGCTGCTGAAATTTTCAGAATAAGTATGCTAAATTCCAAGTGCACATGAGTTGAATATGTATGCAAAATTGGATTAAGGTTAGAAGTAAACTTGTGTGTGGGCTAAACTGGACTCCCTTTAGTTAAATATAGCTTGGGCCTGATTTTCGTTTACACGAGGCCCATGTTTGAGCGCTGTTTCTTTTTACAGGCAGATTGGATCTTTTTAAGGCCAGTTTTAAAGCCCAAACCGCTGAAAGCCTCAATGAGGCTGCCTTGTTTAACTTCAACACCCATTTGAACATCTTAGTCATAATACATTGACAATATTAAATAGAAAATCCTAGTTTACTTTAGGTTGGACCCTTAAATAATAATGGGATGAGCCTCGCCAAACAAAACACATAAATTGCGGGGCCCTCGATAAATGTTTACATAAATGCTTAGACTCCGGGATGGGCCGTTTAGCGAATTTCACGGTTTTCCCCAAAGATAATAACGCGATAGTCTCTTTAGGCACGCACTTTAAACAATTTTACCTTCCTAAATACGGGTGCACATTTATGTAACCCAAATCCAAATCTCAACGAAGTCGAAATGTGTCAAGAACCGCGGGTGCATTTATGTGACGTGGTTCGAGACGTATTTTCACGACGTTGCAATTCTCTAAAAAATAATAATAATAAAGCGGTTCAAAGTTAAAAAGCACTTAGGTCAAAACATGTATTGAAATCAAATAAATAAGCCAAATATGACAGTTGAGCGACCGTGCTAGAACCACGGAATCCGGGAGTGCCTAACACCTTCTCCCGGGTTAACAGAATTCCTTACTCGGATTTCTGGATCGCGGACTGTTATACAGAGTCATATTTTCCTCGATTCGGGATTCAACCGGTGACTTGGGACACTATGAATCTCCCAAGTGGCGACTCTGAATCTCAATAAATAACGAATCCCGTTTCGATTCTCCTTTAAGTGGAAAAACTCCTTTACGCCCTTGTGGGTGTAGTAAGAAAAGAGGAGGTGTGACAACTCTCTCCCTCACTCTAGAAATATCAGAAAATAGCTAAAAATGGTGTATGATATGTATTTTTAACGGAATAGGGTCGGCATTAAAAATTAGAAAATAGGAGCCCAAACACAGATCTGCGGTCGCATATGCGACTGCATATTGCTTTTGCGGTCTGCAAAATGAACGCGAAAGATGGCCCAGGGAGCTGGGTTGGTTTGCCTCACTCTGCGGCTGTTATTGTAAGGCCCCGTGAAATTTCCACTTAATGACCCGAAATTTCGTAGTGCCAAGTTAGGAATATGTGTTAGAAGTTTGTAAAATTCTTCTCGGCGAGCGAGCTCGCCGCGGTTCGGACCTTTTGGAATTATCCGTGCATTAAAAATTTAAGGAATAATATTTTTCAGTAAAGCGTGTTTCTGTGGTCCATTATGCAGTCGCATAATAGCTATGCGGACCACATAGTCGCCGCAGAGTGAGACAGTTTGCTGGTAAATTTTGAAGTCAACTATGCGGCCAATTATGCGATCGCATAATCAATATGCGGGCCGCATAGTCATCGCATAACTTCCTTGGAATTTTGCGAGGGGCAGTTCTGCGGTGCATTATGCGATCGCAGAACAGGTATGCGGACCACATTCTTGCCTCATACTCGGGCAGATTGTTCAAGTTTTGGAAGACCATTTTGCGGGCCGCATGTCAATTATGCGATCGCATATGCGACCGCAGATTTTGTCGGGGCTCCCATTTTCTAACTTTTAAACCCCGACCCCATTCCGATAAAATCACCTCATTAGACCCTCTTGAGCTAATTTCTACCACATTTAGAGTGAGAGCAAGAGTTTTAGAGGGAGAAAGTGATTCCCACCAAGCCTCAACTCAATCCTTGCCCAAATTCTTGAAGATTATCAAGTAAAGCTACTAGGCCTTCATCCTAAGAGGTAAGAACTTGTGCTCTAACCTTTGATTTCGAAATTATTACTAAAATAAGTAATTAACAAAAAGGGTTCATGGGTACAAGGGTTGATTGTCTTGCGTGCATGTATGATAAAAAGGGCAGGGGGAGATTGTGAGCTAAGAATGTAATAAATGGGGTGTAAGATGATAGAATTCTTCACAAAAGACCTTAAAATTAGTAATGCACACTTAGAGCTTGAGAGTATGCTCAAATGAGCTAGAATCTTAATCATGTCCCTAATTTTTGGTTCAACTTGTAATTCTCATAAAATAGATTGAAGTTGCTAAGAGTTACGGAAATTTGTAAGATTTTGAGGAAAACTCTATTAAGGTATGTATGGATAAAACCCCCTCTTCTTAGAAATTGAGCTCCGTTGGTGTCTATGCAAATATTGTAAGACTGAAATTTGATTGATGTATTGATTGTTATTCCACATGAACTGGTTTTGCAATTATATACACGTGAAAGGTGTGCCTCAATGTGTGCAATGTACTATTCTTGATAATTTAAAGATGTGCGAAGAATACGAACCATGTGTTGAAATTCCTAGACTTCAAGTCAAGATTAAAACTGAGATTCATCATGCCAACTACGTGAAATCTTTTCTATGCTTACAACTTGAATTGCTTTTGTATGTGTCTATGATTTTAAATTTGCAAGATTAACATTGAAAGAGGAAATGATGTGAAGTGTGGCCTGGTGCCAAGTATGATGTGATAATTGTGGCCCTAATTGCCTATGAATTGATATATGTGAAATAAAGATTGAAATGAGATGAGTAATGAAAAAGGGACAACATCTTGGTAAGACGGCTTAGCTGATCGGGCCGTGATCGGATGCCATGTCACACACATGGTGGTATTGTGCCGATATTGAATTCCGAAAATTGAGGATGAGATAGCGATTGAGGTATATTTCTCAAATAAGGCAACTTAGCCGATCGGGTCGTGATCGGACTCCGCTCAAGAAAGCGGTGGTATTATGAATGATGATGAACAGTATTAAATGCCCCAACCTAAAGCTATGGAAATTATCTGAAAGTTATATGATTCTTTTATTTGATGATGTGGTGTTCGTTTAAAGCTTTTGATTGTCACTTGTGATTTCCTTGTTCTTGTATAATAGTTCTTTCTAATGAGATGGTGTTTAGTTATACATACTAGTACTTTTCCATGGTACTAACGTCCCTTTTGCCGGGGGCGCTACATCTTTCAATGGATGTAGGTGGTTCCATAGCAGACAGTGCCGATCGTAGATAGCGGAGCATCCTCCTCTCAGTAGTCTTTGTGACCCCCTTTTCTTCCAGGGGTAATGCAGTATGTATTTTGTTATAGACTTCCACTTTTGAGGTATAGTCGGGGACTTGTTGTCGGCATTATCATAACTGTCTTTTGTATATTTAGAGGCTCTGTAGACGTTTGTGTGGGCTATGCACGGGTAATGGACGGGTCAATGAACTGTGTTGTAATTTCTAAATTCTAGTTCTTCTAATTGTAATTGTATGAAATCTTGGGAACTTAACTATGGTTTAAATATGGTTATATGAAATGAATTAGCAATGTTTTATGTACAACCTTTCCTACTGTTTAAATAAATGAAAGCATGGTTTTTTTTGGTCAAAGTGAGTTCGATAGGAAGTGTTCAAAAGGCTTGCTCAGTCGGGTTCACTCGATTGAGCGTCGGTCGCACCTCCCGAGGTTGGGGCGTGACAGTTATGCGGCCCGCAGACCTGTTTTGCGGTCGCATAATGCGCCGCTGAATCTCCCTCTGCAAAAGTCTGAGGATGATTATGCGACCAAAGTGGAGTCCGAAAAATGGTTCTACGGTCGCGTAATAGACCGCAAAAATAACATCAAAAATAGCCAAAAGGAATGCCTCACTCTGCGGCCATTCTGTGGCCCACAGAGTGATTTTGCGGGCGCATAATGGGCCGCAGAAATGCACACTTATGCAAAACATTTTCCTTTAACTCTTTTGCATACTTTTCAATCCAAAAGGTCCGAACCACGACGAACCTGGCTCACCGTAAAGAATTTCTACTATTAATAGCCTCTACGCCTACATCGGCTTCACAAAATCTGGATTTTAGGAAATTTTTTACGGGGCCTTACATTTTCTCTGTTTAACAAATGGAAATGCGCCTTCTCTTAATCATAAGTGAGTTGGGTAGAAAGTGTCTAATAGGCTTGCTAGACCAGGTCCACTCGGTTGAGTGCCTTTCGCGCTCCCAGAGGTTGGGGCGTGACAAACTTGTTATTAAAGCCTAAGGTTTTAGAGTGTCCTAGGATGTCTCAGAGCCGTGTCTAGTAGAGTCCTTCTTATCGGTATGTTGTCAACCACATCTATAAGTTGGAGGCTACTTGGGCATTGAGGAACAATACCCTTCTTAGATATTCTTGATCATGCGCTGAAATTGATTGTGTAATTGTTCCTCCTCTAACTAGTGTATTCTTTTAACTTTCAGTATATGGCACCTAAGAAGAGAGCAAGAATTAGCGAAGGAGCCAATTCCACCCAGGAGTGGCTGTCATATCTCTACTTGATGATGCAGGTGAGTACCCGAGGGGTGAGGGTATTCCCCTAACTACTACACTGCCTGATTAATCTATACGTGATCAGACTGCACCGGTTCCTAGACCTACCGAGGGTGAAATAATCCCACCCACTGATATTTCGGTCCCACCTCCAGCCCCAGCTTCTGGTCCCAGTGTTTTCGATGGGGATCTTAGGGAAGCTATACATATGTTGGCTCAGATAGTGGCTTCCCATGCCCAGAGATCTAATGTTGCACCCACTTCTTCTAGCCAGCAAGGGGATTCTAGTAGTTCCAGGGTGAACTGGTTTCTCCAATTAGACCCTCCAGTGTTCAGAGGTACTGATCCCTAGGCCGGACCCTCAGGATTTCATCGATGAGATGCACAAAAGTCTTCGAGTTATGCGTGCTACTGAGACAGAGGGAGTGGAGTTGGCCTCCTACCGCCTGAAAGGGGTGTACTATTCATGGTTTGAGATGTGGGAGAATTCTCGTGAGGAGGGGAGCCCTCCGGCAAGGTGGAGTGAGTTTGTGGATGTTTTCATGGACCATTTCTTGCATGCCGAGACTAAGGCAGCTCGTGCCGCTGAGTTTTTGAACTTAAAACACGGAAACAAGAGTGTGTGGGAGTACCATATGGAGTTCGCACGCCTGTCAAAATATTCTATTCACATGATGCCCACTGTGGAGGCCAGAGTGTGTCGGTTTGTGCGGGGCCTTAGCCCTTTGTTTATTAATGAGGCTGCCGTAGCTACTTTAAATTCTGATATGAATTATGGCAAGATGATGGTGTTTGCTCAAGCTACAAAGACCCGTAAATTGAGAAGCAGGATAGAGAGAGAGGGTAGCAATAAGGCCCCATCCACGGGCAATCTGGGAGATTCATTTGGTGGGGAAAGATCTGTTTTTAGGGGAGGATCATCACGGCTATCTTAGTCCCATGCTCAGTCTTCAGCCAGTGCACCGACAAGGCATAGTCAGCAGTAGGGGAGTCGTTTTAGGCCCGATCAGGGTAGTAGGGGACCCCACCAGCAGGGCCGATCACGAGGGAGGTTCCAGTAGCAGCAGAGGCCCCAATTCCCCAAGTGTGGGAGGATGCATTTTGGAATTTGTTACATGGCATGCTTGTATGTTATGCGTGTGGATTGAGAGGTCGCATTCAAAGAGAGTGTCATTTATCCTGCCAGGGTGCAGGCAGGGATACAGCACAACTATCCAGTTCCGCAACTGGTACATCTTCAGCACCCCCTACAGCTTGAGGCACTCCAGTACCAGCAGCGTGTGGTGCAGCTAGGCATGGTGCGTAGAGTTCTGGAGGACCCAGCCTTTTCTATGCTATGAGTGGTTGCCATAGTGCAGAGGCTTCTCCAGACGTTGTCACGGGTATATTGACTATCCAATCTCATGATGTATATGCCCTTATGATCCCGTTCCACCTTGTCCTATGTTACCCCTTATGTTGCTATGGAATTTCGGGTAGAACTGGAATAGCTTTATGAGCCGTTCTCAGTATCTACTCTGGTTGGCGAGTCTATTGTGGTCGTATGGGTTTATAGCTGTTGTGTTGTCACGGTATGTGGTCGGGACACCGTAGCCAATCTCATTGAATTAGGGATGGTCAATTTTGTTGTTATTATGGGGATGGACTGGCTTTATTCATGTTTTTCTAAGCTCGATTGCCGAACTAGAACTATGAAGTTTGAATTTCCAAATGAGCCAATTGTTGAGTGGAAGGGGGATAATGTGGTGCCAAAAAGTAGGTTTATTTGTTACCTTAAGGCCGCGAAGATGATTAACAAGGGGTATATCTATCATTTGGTCCGGGCCACGGACACCGATGTTGGGGCGCCTACACTTGAATATGTGTCGGTCGTGAATGAACTTCCGGATGTTTCCTAGATGAGCTCCCTAGGATCCCACCAGACAGAGAGATTGATATTGGGATCGATGTGATGCCAGGCACGCAACCTATATCTATTCCACCTAACAAAATGGCACCTACGGAATTGAAGGAGCTAAAAGAGCAATTGAAGGATTTGTTGGAGAAGGTCTTCAGATCGAGTGTGTCACCTTGGGGCGCACCGGTTCTCTTTGTAAGAAAGAAAGATGGGCCGCTGCGGATGTGTATTGACTATAGGCAACTCAACAAAGTCACAATAAAAAATAAGTACCCCCGACCAAGAATATATGATTTGTTTGATAAACTAGAGTGTGCTAGGTACTTCTCCAAAATTGATTTACGATCTGGGTATAAGCAAATGAAGATCACGGAGCAGGATATACCAAAAATAGCCCTTAGGACCCGGTATGGGCACTTTGAAAGTCTGGTAATGACTTTTGGGCCAACAAATGCCCCCGCAGCTTTCATGGATCTTATGAATTGGGTTTCAAGCCTTTTATCGACTCCTCTTTGATAGTTTTCATTGATGATATACTTTTATATTCATGAAGTCGAGAGGACCTTGTCGATCACCTTATGGCAGTTCTGCGGACTTTTCGTGAGCATCAGTTGTATGCAAATTTTTTGAAATGTGAATTTTGGCTTAAATATGTCACATTTTTGGGTCATGTCATCTCCGGCGAAGGAATTAAGGTTGATCCTCAAAAGATTGCAGCAGTAATGAATTGGCCTAGACCTACAACTCCAACCGAGATTCACAGTTTGTTGGGTTTGGCCGGGTACTACAGGAAATTCTTGAAGGGGTTGTCTAACCTTGTCTCTCCGTTGACTAAATTGACGTAGAAAGAGTTTAAGTTCCAACGGTCCGATGCTTGTGAAAGGAGCTTCCAAGAATTGAAATCAAGATTGACTGCGGCACCGGTGTTGACTCAACTAGAGGGTACAGATGGGTTCGTGGTATATTGTGATGCTTCAAGGATTGGGTAATGCAACACGACAAGGTTATGGCTTATGCTTCTAGACAACCCAAGAACCATGAGTAGAGCTATCCAACACATTACTTAGATATAGCGATGGTGGTTTTTGTATTGAAGATTGGCGTCATTATCTGTATGGGGTCCATGTGGATGTATTCACGGAACACAAGAGCCTTCAATATATTTTCCAACAGAAGGAGTTGAATCTGAGGAAGAGAAGATGGCTTGAGTTACTCAAAGACTACGACATCGATAATCTATATCACCCGGGAAAAGCTAATGTTGTAGCGGATGCTCTTAGCTGGAAATCTATGGGTAGTTTGGCTCACCTAAAGGCATGTCGAAGGTCGTTGGCTAGGGAAGTTAACCAGTTCGCTAGTTTGGGAGTTCGTCTTGCGGACTCTAATGAAGGAGGGGTAATTGTGCAGAATAGGGTAGAATCATCGCTTGTGGCGGAGGCCAAGGAGAAGCAATACAATGATCCATTGTTGGTAGAGCTGAAGAAGGGGATTCATAAACATAAGGCTATGGCTTTTACTCTCGGCATGAATGATGGTACACTAAGGTACCAAATGCGGGAAAGGATCATGGCCGAGGCTCACACTTCTAGGTATTCCGTGCACCCTGCAGGTTTTACAAAGATGTATCATAATCTCAAGGAAGTCTATTGGTGGAATGACATGAAAAGGAATGTGGCAGACTTTGTGGCAAGGTGTCTGAGCTATCAGCAAGTGAAGGCCGAACATCAACGTCCTGGTGGGTTGGCACAAAATATAGAAATTCCAACGTGGATATGGGAAATGATTAATATGGATTTTGTGGTAGGGTTACCGCACACTCTGCACAAGGTTGACTCAATTTGGGTGATCATGGACGGACTCACGAAATCAGCACACTTCTTGCCAGTTAAATCTACTAACATGGCGGAATAGTATGCTCAGTTGTATACCAAGGAAATTGTCAAAATTCATGCACTCCAGTTTCCATCATTTCCGATCGAGGGGCTATGACCACGGCCAACTTTTGGAAGATACTTCAGCAAGGTTTGGGTACTCGGGAAAATCTTAGCACAGCCTTCCATCCAGAGACCGACGGGCAAGCAGAGCAAACTATTCAGACGCTTGAGGATATGTTGTGTGCTTGTGTTCTTTATTTCAAGGGTAGCTGGGATGATCATTTGCCACTCATAGAGTTTCCTTATAGCAACAACTTCCATGCAAGTATTCAGATGGAACCATTTGAGGCATTGTATAGTAGGAGATGTAGATCTCCCATTGGGTGGTTCGAGATTGGGGAAGTTGAGTTGATAGGGACAGACCTCGTGCATCAGTCCATGGAGAAGGTTACGATCATAAAGGAGCAGTTGAAAACTGCTCAGATTCGTCAAAAATCTTATTCCAATGTTCGTGGAAGAGACTTAGAGTTCAAAGAAGATGATTGTTATTCTTGAAGTTCCCCCTATGGAGGGTACTATGCGGTTTGGGAGGAAAGGAAAATTGAGTTCGAGGTATGTCGGGCCGTACAAAATCGTTCAGAGAATTGGTAAGGTGGCGTACAAGCTTGAGCTACCACCCGAGATGTCATCTGTACACCCGGTGTTCCATGTGTTTATGTTGAAGAAGGTAGTGGGAGATCCATCAACTATTGTGCCAGTTGAGACCATTGAGGTTAATGAAGAACTATCATATGAAGAAACTACAGTTGCCATTCATGATAGGCAAGTCTGGAAGTTGAGAGTAAACAAATTGCCTCTGTGAAAGTGCTATGACGAAACCAGTAGGATGAAGAGGCTACTTGGGAAGCCGAGGAAGAAATGAAGAAGAAGTATCCTTACTTGTTTGAATAGCTGCGTAATCCTTTCCTTTTATGCACTTGTCGCCTATAAATTTTGTATCACTTGATCAGTTCATGTAAAGGTGTTCCTTTTGGATATATATTGCTCATGAGGCCACAGTTCCTATTGTAACGAGTTTTGTTACATCGTTGGGTTCTTCATATATTTGTAAGATGTGTTTCTAGGGCTCTCTGGCAGGTGGATAGGCCTAGTTACAAAGGGAACTACGGCGAGATTTTTGGAAATCCAGGGAGTTAGTCAAATATGGGGATGCCGGTGTGGTATGAAAACTAGGTTGCATAAGGTGCTAATGGCGGACCTTGATCGTCAATCGAGGACGAATGATCTTAAGTGGGGGAGGATGTAAGGACTCTAAAAGTTTTCCTAAAAACTCGGATTTTGTGATGCCGAAGTTAGGCGTAGAGGTTAATAGTAGTAGAAATTCTTCGGCCATTGCGGCCGTATAATCACTCTGCGTGCCGCAGAATGTCCGCAGAGTGAAGCAGTCTTTTTTGGCCAATTTTGAGGTCAGTTTCACGGCCAATTATGCGAAAGCATAACCATTTTGCGGGCCGCACTTTGGTCGCATTATCGTCCTTGGATTTTTGTGGAGGGAGGTTATGCGGCGCATTGTGCGATTGCCGAATAGGTCTGCGGGCTGCATAATGGCCGCAAAGTGAGGCAGGCCAGCCCATTTCCCGGGGCCACCTTTCGTGGTCATTACGCGGGCCGCATAATCATTTATGCGGTCGCATATACGACCGTAGAACCTTTCCGGAGCTTCATTTTTGGTTTTTTTTAAGCCCGACCCTATTCCATTAAAACGCCCACCTTCGACCATTTTCATCCTATTTTCGGATATCTTTAGAGTGAGAAAGGGAGTCCTAGAGGGAGAAAGTGTTCTTTATAAAACATTTCTCTTCAATCTTTGCTTAAACCTTGGAGATTATCAAGAGAGGCACATAGGTCTTCTTCCCAAGAGGTAAGGTTCTATCACCCAAACTCCGACTTTTAAAATGTAGCTATAATGGGTCATTAGTAAGGTAATTCATGGGGATTGGAGGTCTTACCTTGCATGCATGTATTCTTAAGGTATGTGGGGAGGTTGTGAGCTAAAGATGGAAAACAATGGGGTGTGGGTTGGTGTAGACTTTCATATAAAGGGCCATGAAACCTTAATACACACATAGTGTTTGATAAAATGCTCAAGCAAGCTAGAATCATGATCGCTCTCCTAATATTTTGTTCAATTTTGCTATATTATTAAAATAGATTGAAGTTGCTATTATTCCGGAACATCTTAAGGTTTAAGGGAGCTCAATCGAGGTATGTATGGCTAAGCCCCCTTCTTCTTAGAACTGAAACCCTTGGTGTTCGTGCAGTTGGTGTAAGTCCCCATACTGATCATACTATAATTGACTATCCCTAATGGGTTGTGTTGAATGATATATGTTCAATAATTGTTCTAAATGCTTATCATGTCATCTTTCCCTTTTGAGGATGTGTTTAAATATGTGTTAAGAAAAGTTAAGGGTTCATGTCAAAAATCGAATAAAGGTTGTTATGCCAATTTGTATGAAAGGCCTCTGTGTGCTTAAGATTTTCCAAGTTTTTCATTATGAGTACAAATGACTTACATGATAAGCCTATTGTTGCTGATGATAATTTTATTTGAATGTGTAATAAGGGAAACTTGAATTGATAAATACGGCCAACTACCAAGAATGACTTAATAAATGTGGCCACTGGTGCCAATGTATTGGAAGATGGGAAAGAAACCTGAAGTGAGATGATTGGTTGAAAGGTTGATGTCTCAAGTGAGATGGCCTAGCCAATCGGGCCGTGATCGGACGCCATGCAGCATACACGGTGGTAACTGTGCTGAAATTGATCGATTGAAATTGTGGATATGGTTGATGTCTCAAATGATATGACCTAGCCGATCGGGTCAAGATCGGTATCCGTGAAAGAACACGGTGGTATTGTGGGTTGTGGCATATCGGCACTAAAGACACCCAACCTAAAAAGATGGAAATTTATTTGACAACTTATTTGATCCTTACTTGATGTTTTAGTATTGTTTGAAGCTCTTGTTGTACTTATGGCTCTTGCCCCATTGTATTATTGTTCATTCTATTGAGATGGTGTTTTATCTTTACATACTAGTACTATTCGACAGTACTAACGTCCCTTTTGTCGGGGGTGCTGCGTCTTTAAATGGATGCAGGTAGTTCCATAGCAGACAATATTGATCGCAGTTAGTGGTGCATCCTCTTCCCAGCAAGAGTTGGTGAGCCCCATTTCATCCCGAGGTCATGTACTGTATCTTTTGTTCATATTTTTACCATGTTTTGAGGTATTGACGGGGCCTTGTTGCCAGCATTGTCCTAACTCTCTTTTGTATCTTTAGAGGCTCCTTAGACATTATGTGGGTTATATATGGGTGTTAGAAAGGTCAACAGATTATGTTGTGTTTTGGACTCTTGTCCACTAAACCGTAAAGTGTATGTATTTTGGAACTTAGCAATGATGTAGTACAATGAAATTAATTAGTAATGTTTATATATATGATCCTTTCCCTGTTTAACAAATGGAAACGCACCTTCTCTTAAGCATAAGCGAGATGGGTTGAAAGTGTCTATTAGGCTTGCTCGACCGGGTCTACTCGATTGAGCGTCGGTCGCGCTCCCCGAATTTGGGGCGTGACACATGGCTAGTGGCCTCTATGTTACCAGTAAATATGTCAAACTACCCATGCTCTCCGCCTTCTTACTCTATGCATCGACCACTACATTGGCCTTCCCGGGATGATTTATTATAGAGATATCATCATCTTTGTGAAACACTAATCATCTCCGCTGCCGCGAATTAAGGTCCTTCTGCTTGAATAGATCCTGGAGATTTCGATCGTCGGTATAGACCTCACAATGAACATCATACAAATGGTGCCTCCAAATCTTCAACGCGTGAACAATATCTATCAACGCTAAATCATGCACAAGGTAATTCTTCTCATGAACCCATAATTGCCAAGAAGAGTAGACAATCAACCTACTGTCCTGCATTAACATCGTGCCAAGCCCAATACAAGGCGCATCGCAATACAGGGTGTATGATCCCAAACCTTTAGGAAACACTAACACTGGGGCTGTAGTCAATGCAGTCTTAAGCTTATGAAAGGAGCAACCTTCTTGGTAAATCTAGTCTGTGGTGTAGTAATTGACGAGAGCCCTCCACAAAATGGCGACAATAAACTGCCAACCAAGAAAGCTTCGAATCTCAGTAGTTGAAGACGGTCTGGGCCAACTATGAATTGCTTCAATCTTCTTCCAGTTCACCTAGATCCCCTCACTAGAAACCACGTGGCCCAAGAATGCCACCGAATCGAGCCAGAACTCCTACTTAGAGTAGTGTACAACTTCTTCTCCCTCAAAGTATGGAATACAATCCTCAAATGCTGCTCGGGATCCTCCTGGCTGCGTGAGTACAGCAATATAACATCAATGAATACTATAATGACCAAATTAAGATACAGCTGGAACACACTGTTCATTAGGTTCATAAAGGTTTTGGGGACATTGGTCGTCCCAAAAGACATCAGAAAAAACTCATAGTGATAATAGAGGGTCCTAAAAGCCGTCTTCAGAATATCTAAATCCTGAATCCTCCACTGATGATACCCAGACCACAAATCAATCTCCGAGGACACTCTAGCACCTTGATACTGATCAAATAATTAATCAATGTGCGGCAATAGATACTTGTTCTTAATTGTAACTTTGTTCAAATGCATGTAATCAATGCACATCCGCTTAATGCCGATAAGTACGGATTTTAACCTATGATTTGCTCTCTTTTACTTGCGTTTTAGGCCAAAAATGCATAAAGGTATTCCCGGAAACTAATGTAATATGCTTGCTTGCAAGAATTTATCAAAATAAGCCAAAGGAGGCATAATCAACTCATGAAGGAGTCAAAACTGGAACAAAAACCAAGACTGGGCCAAGAAATCTTAAATGTGCACCGTACAAATATTGTACGGCTGTAGCAGCCACAACGCGACTGTGGTCACAAATAAGCGGTCCGCGAAAGGGAGATTTAGAGAGTGCATTTTCAAGCCAAATGTTGAGCGAGGTCCGCGCCAGAAATGTGCGGCCGCGAAAGTCTCACCGCGGCCGTGATTGGAATTATGCGAACCGCAGTTGCTGAGGTTCAGAGAGTTCACAATTCAAGCAAAAACAAGATGTGCGCTCTGCGTTAGAATTACGCGGCCGCGAAAGTCCACTACGCATTCGTGATGGGAATTATGCGGCCCGCAAAACAAATCTCAAACCAGATCCAGAAGTTAAAAATGCGGACCGCGATCAGTATTACGCGGCCGCAAAAGCAAGAGTGCGGCCGCGAAACCTCCGTAGGGTTATTTTTTTCCAAAATTTTTTGCTTTGTATAAATTGATTTTTTTGAAATTTTTAGGTTTAGTTATGTTTTTGTTGAGCACGTGAGACGGCTGGAAATTCCATTTTGGCCAATTTTGTACTAGAATTATCTCTAAACATTAGATTTTCATCTTTTAATCTAGTATTATGAATTTTATCTTGGTTTCTTCTTTGATTTCTTTTATTCCATGAGTAGCTAAACCCATAGCTAGGGCTGTGACCCTATCCTAGTGTGGGTATTTGTTGGGTCTTGAATTTTAGGGCTTGAATGTGTATGGGTTAGTGGTATTTGGCCTAGTTCTTGCTAGAATTATAGAATTAGTGGTTGTAAACACTGATTCATGACTTTTTGACTTAGTCTCTACTTGAGAATGGGGGACTAAGTCTAGGAAAGCAAGGCTAACAAGGAATTAGGGTGAACTCAAGAAACTGATAGCCCCAATTAAAGGGTTAAACTTAGAGATAGTAATACCCGACTTGAGCTAATATCACTTGTATTGCATGAATACCCATTTGGACATGAGAAGGCCAAATTGAGCAGAATCACTCAAACTACCGACAGGTATAGAGTGGGTACCCGAGTGTGATAGCTATATTACGACCCCAATTAATCACATGATTGCCCTAGATTCTTGCTACCTGTTAGATATCTACCTAGGTGGAAGTCACTACCCTAGTCCCTTTAAACGCTTGAAAATCAACCACAAAAACATTGTACTTAGTTTCAAACCAAACATTTAAGGAAGTGTAATTAAGAGCAAAACCCGCATCTAGACTTGGATATAAATCTAATTCCAACCTCCTTGTGGATTCGATACCGACCTAGTTGGGTAAAACTACATCGACCATCCTCGCTACACAATAGTAGTGCATGCTTAGACCCCATCAAAATTTGGCGCCGTTTCCAGGAGTTAGACGGTTTTAGCTATATATTTGAGTATTTTTGTGTTTTGTTTTTGTTTCCTTCCGGTTTTCTAATTTATGTGTGAATTGCTCTTAGGTACCAAATAGATCTTAACAATGAAGCCTTGGGGAACTTACCATTAGGGGAGGAGGTAGATGATGATCACATGGATGAGATTCAACCCGAAGCTCAAGCACAAAGGAGAGGCTGACCGCCTCATGATAATATTCCAAACCCTCCCCCAACTCCTCCAAGGGCAGCACATCGGGTGTTGCCCAACGAAGGCTATGCAAGTGCAATAGTCCCGCCCTGGATTAGGGCGGGCAACTTTCAAATAACCAATGTCATGCTTACACTCTTGGAAGAAAGGGGTTTCATCACCAGAGCTCCACACCAAAACGCCTACAAGCATCTCAAAGGTTTTATTGATACGTGTTGGGGGATCAAGCAAACTAATGTCTCCTAGGACGCATTGAGGTTAAGGCTTTTCCCATTTTCTCTACGTGGAAAGGCTTTGGATTGGCTAGAAAGGTTACCTAACCCTTCCATCACCATTTGGGATGAGTTGGCCGAGAAGTTCATCGCAAAGTTCTTTTCTCCAGAACATATGGCGACACTAAGAGATGAGATCCTTTCTTTTAAAGAAGAGCTAAATGAACCACTTCATGAGATTTCGGAAAGGTATCGGATGATGGTTAAAGAATGTCTGAATAATGATATGACCGAATCCATGATCCAACAAACATTCTATCATGGCATCAACACAACAAGCCAATGTGTGGTTAACCAACTCGCCGGGGGGAACTTCATGAACATGCCATATGTCAAAGCGCGTGAAATACTTTATGAGATGGCTGATACCTCCTCGGCGTGGCAAAGTAGAGCTAATGTGCCACAAGGTGATCCTAATGTTATTCACTTACAAAATGAGCTCCATGACCACGACCAAGTTGTAGCCGAGTTGACTACTACCATGAACCAATTGGCCAAAGCTCAGTTGCAACAAGTTCAAGGGCCAAAACAAGTGAATTCCATGGAAGGAGTGAATATGATGATCAACAAGAGAAGGCAACAAGGTCAACAAGTTCAAAACAACCCGGATCAATTTGAGCAAAGTTGTAGTGGGTATAATCAGGATGATGTATATGATGATCGAAGTGAAGAGGTTCAATATGTTAACAATTATCAAGGTCAACGAGGCAATGCTCCGAATCAAAAAAAGTGGAGATCATAGGGAAACCAAGGAAATTGGGGCAATCAAGGTCAATAAGGAAATTGGGGCAATCAACAACAACCAAGGAAATTGGGGGAACAACAACAATCAAAATTGGGGTAGCCAAGGAAACCAAGGCAATTGGGGTGGCAACAATAATAGTAATCGGGGCCGCAATAATAATCAAGGGGGTTGGAACAACAATAATCAAGGGAATCGGGGGTCGGGATTTCAAAGGCCCCCGATGTATCAAAAACCAAACAACCCGCCTCCATTTCCGTCACAAGGTCCTAGCTCTTCAACAATGAGATGGGACGGATTGAATCCATGTTTGAGCAAATGATGAAGAAAAATGCCGACTCTGATGCCCTATTGGCCTCCCACAATACTTCCATCCGAAACCTGGATGTTCCACTTAGCAAAACTTCTCAAGCTTTGAATACTCGCCCTAAGGGGGCACTACCAAGTGACACGGTGGTGAACCCGAAGGGTGGGAACAATGCGGGCCATGCTATGGTGGTGACTACAAGAAGTGGTAGAGGTGGAGTTGGTAGTACCTCCAATCCAAGAAGTTGGTGATTGATTATGTGTTGGTGCAAGATGATGATGAGCCAAGCAATGATGGGCAAGTGAGTGATGAGAATGTGAATGATGAAGTGAGGATAGACATTGATGACAACGTGGAGGAGACACAAAATGATGTGAACCCGTCTAGGGAACACGTGATACACATATCGGAAACGGTAGTGCCCAAAGCCAAGGCTCTTTTGCCAAGGCCTCCTCCACCTTATCCTCAAAGGCTCGCAAAGAAAAACAATGAGAATAAGTTGAAGAAATTCATTGATATGATAAAAAGTTTGTCCATAAATGTGCCTTTGGTTGAAGCTCTAGAGCAAATGTCGGGATATGCCAAGTTCATGAAGGACTCGGTAACAAAGAAGAGATCAATGAACAGTGAAATGATAAAAATGACACATCAAGTAAGTGCCATTGTGCATTCCATGGCTCCAAAGTTAGAAGATCCCGGTGCCTTCACAATCCCATTCACTATTGGTAGTGCCGATTTCGCCAAAGCTTTGTGTAACTTGGGAGAAATCATTAACTTGATGCCATACTCTGTGCTCAAGACATTGGGGATTGGGCAACCAAGGCCCACATCCATATGGTTGTGAATGGCGGGCAAGACAATGAAGAGCCCATTGGGGATAATTGATGATGTGCTATTTCAGGTCGACAGGTTCGTACTTCCCGTGGATTTTGTGATACTTGACTGTGAGGTTGACTATGAGGTGCCGATCATATTCGGGAGACCTTTGCTAGCTACAAGGAAGGCCTTAGTCGATGTGGAAGCAGGGGAGCTCACCTTCCGGGTGGGCGATGAAAAAGTTGTGTTTCATGTTTGCAAGTCAATGAGGCAGCCTAATAGCAACGAAGTATGTTCATTTGTGGATCTTGTGACCGAAGTGATTGTTGAAGACACAAGTGACATGATTAATGTTGAAGACCCATTGGAAGTTGTGTTGTTGAATCATGATGTGGATGAGAAGGAAGGCTTGGTGGAATATGTCAATGCTTTGCATGGAATGGGTTCATATACATATGAGCCCCGTAAACTTTCCTTGGATCTTGAGAACCGGAAGACTCCACCAACAAAGCCCTCAATCGAGGAACCTCCCATATTGGAGTTGAAGCCTTTGCCTTCACACCTCAGGTATGAGTTCTTAGGCCCTAATTCTACTTTACCTGTTATCATTCCTCGTGCTTAACTAACGTGCATGTAGATGCCACCCTTGCGGTGCTCTAAAGGAGGAACAAAGCAATAGGTGTGACATTGGCGGATATTCAGGGTATAAGCCCCGCCTTTTGCATGCAAAAAATCATATTGGAGGAGGATTCCAAACCCTCCGTGGAACATCAAAGAAGGTTGAATGAGGCTATGCAAGAGGTTGTCAAGAAAGAGGTCATCAAGTGGTTGGATGCTGGGGTTGTCAACCCCATTTCTGATAGTTCGTGGACTTCACTGGTACAATGTGTCCCAAAGAAGGAGGGCATGACTGTGATTACAAATGAAAACAATAAGTAGATCCCCACAAGAACTGTCATCGGTTGGAGGGTATGCATGGATTATAGAAAGCTCAACAAAGTGACTCGCAAAGACCATTTTCCGCTTCCATTTCTTGATCAAATGTTGGATAGATTGGACGGACGTGCTTATAATTGCTTCTTGGATGCGTATTCCGGGTATAACCAGATTTTTATTGCACCTGAAGACCAAGAGAAGACCACTTTCACTTGTCCGTATGGCATATTTGCATTCTCAAGGATGTCGTTTGGTTTATGTAATGCACCGGCTAGTTTTTAGCGGTGTATGATGGCAATATTCACGGATATGGTGGAGGACTTCCTCGAGGTTTTCATGGATGATTTCTCTATTGTGGGGGATTGTTTTGATGAATGTTGATAATCTTAATAAAGTCTTGGCACGTTGTGAAGAGACTAACTTGGTGCTTAATTGGGAGAAGTGTCACTTTATAGTTGAGGAGGGCATTGTCCTTGGCCATAAGATCTCCAAGAATTGTATTAAAGTGGATAAAGTAAAAATTGAAGTGATATTAAAAGTCCCTCCTCCTACATCCGTTAAAGGAGTGAGGAGCTTTCTAGGTCATGCGGGGTCCTACCGCCGGTTCATCAAGGATTTCTCAAAGGTGGTGAACCCCTTGTGCAAGTTGTTGGAAAAAGATGCAAAATTTGTGTTCAATGATGATTGTATGAAGGCCTTTGAGCTACTCAAATATAGGTTGACTACCACTTCCATCATTACCACACAAAATTGGAGCTTACCCATTTGTGCTCATGCGTGATGCTAGCGATGTGGTGGTAGGAGCGGTATTGGAGCAAAGAATCAACAAGATATTCCATCCGGTCTACTATGCTAGTAAGACCATGAATGACGCTATGGAAAAGTTCCGCCCGTACCTCATGGGTACCAAAGTGATTGTTCACACTGATCACGCGAGGGGAGGCCCCATGATGGCCTTGAAATTAATGATTCATTTTCGGATGAACAACTCCTTTCCATGTCTTTGACCGGGATGCCTTGGTTTGTTGATGTGGCTAACTATCTTGTGAGCGGAATTGTCTCGAATGAGTTCTCTTCAAACCAATGAAAGAAGCTCAAATGGGACTGCTTGGATTATTATTGGGACGAGCCATATCTTTTCAAAATTTGCACCACCGATGGTGTTAGCCAGATATGTGTTCCAGAAGAAGAGCAATTGGGTATTCTTGAAGCTTGCCATTCCTCAACGTATGGTGGTCGCCGTGGTGGGGCGAGAACTGCTACAACGGTCCTAAGCTGTGGATTCTATTGGCCTACCTTGTACAAAGATGCTAGTGAGCTAGTTAAGTAGTTTGATGATTGCCAAAGAGCTGGTGGGATTTCCAAGAACAATGGGGTAACTCTCACCTTCATCCTTGATATTGATTTTTTTGAAATATGGGGCATCGACTTTATGGGTCCATTTGTGAGTTCGTGTGGGAACACCTATATTCTTGTTTCTGTGGATTACATTTCCAAATGGGTTGAAGATGTGACTTTGCCCAACAATGAAGCACGGAGTGTGGTGGCTTTCTTGAAGAAAAACATATTCACAAGGTTCGGCACCCCAAGGGCCATTATCAGTGATGGGGGTTCTCAATTTTGCAACAAAGCCTTTGACACTTTACTCTCCAAGTATGGTGTCACTCACAAGGTGTCAACCCCATATCACCCCAGGCAAGTGGATAGGTTGAGGTCTCTAACAAGGAGATCAAGAGTATTTTATCCAAGAATATCAATGCAAACCAGACTGATTGGTCAAGGAAACTTGACGATGCTTTATGGGCCTATAGAACAGCTTACAAGACTCCAATTGGTATGTCTCCATATCGGTTGGTATTTGGGAAAGCATGTCACCTCCTAGTGGAATTATAGCATAAGGCCATGTGTGCGTTGAAGAAGTTGAACCTAGAGTGGGATGTAGCTGCCAATCTTTGGGTGGAGCAATTGAATGAACTTGATGAGTTCCAGTTCCATGCTTACTCCAGTTCGTCACTGTATAAGGACAAGATGAAGTACCTACATGATAAGTATATCTGGAACAAAGAACTCATAGAAGGTGACCTTGTTCTCTCATTCAACTCTCGGTTACGGATGTTTTCGGGAAAGCTAAAGTCAAAATGGAGCGATCCCTTTGAGGTGGTGCATGTAACTCATTTTGGTGCTCTAGATTTGAAAAACAAGAATGGTGAGATCTTTAGAGCCAATGGGCACCGAGTGAAGCACTACCTTGGTAAGGTTGATGATGGCCACGTTGTGGCATTGATCCATTTCAAGTGAATTATGGTAACATGCGTAGTGCCACGACATTAAATCAGGCGCTGCTTGGGAGGCAACCCATGTGTTTTTCTTTCTTTTGATTTTCCTCATAGATTAGGCAATTTTTTGGACTAACTGGTTGTGAAGTGTATGTAGGAATTGCTTGTGCAGTGCAGGAAATTGACAAGGAAGAAATTTGGCTAAGTGACAAAAGTTCGGAGACCGCGCCCAAAATTTCAAGGACCACGTGAGAACTTTGCGGCCACATAATTCTGTGCACGGTCGCGTAGTTGAATTGAGTAAAATGCCAACTCTCTAAAGTTGGCCTGTAAAAATCCCTTCAAAATTCGTAGCCGCGTTCATATTTTTGTAGACCGAGAAATTCTGCGGTCGCGGCAAATATTTCGCGGATTGCGGAATTGTGTTTGAAGCAGCTCTACAAAAGGTAACAGAGTGCGGACCGCGACAAAATTTCGCGGCCGCACTCAGGCGTGGCGGTGGGTCGACTGGTCCCAAGTATAAATAGGAGTTCATGCATCATTTTACACTTTACGAACCATAATTTGTCACCACTCCTAAAAAAGCACTGTTTATCTCTCCTTGCTCTCATTCTCATCTCACTCACCTCAAGTGTAGGTTTCAAAAAAAATTTACAACTGCTATGTTCAATTAAATGGTTTGATTTTTTTTCTTTTCTTTTCTCTTTATTTTAATTTTCCTTTTTAGTTAGGGTTAATTGCATGCCATAATGTCAAATTAATGCTTCATTGTTGCGTAAATACAAGTGGGTAGTGTTTGTATGCCTAATGGGGGCTGGGGTTAGTAAGTTTGCATGGTTAGTTGCTATAATTTTTGAACAATTAGTGAAACCCTATTTATCAGTGTTCTTCAGTGCCGATTTCACTTAAAATTCGCGGCCTCTATCATTTTTCCCAGTCCGCGATAGGGTATGCGGCTACGTCCAAAAATTTGCGGTCCGCGATACCCTAACTTCAAATCACTGCGGGTTGTTTAGCTTTCGCGGCCACGGTCCGCGATTGGACCTTCACGGCCGCGCCCATGTTTTCACGGTCCGCACTTTCAAACTTCACACAGATTATCATTTGCCTTTGCCGCCACGTTTACTTTTACGCGATCTAGGATGGGTCATTCGCGGCTGCCTTCTATTTCTCGCAGTCCGTGTTTGATCAAGTACAGAGAGTCAATAGTCTGAACCTGACCTCTTCACGACTGTGTTCACTTTTATGCGGTCCGCGATGGGCATTTCGCGGACGCACTCACTTTAACACGGTCCGCGGTGCCCTGTTTTGAGAAGCAATGTTTGCATTTCATCTATACTGTTATAACATATGCTTGAAGACCTATTCTGACTATATATCACTTCTTGTTTTTGTAGACAATGGTCCGTTCCCGAGGTAGAGGTGATACGTCAAAAGGGAGTCAGAACCCTCCCGAGGCAGGGGTGAAGGAAAGACTAAGCTACCCCTAGCAGTGCAAAAGTCTATCGGCAAATTAAGACCCTCCGTCAAAGCTGCGGATAAAACCGTGGACCATTCTGACACCAGTGAGTATGTCCCATCCTGGGAAGCTTCCGAAGGAGACTCCGTGCCAACACATATCCCCACACAATTTCCGGGGAGACTGCATTTAGTTGATGAGCCCACCTCCTCTGAAGGTTCATCTGAGGGTTCATCCAAGGGCTCGGGAGAGGGTATTGCAAATTCTTAACCCTCTTCCGCACATGCTTCCCCAGCTCCTATTAATGTTAATGATGATGACGAGGTCCCGGATGACGGGAGAGGGGGTGATACCAATGTTGGAGGGGGGGTTTGCAAGGTCAAGAAAGCCCGAGGTGTGGGCTGATAGATTCGTGAGCGAGAAAGCATATCTAAAATTTCGGGAATGGTGGCCCCAACGGTGGCTCACCCTTGAGCGATAGTTCATAGAGAGGGACCTCCTTCTTCACAATCCAAATGTCACGAGATAGTTTGAGGAGAGAAAAGGGTGGAAGTTCTTCACCAGCAAAGTGGTGGATACAAATGAGTACCTTGTCAAAGAGTTCTATGCAAATGGTGCCCACATCAAAAAGGGCACCACTGTGACAAAGGTGCGGAACTTGAAGATCCGGTTTGATGGACACACTTTGAACGAATATGCCGGTTTTGAGGATGTAGAAGCTGGCCCTAGATGAAGTAGCCCATCCATGGCTAGCAGAGATATTAGCCATTCTAGGGATGACACCGGCATGGCACTCAGCTGGAGTCTCAATAGCCAGAAACACCCTCATCTTTGATGCCAAAGGGTGGTCCACAATTGTGAGCAACCGGCTGGACCCGCGCTAGCATGATAATTTCCTCTCACTCACCCGGGAAATCTTGATAGCTTCCATCATGGCGGGGTATCCAATCAATGTGGGGAACCTCATGTACTACAACTTCTCCAAGGCAGTTGGAAAAGAGGAAAGATCATATCCTTACCCCAACTTCCTCACTATGTATTTCGAGGACCAGGGGGTCGAGAAGAAGCACTATGACACAAAGGTGAAGCCAAAAAAGCCTTTCTCCTGGTATAGCCTCCAAGGATCGGGCTACCCTAGAGCCAAGGATAGTGGCCACCGGATCAGAGCATTCCACAACAGCAGGATCTTCAGCTGCCATGCCGCCTTCTTCATCTGGTCCATCCATCACCGTGCCATTATATGTGCCCTCAACTTCAACTTACACTTAGACTGCACTGCGGATTTCCCAAACATTATCCAGCATCAACAACTGGATACAGGCAGCTATATCGAAGCAGTCTGTCTTACCCAGTGCTGTAGTAGTGCATTCATCCCCAGCACAGCTTCAGGTACCTCTATTAGTGGAGGATTCATTGAAGGAGCTTCTGGACAACCAGAAAAAGCTCCTGGACAACCAGAAGAAGATCCTGGAGACATTAGATGCACATGGAAAGGTCATCAAGGATCTGGGCAAGCAAGTGAAGAAGATGAAGAAGACTCGGGCCTCAAAGGAGTCAGTGGAGCTGCTGAAGAAGGAGGTAGAGAGGTTTACTTCAGCTGGAGACATCCCACTGGACTTGCTCAGGGAGGAGAAAGTCCCAGCAGCACATGCAGCAGAGCATGAGGCACCAGCAGCTGGCCAGTTTGAGGAGCTGGCTGCCACTACACATATTGTTAAGGAGATGATCCAGATGTCCGCGACCCCGTAGTGCCCCAGTCAGAGGATTTGCAGATCCAGTTAGAAGACCCGGAGGGAGCTGATGAGCCTATGCAGTCCGAGGACCCCACTCATTTGCCTGACTCGATGCAGACAGAGACCACATAGGGAGTTTTTTTACTCTCTAATCCTTTCCCTAATCTTATTTTTATATTCGCATTGAGGACAATGCTATCTCTAATGTGAGATTTGCTTATGGAGAGTAGAGGAGGAAGAGTTCGGTTCCACGATGACCTAAGTAATAAAGCGATCTTCCTTGATGAATTAAGTCAACTCTTGATGCTCTCGTGTCGCATTAGAACTATGGTACTCAAAAGGTTTTGTGTTGTTGATAATTCATTTGTGTTGAGGGTAATTGTTAGTCCCAATTGATGCATGATTGATTCATATTAGGGCAGCTGAAATATCCTTATATTTTGTTTTAGTGGAGGTGGGAATTACCGTATTTGCTTGAGGACAAGAAAACACTTAAATTTGGGAGAGTTAATAAGTAGGTATTTCAGCCTATAATTTGCTCTCTTTAACTTGCGTTTTAGGCCAAAAATGCGTAAAGGTATTCCCGGAAACTAATGTAATATGCTTGCTTGCAGGAATTGATCAAAATGAGACAAAGGAGGCATAATCAACTCATAAAGGAGTCACTGGAAAAAACCAAGACTGGGCCAAGAAATCTGAAACGCGGACCGCACAAATATTGTGCGGCAACGGAAGCCACAACGCGGCTGCGGTCACAAATACGCGATCCGCGAAAGGGAGATATAGAGAGTGCATTTTCAGGCCAAATGTTGAGCGAGGTCCGCGCCAGAAATATGTGGCCGTGAAAGTCTCACCGTGGCCGCGATTGGAATTATGCGAACCGCGGTTGCTGAGGTTCAAAGACTTCACAATTCAAGCAAAACCAAGAAGTGTGGTCCGCGTTAGAATTACGCGGCCGGGAAAGTCCACTATGCGGCCACGATGGATTTTATGCTGCCCGCGTAATAAACCTTCACCCAGATCCGGAATTTAAAAATGCGGACCGCGGTCAGTATTACGCGGCTGCGAAAGCAAGAGTGCGGCTGCGGTAAGAATTACGTGGCCGCGAAACCTCTGTAGGTGTATTTTTGTTCGGAAATTTCAGCTTAGTATAAATAGATCTTTGTTACATTTTTAGGTTAAGTTATGTTTTTGCTGAGCACGTGAGACGACTGGAAATTCCATTTTGGGCATGGGCAATTTTGTACAAGAATTATTACATTAGATTTTCATCTTTTAATATAGTATTATGAATTTTATCTTTGTTTCTTCTTTGATTTCGGTTATTTTCATGAGTAGCTAAACCCATAGCTAGGATTATGACCCTACCCTAGTGTGGGTATTTGTTGGGTCTTGAATTTTAGGGCTTGAATGTGTATGGGTTAGTGGTATATGGCCTAGTTCTTTCTAGAACTATAGAATTAGTGGTTGCAAACATTGATTCATGCCTTTTTGACTTAGTCTCTGCTTGAAAAAGAGGGACTACGTCTAGGAAAACTAGGCTAACAAGGAATTGGGGTGAACTCAAGAAATTCATAGCCCCAATTAAAGGGTTAAACCTAGAGATAGTAATACGCGACTTAAGCTAATATCACTTGTATTGCATGGATACCCATTTGGACTTGAGAAAGCCAACTTGGGCAAAATCACTCAAACTACCGAGAGGTATAGAGTGAGTACTCGATTGTGATAGCTATATTACGCACTCCAATTAATCACATGATTGCCCTAGATTCTTGGTACCTGTTAGATATCCACCTAGGTGGAAGTCACTACCCTAGTCCCTTTAAGCCCTTGAAAATCAACAACAAAAACATTGTACTTAGTTTCAAATATTGCATGCTATAGAATAGAAGTAGAAGTAGAAAACAAACCAAACATTTGTGGAAGTGTAATTAAGAGCAAAACAAGCATCTAGACTTGGATATAAATCTAATTCCAAGCAAATTAACTCCCTGTGGATTCGATCCTGACCTAGTTGGGTAAAACTGTATCGAACATCCTCGCTACTCGATAGTAGTGCAAGCTTGGACCCAATCAAGTACCATCCTTCTACTTCAAAAATAGAATCACTGCACCCCAAGGCGACACACTAGGCCTGATGAATCCCTTATCAAGTACCTCCTAATGTTGTCCCTTCAATTTCTTCAACTCCGCTGGTGCCATACGATACGTAGGAATAAAGATGGGCTGAGTGCCCGACACCAGGTCAATACAAAAAGCAATGTCCCTGTCAGGTGGCATGCCTGGAAGGTCTGCAGGAAAAACATTTGGGAAGTCCCTTGCTGCTAGAACTGGCTCAACTGTAGGAGTATCAGCACTAACATCCCTCATGTAGGCCAAATAAGCTAAACATCCCTTCTCAACCATCCGTTGAGCCTTCAAATTTGAGATCACACTACTAGGAACATGATTCGGAGAACCACTCCACTCTAACCTCGGCACCCCCAACATCGCCAATGTCATGGTCTTAGCGTGATAATTCAGAATAGTGTGACACGGTGACGGCCAATCCATGCCATATCACGTCAGAATCAACCATTATGAGTAGTAAAAGATCAACGCTCGTCTCATAACCTTCAATGGTCACCACGCACGATCGATATACATGGTCCACAATAATAGAATCACCCACCTGCATAAATACATGAATAGGTGCAACTAAAGAATCACGAGGCATATCCAAATAACGAGCAAAGTATGATGACACATATAATAAGTAGAACCAGGATCAAATAATATTGAGGCATCCCCGTGGCATACTGAAATAATACCAATGATCACAACATCGAAAGCAACTGCCTCTGGACTAGTGGGAAAAGCATAGCATCGAGCCTGACCACCACCTATCTGACCTCCCCTCTAGGGCGATCTCGACCTGCACAACCTTCACCCCCACTGGACTGGTAGTGCCCTCGGCTCTGATGGTGCGGAGCTGGGTGCTCAAGAGTACGGGAAGCGGCAGTTTGGGCACCTCCCCCACCTGTTAGGTAGCTGGTGCAGCTGGAATCAAAACTGCCTAATCCAGGCTCAATACTATCAAAATCTGGGCCAAGGCCTCCTGAAGGCCAGGAATAACAATGGGCGCTGGTGGTGCCTGAACTAGTCCCAACGACTCAACTAGATTTGGTATCTTCTCCTCAATTGGAGCAAGTGGTGGCTCCATAGGTGCCACTCTGGTTGTAGTACAAGCTCCACCACAGCCTCTACCGTGTCCCGGCCTCTCTAGGCTCTAACTGGTGGTACTGGTGGCCGTCCGCTTGAACCGATCGCCCGTGTCCTCACTAACTCTGAGAGCGCAGAAGAGTCAAGTTCCAAACTTCGAAATAACAATTTCGCATGACAAGAATAAAAAAAGTGATGTTTCCTAACAGTTCGGTAGCCTCTCGAAGATAAGTACAGACGTCTCGGTACCGATCTGCAAGACTACTAAACTTGCTCATGACTCTTGAGACCAAAGAAACCTAGTGCTTTGATACCAACTTTTCACGACCCAAAATCAACTATTCATGATGGCACATAAACCCAACCGGCTAGGTAAGCCAACAGTCACATGATAACCATGAAATAGCTAAGACATAGATTAACAACTTAACAGTGGAGAAATCATGAAATGTCTGAAGTGAATAACAAAAATATAGATACAACCTTTCCCAAGAACTTGTGTCAACAAGTACACGAGTACTACTGAATAACAACATACAAGCAAAATCCACTAATACAATTGTCTAGCCAATATAACAATAAAGATAGAAATAACAGAAAAAGAACTTCAAGGACTGCTGACGATATGGCAGCTACCTCGTAGTCACCCAACAGCTAATAGAAACTCAACTCTGGAAATCGCCTCAATCGGATGCACCTGTATCTGCACACTAAGTGCAGAGTGTAGTATAAGTACAACCAATCCCATGTACTCAATAAGTAACAATACTAGCCTTGGGTTGAAAGCAATGACGATCTCAGAAACAATTGTCAGATGCCAATAAATAACCAGTAACAGTTTAGACTACAAAAGGATAACTAGCAGAGACAGGTAGCTCAGCTCGGTCAGTTTGCTTGTTTCTCTCTGGGCCGTGGCCAGCTCAGCTCGGAGGGCTTTGATTTCATTATCATTTTGCTCACCGAGAAGCTTGAGAGCATTTTTTTCCTCAGTAAGCCCTTGAATTTAAGCCTCATATCGGCTCAACTCTCTTCAAGACTTAAAGAAATCCTCGTGATGAGTATTGAGGCCTACACAAATAGACGAGAAAGAATTAGGCAAGGAGAGAAAAAACACAAGTACGAAGACCGTCGTTAGCAAAGAAAGTTAGGGCTTACCCGATTCAAAGCTTGCTGGGCCTCAATGAAGAGACACAATGCTCCCACCTCGTCCATCAGAGCTTGATCTTCCTTAGTGAATAGACCTTGAAGGTAGCTGGCCACCCCTACGGAGATGGCAAAAACTCGTGCATCCTCCGGAGCTGTAATAATGATAGTCCGTTTGCACTGGGATCAACACCGGGCGCCAGAAATTGGCTGGTGAATCTGAAACTCGAGGAAGATTCGCCCAAGCTCGTCCTCAGTACGTCCATGTCATTCAAGCCAACGACATCGTCGACGTTGTCAAAATAACCCTAGAAAAAGTCCTCCCCTCCGAGGGCGCATTCTACTTGTGGGGCCTTCATGGCCTGAGCCTCCCGAACATCCCCTTCTGAGAATGAAGGAAGCGGCTCAGAGTCTCTGATTTCTATTTCCCCAGTGAATCACATGGAGTGTTCACTTCATTTAGAAGGGCCTCGGAGTTGGCCCCTTCAAACATACCCTCCGACTGCTCATTTCGGTGGGAGGCATCTGTTCTCCAATAACTCGGGCACTTTGCCTGGTTCCTCTTCCAAGACCGCTTCGATTCGAGGTTGAATCTCTCTAACCCTCACCGACTTAGAGGCCTTTGGCGCTTCGGTGTTCCTTTTCACTCGGGCCACCAGCTCAGAGCCGTCGTCTTCATTTTCTTCTTCTTCCTATCTTATCCACTGAACTACCTCCATAGGTAGGACGGCGGTGTCTTTCATTCGCTTACGAGCCTGATATTTCTTGGGCTTTGGATTCTCAGAAGTTGAGATCCTTTTCCTCTTCTTATCTTTCACCAGTTTCGGGACTGGGGGCGAAGTCTCCTCCTCACCAGATGGAGGCCTCATCGGCACATCCTTTCCGAGACCTGCAAAAGAAAAACAAGTTATTTACCTTGAAAACGGTAATTACAATTAGATTTGATTTTGTGGTTCTAAAAATATGTGGTATGTTTTTAGGCTAGTTATTAGGCAGTAGATGCTAAGTGTGAAGCTAGAAAATAAGATAAGAACTTGGAAATAATATGTCTAAGCAAACCGAGCGGCTGAGAATCGGGGCCTTGAGGTCGAGCTCGTTGGTGAGTTATGAATGGCCGATGAAGGGCTAAAAGTATTGAGAGCTTTGATGAAGGCTCTTTACGGTCAATAATGAGCAATGACTGACGAACAATAAATAGAGCACAATGAATATAAGCAATAACTATAAGTAATGAAACCAAGAGAATATGTTTGAGTTAGAGAGCAGAGAATGTTCTTGTATTGAATGTTGTGAATCCTTTACAAAATGACATGGGTCCCCTTTATATATGAGGGGGAATCCCAACGTAGTACAAATGTATTTATTACAAAGATATATGGCTGGTACAGCCATTTAATGTCGCGGTACGGGCTTGTACTAGCCTAATAGGCTTGGCCAGCTTTAGTCATGTGCCTTGGGAACTTCCCATTAGTCCATCGTAGCCGCTGCTTTTCCCTGCTTCGAGTTCGAGCGTATGGAAGCCCGCAGAGTTGGGCCTCGAACCTGGCCTCGAGCCGTTCGTGAACGAGCTGCAGGATATCATAATGATCATAAAATTGGACCCTCTAATTTTTACCGTATACAGATAGTCCCCGCGTTTCATAGAACAAAAATGATAAGAAACGATCTTGAATTCCCGCCTATCCGATATTCACTATCATGACGTCGGTCCATCAGAGCATTAAATGCCACGACTAAAAGCCACGCAGGAGTCGCTGTCAACACGACTATCGAGAAGCCCACGACCCGCTACTGGTTCGGCCCTTCCGCTTCCCAAACGCTGCCCATACGTCCTCTATAAATACCTTCGCTGCCTTGTTATTCACACTTTTACAATATCTTCAACCTTGTAGAGCTAAGTTCATCATCTCATACATTCTTTTCCCTTTCGCGCTTACCTCCCGACTTTTTTTCTCAAAAACCTTTTTACAGCCATAGCTAGGACCTCTAAAACAGTGCCTCAGAAAGAAGGCACTACCTCTTCATCTCGGCCATCCAAGGGAAAACTAAAAGACCCCCAACTGTCGAACAATGTACCCCTACTAAATTCGATTTTGTATCCGATTTTTCCGTCGAGAATCCTCAAAACACACCAGGCCGATGTGAGCATGTATCTCGATACATTAGCGTGGTGACCAAAATAGATAGAGTGAAGGAAGACTGCCAATGGAGGGCAGCAGTATCGGTTGATTCCCGGACCTGCTGAAAGTATAGTAGACCATAAGGCTGGCTTTCTCAGCGTATATACATACCCCATTACTTTAGGTCCCGTAGATTCCTCGGACCCTTCTTCTCCGTCGATAGACCCGGTGATCCTTGACTTCTGTCGTGAGTACCAGGTGACGCTTGGCAAAATTTATCCTTCATTCTAGACGATAGTCTATATGCTCCGATATTTTCTAACCAAATGGAGGGTATGTCCTTCACTCTCAATCACTTGATCAGACTATACAGCCCCCGTCTCTTTCGCGGTCTAATCAAGCTTCATCCTCAATCTACGAGGACGTTCTTCTCGAGCATTGACGAGGACAAGGATCGGGGGTGGATGAGCCAGTTCGTCCGAGTGAGGACCTCGGACGTAATTCCGGCCAATATGATGCCATTCGCGGAGGAATGGAATACGTAGCGTAAGTGCCCCCACCTCAAGCATACTTTATTGCCCTTTCATCCTCTTTTGACAAATGATCTTCTTTTGATTGTTCAGCCATTTTTTGGTACCCTGGCACGGTTCAGAACCTATCGTGGTCGATTAGACAGTTGACTCCAAATTTCCTTATGTTGAGCGCTCTTGGCGCGATTTGTCCAGAACGCGATGGCAGGCCAAGAGCCACGGTATGCTTTTTACCGTTATTTTTACTATGTTCCCTTCTGAGTATCCTTTTATTTGATGAATCATGCTTGTGCAAGCCTCAAGGATGGAGTGTCGATGAGGCCGACCCCTGTTGGTGAAGAGGACACCTTGAAACCCATCAAGGGTAAGAAAAGGAAGAAGGATGCCACGGTCTTGACTTCGACTGCTATAGCAAGTCCTCTGACCGAGAACGAAGGTGATGATGATGATGGTGTATGCCCTTTGGTACAAGGGGCGAGACGAGGCGAAGATGCTCCGCAAGATACCGGGCGGGAGGCCGCCGAATCGGGGGCGGCCGATTTAGACCAGACCCGTGCTGAGGAGACCCTCGAGGAGGGCTCAGGGGGCTCGGAGACAGTCCCCGAGTCTCAAGTCAGACATGGTACAGTCCGCGCTAATGAACCCGCTGCTAGTGACTCCAAAGGGCCTGAACCCGAAGCTTCTTGCGGGCAAGATGAGGCCCTTAAAGAAATTAACACCCTGAGTGGCCTTAATTTGGGCCTTGAATTCCCACCGGGGGGAGATCAGGGATGCTCAGGATCAGCATACCGCTGGTGCGGGGGCCTTTCATGGAGGGGGAGATATGCTCGAAGACCTTCTTGCTGGCAACGATGATAATATCGATCTCAATGCTCCCGCTACTCTCGAGGAGGCAGAGAGGCTTCAGCAGTAGGTGGTACTCTCAACATATCACTTGTGCTTTCTTGTGCTCGATTTTCTGATTTTTCTGTGTTGTTGCAGGCTAAGAAGATATATGACCATGCCTTCTCTATGCTCCAAGGCGAGCTTTCATGCTGTGGGAAGGAGGTCAAAAAACTTACCTCGGAGATAAAAGAGTCGAGGACCTCCTCCACCCGAAAGGGGGATTAGTTGAGCAGGCTTCAGGCCAGTTTGGAAGAAGTGTACCAGGAAAGGGATGGCCTTGCTGAGCAGGTAACACGACATCCATGAGTTAATTTTTTCTTCTCGTAGCTTGATGCTTACAAACTTTGTTTTGTCTTTTCCAGATAGGGCAAAAGGATGCCGCCATGGGGCGACTTCAGGAAGAGGCTACAGCCAAGGATGCGGAGATCATTGTGCCGAGGGGGCAAAATGAGGGCGTGGCCTCGGAAAGAGACAATTTGCGGTCGAAGCTGGCATCGACCCGGGGTCTCCTTCAAAGTGCCCAAAAGGAGGCTGCTGCATTATTTGCGGCCAAGTCTGAGGCCGAAGAGGACACATCTTCATACAAGAAAGATACCGCTACTGCGAATGAACGAGCCCGAGAAATATTGAAGAAAGCCAAGCACAAGCTGGATAGGGCAGTTGCTTACGCTCGTGCAGAGGCAAGGAGGCAAGCTTTCGAGGAAGTAAGTGCTAAAGGCACTGATCTCTCGGCTGAGATTGAGGAAGCCTTAGATTTGGAGGAAAAGTTGGCATTTTCGGCTACTTCGGATGAGGGTTCTGGAGACGACCTGGAGAGCAGTGACGGCGAAGAATAGGCCCACGTCGTCTTCCATTCTTTTTTGTGTATGAACTTCTCGGGGAAAAAAGGTCTTGCAAAGACGCCCCTTGTAAATATATTTTGTCTATATAAGAATATTTCTCTGCTTCAAGTCTTCGAATTTATTCCCAATGCTTATGTAAAGTTAGTCTGTTGGATTTTGAAGTTGGCTCTTCGGAGCCCATATTTGGAGTAGTCGGGATCCTCGAGATCGGGCACCATCTCGTGGTTAGGTCAATTTGCCTTTTGGAATTGATGCTTATAACAACAGAATTCTTCGGGGTCTTAATGGCCCCCGAGCGCTGTGTGACAGTATCATTTATGTGCCACGGTTGTGAAGCGACCGGGGTGGTCCCATCTGTACACTTCCCTAAAAAAATGGCGCTGACATGGTCTGAATTAATTGGCCTTCAGGATAGGTGAACAGTCACTGCTTGCTCTATATATATGCATTCTCTTATCTCTTGTCTGAGGACTCCACTATTTTGAGTAATTACCCCTTTTATAGAGCTCTTTTCTGCTCTAGTTCTCTTACCATTCCAAAAGCTTTCGCCCAAGCCTTTACCTTCCATGGCTGCTACGTCAAAATACGTTCACCAAGGAGAGGAGAGTTTCGCCTCTGCCTTGCCCTTGGTCGGTGGTACACCGCTGGTACCTGGTGAGCTACTCACGAGGTGCTTTGACACGAGGAGGGACTTTGCTTTAGAGAGACCTCCCAATGCTCAGGGTCATCGGGAGCATGCGTCGAGGTTTATTTCATCAATAGGGGAGGAGCACCTCGAGGTTGTTAGAAAGGACTACGAATGGGGAGAAAAAGTGGTACTGCAAGGGCTTTCCCCGGAAGAGAGCATCATGGCTCATGTCGAGGGGTTTTTGAACATGTATACGTACCCCTTTACGTAAGGCCTCCTCGAGAGAGTCAAGCTCGAATTTTTTAGGAGATGTCGGGTTACGTTGGCACAGGTTCACCTGTCATTTTGGAGGATAGTGTTGATGATAAGGTATTTTGCAGATAAAGCCGGTCTCGAGTTCACCCTCAGTCATCTTCTCATACTGTACTGGCCCTTGCATCGTCGAGGCCTGATCACTCTCTGACGTTGATCCACTCGGCCGTTTGTTGTTTGCAATGAAGAATATGGGGACCGAGGGTGGATGAGTCATTTTGTCCGAGTGCAGGCTGTCGATATTATCCCCGTAGAGTTCCTTCCATTTCCTGAGAAATGGAATTTCACACGTAAGTGGAAGTGTTCTTATTATTTTTGCCCATGGTGAAGGCGGACTTTGTAAAGATGCTTTCCTTTCCTTTTCCTTTTGCAGCAATCCCATGGATGCTATACGAGGTTCACGACCTGGCAGATTGGTCACGAAAACTGGCAGCTTGATAGACTTACAATCAGCGTAAGTGGCGAGATCTGGCCAAGGGCAGATGGGAGGCAAAACATCACGGTACGTGGTGTGTGGCTTGATTCCTTTGAAAGGTATTTTCTTTTATGTGTACTAACTCTGTCACCACAGGCATTGGAGATTTTTCTGAGATGAGTCATGCCCCTTCGGGGAGGAGGAAGAATCTTCGGCTTTGGGGTCGAGGACCGACAACAAGCGGAAGGGGTCCTCGAAGAATGAGAGTGCTCATAGCAAGAAAGCCCTGCTCGAAGGCTCAAAGAAGACGTATCTGCTGATCCTGCGGCATCTGAGGCTTCTAGCCTTGGAAAAGTGGTTCCTCTCTTGCCGCCGTCTTCATTTCCCGCCGAAGGTAATTCGAGGGATACAGGTGTTCTGCCGCCGTCCTCACCCCCTGTCGAAGGTACTTCGAGGGGTTTTCGAGACCAAGGGTCGCCTAAATCAAGCAGGGTCTCGAGCAACCGTGCACCCACCAAGATTGGTTCAACTGGGGTTGGTGAGACCAAGCCAGCAAGTGCACGTTTGACCTTTGAGGAGGCTCAACGGCTTTGTTCTATGGTGAGCTTTGGTCGACTCCGTTGATCTTTTGATTTTACGTTTTTGTTTTCTTATCAAGCTTCTTTTTCATAGGCCTTTGACAAGCTCAAGTCCGAGCTGCTTCTCTGTGAAGCCCGGTTAAGGAAAGCCTTGGGCAGGGAGAAGTCCCTCAGGCTCCTTTGTGATGAAAGGGGAAAATAATTGAAGCACCTTCGGTACGAGGCGAATCGAAGCCTGAACTACGAGAGTGACTTAGAGAAACAGGCAACCTTTGTTCTAAGGGAGTGCATTCTCCTTTTTCTATCCTCAGATATTAATATTTTGATACCTTAGTTGCAGAGCAAGACAGAGGACCTGGAACGCCTTTGGGGCGAGGTTGGCCAGGCTAGGCATGAGTGTAACGAGCTAAGAGTTCAGATAGATGCCCATGTTTCGGCCAAGAAGAATGCTCTGGCCAAGGCTTCTGCTCTCGAGGTGCAGCTCTGAAATGCTCGTGAGAACTGCCTGGTTCGAACGGACATGCTCGCAAGGCTCGAGTCTAAGCTTCTGAAGGTGAAGGCCGAAGTTGCGAACGCCGGGGCTGAAGCCAAAGCGATCCAAACTAAGGTTGATAAGAAAGTGGCCATCTATTTAAAAGACGCCGTTGAGGTTCGAGCAAAGTTGAGAGGTGCTTCCGATCGAGAGAGCAGAAGAAATTAATATGCCCGATGCAAATCTCGAAGGGAAACCCTCGAAGAGATTCATGCTAGGGGCTTCGATCTCTCGGAAGAGATAGCGCAGGCCAGGGCGGATGAGTATGACGCCAGATTCCTCTTGTTTGATGCCGAAGATAGTGGAGAAGAGGCCGATGGGGCCGCAGTCCCCGAGGGGAAAATAGAATTGGCTTTTTTCTATTTGATTCTTGGTACGGTGTTCTTAGAGAACTTTGTAAATGTAGCCTCACATTGTTTCATACATGTGTATATATAAAGAAACCTTCTGGTTTTCTATTTCCATGAATTTCTATTTGCTTGTGTGTGTCTTTCTTTGTCTTGAGCTTTGACGTTTTGTCAATGATTAGCCAGATGAATTGGCCTTTGAGTAAAAACCCATTGGTTTGTAATTCGGGCCCTGAGGCTTGTTGGGATGACTCGTAGGCCCTTGTTTGTTGGGTCGGTACGACCTCTAATATAGGCTGGCGTCTGGGCTCTTACGCATTGGGTCGGAACGACCTTTAATTTTAAGCTGGCGATAGTGGCTCTCACGTACGTGCCCTTAGGCGTTTTTTAGTTAACTGTTTCAGGCTCAGTCTCCGAGTCAGATTTCGACTCGAGCTCATTGGCCTTCAAGTTTTGAATTTCAAGCTGGCCCTTAGGCTCTTACGCATTAGGTCGGTACGACCTGTAATATGGGCTGGCGGTAGTGGCTCTTACGTATTAGGTCGGTACGACTCTTTATATGGGCTGGCGGCAGTGGCTCTTACGCATCGGGTCGGTACGACCTCTTAGTGTAGGCTTTATTTTTCCCTCTTTAAAGACTTTTGAAGTTTTTAATTTCGCCCGACTCTTCGACCGTTCGATAAGAACCTCGATTGTGAGCCGTTATGCGGCGATAGATGAGAACCTCGGGAGGTTTCACTCGATGGCTGAATGATTTCAAAGCCTGTAGTTTGGAGCTGATATGATCAAAGCTCTTTCGCTTAAGTCGAGGGTAGCCTAATTAACCGGCTCGTTTCGAAGTTTTTTCGAAGTAATTGAAGGCTTGTGATTTTATAGCGACAGTCGAGCGTCCCCGAGTCGCGTTAGTTTGGCTGGTTGTGACCGTGGTCATTGCATTCGGCCGGATCCTTTAAGTCTCCGAGTGAAGTAGTTTTGGCGTCTATATCGAGGGTATGCCTTTTTAGGGGTCTTACAAGTTCGGATATATAGCCTTAACTTTTAAGATCGGGATTATGCCTTTTGTAAGGTCTTGCAAATTTTAACATGCCTTGCTGGAGGTCTTACAGATTTGGTTACTTGGTACAAGTATGATTCATACCTTGCTTGAGGTATTACAGGTTTGGTTACTTGGTACAAGTATGGTTCATGCCTTTATGAAGGTCTTATGAGCTCGAGGTTACCCACATGTGGTCTTATAGCCTCGGTGTTTTCGATAAGTCGATGGGTGGCAGTTGGCGATAGTCCCCGAGATATTGAGAATTTTTTGGCTTTGGAGCCATTTTGTGTAAGCTTGGGGTTGCCTCATTGAGGGCTTACTAGTTCGAAGTTATGGATCCGAAGGTCATGCAACTTCGAGTTTTTGACGTCAGTCCCCGAGTGTTTGGAAATTTCCTGGCTCTGGAGTCGTTTCTTGAAAAAATAGCAGATTTCTTCGAAGTGCAAAGCGTTTTTATAGAACAAATATTTCTTCATTACTTGGTACAAGTATACATGTTTTCGCTGTCAAGGGCTTGGTTATTCTATACGGACATAATTCGTTCGACCGTTTGGCCCGATACATTATTTTCCTATCAAAACCCTTTTTGGCATATCTCGACTTCTTCGAAAAGGTGACCTCCCGGGGGGATGCCCCCCAGTATTCGAGGTTGATTGAAATGAAGCCTTAAATACTTGTTTTCCTTAGGTAGCATATAGGTGTTGCCTCGTTAAAAACCTTGCCAGTAAAACCCTTCTTGGGATAAAACCCGGTCGAAGGAAAAGAGTGCAACGCATGCCTTGAAACCTAAGGTCTAAGAGACCAGACAATTTTAAAACCCGGTTCAACGCTGATTTTGCTCTTCCTTCTCTCTTCTTTCTCTCTCTAGGCTTTGGCGATCTTGTGAGTTTTGGCAGCCATGGCTGCTGCGAGCTCTCCCCAACCTTTGGCTATGGGAGAGACAACCCAATATCCTAATGAAACACATCCTAATCTCAATCGAAAACAAACATATGCTGCGCAACTTCAGTCCAAACAATCTGCCACAGTTGCGTCAAAACTAGAATTGTTTCCTGTTAGTGTCGTTCATGGAGAGCCAATGATTGAATTTACTATGGATCATGTTAATGAATTCACAAGGGAAGAAGGACTGCATCAAGCAGTCGTTGTGAAGTTCTCTTATGGAAAGCCTGAATTACAGGAGATCAGAAAAAAATTTCGATGCAATTCGATGTTCATGGTCGCTGCAACATTGGACAGCTTGAATTTCGTCATCTGTTGATTAGGTTTGATCTCTATAATGATTATGTTCAGTTCTTGTCAAAGACGACTGGATATATTAAGTCTAAAGGTGATGAATTCTTTTTTAGAACTTTTCCATGGACGTTAGGATTCAATCCGAAGGAGGAAACATCCATGGCAGTTGTGTGGATTTCCTTTCCAGGTTTGCCGCCTAATTTCTTCGCTAAGAGGTCGTTAATGTCTATTGCTTCAGCTGTTGATAAGGCGCTTGCTGTGGACAAGGCGACGCAAGAAAGAACACGACCTAGTGCTGCTAGGGTCAAGGTAATTCTTGATTTGCTCGACAAACATCCTAAGAAGGTTAAGCTACAGATTGTGGATAGAATTTCGGGTAAAATAATCGTGCATTACCAGGAGGTGGTGTATGACAATCTTCCTAAATATTGCACTTATTGCAAGCATCAAGGACATGACGAAAAAGTGTGTCGAGTGATGAAGGAACAATCTAACAAGGAGGTGATGGCAGAGGGTAATGCAGTTGATGTCAATCTGCTTATTATAGAGGTGGAAAATTTTGAGCAATTACAAGGTGATGCTAGGGATTACTTAAATTCAAAAAGAGCTAGCCAAAGAGTTAATGAATTACCAGACAAAGATACCAATAGTGGTAAGCTGGAAGTTGAAGCACCAAAAGAAAACTCTGCCTTGCAACAGGTATCGCAAACAGATGGAGGAAAACATGTGAATCGTGTAGGTAATGGTACCACTGTAGGTGAAGTTTCAATGATCTATAAAGGTCCACCTAAACCTTAACGTGATGTCCCTGCTAAGACAACATTAGCAAGGATTTTTAATGTGGTGAATCCAGTTGTGCAAGCCTATGATAAGCAGAAGTTGTCTAAAGCTGCAACTGGTCTTTTTACAAAAGTACCAATTGATCCTAATGTCAGAATAGTGAATTAGGAGATGTAACACTATGTAGATAATGAAGAGTTGGAGTGTGCAGCTACTATAGGCTCAAAGACTGCTGATCGAGTTGAGGTTACTGCACAAATAGGTAATGTAGAGGATGGTTTGGCAGATGTTAATCGAGGCTCAACTTGTGTTGAGCATAGTTTACTAGTTCCATGTGGTAATGCAGTATCAGGAAAACAATCAGCTATTGTGGTGTCAAATTTGGAAGCTACTGTTCCATTGAATGTTACAAGTGATCGAGTTATCGTTGTGGGTTCAACTGATGCCACTGGGGTTGTTGGTGTGCAGGATGGTAGGGAGATTGATCGAGTTACATCAGTGGTTGATGGAAAAGGGCAGACTATGGTTCAACAAGCAGCTCCTGCTAAGTCTAAATTTGGTACTATTTTGTTAGAAGTAGGTGCACGATCTGTCACACCAACAACTACTGATTGTGCTACTAAAGGTGCAAATATTAAAGGTGATACTTGATTTCATGACAAGGGAGATGATTATGAAGGATTACAAATTTCCAGGAGTAATTGTGAAGCTATTGGACCAAAGAATGTGGCTAAGGTTTGGTCAGTTGTATCACCTAGTAAAAGGGCTACAACAGATCTTAAAAAGCAGGAATTTGCATCAGAAAACATTAGGTGTACTAGTGCTTTTGATGCCTTGGTCATTGAACAGGAAGATGGAGAGAATGATGCTGGTAAGAAATTGGAACTGGTGTGTGGAGATACAGTCTCAAAATCTGGAAAAAACAGCTCTCCAACTAATGTAAAACAACAACAAAGTTCCTCAAAAGCTGGTGCTCGAGTGAAGGAACAGGCTACTGGGACTTTAACAATACCAAATATCCACGCTGCAGCACCTGAGCAAATTGAATTGGTTGCAAAATAAAGTAGCAATGAAGGCATCCAAGCTCATAGTTCCAATGCACCTAAGTTGCATTTTTCCAATCCTCATGTGGAAATTATTAAAGAAGCCCAGGCAGCAATGGTAGTGAATATAGCTATGGTTAAACAACCAATTGTGACCTTGAACACATCTGTCTATGAAGTTCCCTCACAATCAATGGATTCATGTGGGGATTATGGAGGTGAACCAGGGCAACTAATGCTTTCTATAGGAAATAACAACGAGATAATAAAAGCTAATGTGAGGGAAATGGTTAGTAATTCAAAACTATGGTTAGATCAGCGCGAACATGATGATGATGAGGACTAGGCTCCTGAGTATGGCTTTGATGGAGAATCAACTTATGGAGGTGCAGATCAAGAGAGTGAAGGAGAAGATTTACTCTCAATTGGCTCACCATCATTGCCAAGAAAAGAGCTCACATTGACTCCAAGCAAACTTAATTCCAATGCACCTGTTTTTGCCCCCAGCAATGCTTCAGCTGCAAGAACATTGAGTCGAGCAGCAGCAACACAAATAAAGCACACTGGTTCAGCTGCTAATGATCGAGCAGCAGCAACTTTTAAATCTGGGCAGCAACAAATTGAGGTAACTAATCCAATTTTGGATGCAGTGCAGCAGCAACATATGCCAAATGACTCGCCTCTTTGTCCTACTACTGGTCGAACAGCAACACCAACAAATTCTGGGCAGCAACAAATTATGACAACAACACTAAATATTTCATTAGAAGTTAGAAAGCTATTGGATGCAATGGTAAGCTCAAAACCTGTTAGTTCGTTAAATCTTACTGCTTTTAGCACAGGTCGAGTGAATAAGAGTGGGAACAAAATGCAAAGCATATCACAATACCAAAACAAGGCAGCGTTGGTTAGTAAACAGGATGGAAATAGTGTGGTAATTCAAGAAATGGTTCAAGACATGCCAAATTCGGTGATTGTGGGCAGAGATACATCTGAAGAGGGAGAGCAAGAAGATATTTCAAATCAATGTCGGGCAGAGGCAGCAAGAAAAAGGGATCTATCACCTATGCATAGCGGCAAAAGGAAAAAGACACATAAAAGAGAAAAAAGTTGGGACGGCAAGATGAGTGAAGATGTGAACATAAGGCGACTCTCAATGAGAGTTGCTAAACAAAAACAGGTTTATCCAACTACGTCAACAATGTCCACTCGTTCAAAGAAGAAAGCATGAATTTTGAAGATAGTTTGAAAAGGGTAGAGGATGAAGACAAGCGTCTACAAGATGAAGACTTCACAAATGGGCACCACGGTCAGATATAACAGAAACTGGTACTCGGTGTAGCCACACTATCTCCTTAATATATAACTTTACATAATCTTCTAATGTATATGTAGATCTGACCGATAGGAAATGAGCTGATTTCGTGAGCCTATCGACTATCACCCATATGGAATCGAACTTATGATTAGAACGAGGTAAAACCATGATAACGTTCATGTTTATCACCTCCTATTTCCATGTGGGGATCTCTATAGTCTGCATTAGCCCTCCGGGCTTCTGGTGCTCTATTTTCACCTTCTGGCAACTAGGACATTGGGTGACAAACTCAGCAATATTCTTCTTCATATCGTTCCACCAGTACACATCCTTAATGTCATGGTACATCTTCGTCGACCCAGAATGGATTGAGTACCACGAATAATGTGCCTCTGACATAATCCTGTCTCGTAGCCCTGCTACATCTGGACACACAGACAACCCTTGTATCTGAAAACCCCATCTCCCTTGAGCTATAACAACGGCTTCTTCTGCTACAAAACTCGCTCTCTCAACTCGACAAACTCTGGATTCTCGTATTGCCTTTCCTTGACTTCAGCTACGAGAGATGATTTTGCAGTGTTTTGGAGTACAACTCCACCATCGTCAGAATCTACTAACTGAACCCCCAAACAAGCCAATTGATGAATCTCTCTAGTTAATAGTCTTTTCTCGGCCTCTACATGTACTAAGCTACCCATAGATCGGCGACATAAGGCAGCTGCTACAACATTAGCTTCTTCTGGATGGTAGAGAATGTTAACATCGTAATCTTTCAATAACTCAAGCCATCGCCTCTGTCGCAAATTCAACTCTTTCTGCTTAAAGATATATTGTAGGCTTTTATGATCTGTAGATGAACACTATAAAATAATGCTGCCATATCTTAAGTGCATGGACAACCGCAGCTAACTCGAGGTCGTGGGTCAGATAATTCCACTCGTACTTCCTCAACTGCCTTGAAGCATACACAATTACCTTCACATGTTGCATCAGGACACATCCTAACCCGACACCTGAGGCATCACAATACACGGCATAACCCTCTAGACCCTAAGGAAGTGAGAGAACTGGCGCTGAAGTCAACCTATTCTTAAGCTCTTGGAAACTCCACTCGCAAGCCTCCGTCAATTAAAACTTAGTTACTTTCTGCATCAACTTCGTCAATGGTGCCGAAAGGGAAGAAAAACCCTCTACGAACATCCGGTAGTATCTTGCTAAGCCTAGAAAGCTACGAACCTCTGTCGGAGTGGCAGGTCTAGGCCAAGATCTCACGGCCTCAATCTTCTGAGTGTCTACCTTTATACCTTCATCTGATACAACATGCCCCAAGAATGCTACAGACTTCAACCAAAACTCACATTTAGAAAACTTCACATACAACTTATGATCACAGAGGGTTTGGAGTACCGCTCGCAGGTGGTCCGCATGCTCATCCTCTAAATGGGAATAAATCAGAATAATTTCTGTAAATACTATCATGAACAGATCTAAAAATGGCTGGAATAGGCTATTCATCAAGTCCATAAATACGGCGGGTGCAATCGTCAATCCGAAGGACATGACAAGGAACTCGAAGTGGCCATATCGGGTCCTGAAGGCTGTCTTTGGAATATCTTTCTCCCGAACTCTGACCTGGTGGTACCCCAACCTCAAATCTATCTTTGAAATGCGTCTAGTCCCCTGCAACTGATCAAACAAGTCATCGATCCTTGAAAGTAGATACTTTTTCTTAATTGTTACCTTGTTCAACTGCCTATAATCGATACACATCCTCAGCGAGCCCTCTTTCTTTCGCACAAACAGTACCAGTGTACCCCGAGGTGAGGTACTGGGCCTGATTAAACCTTTCTCCAGCAAATCTTTTAGCTGCTCCATCAACTCCTTCAATTCCGTGGGGCCATTCTATACGGAGGGATGGATATTAGTTGAGTCCTTGGAATCAAATCGATGCTAAAATCAATCTCTCGCTCTGGAGGAATACCTGGAAGCTCATCTAGAAATACATGTGCATACTCTTTAACTACGGGAATAGACTGAAGTGTAGGTATCTCAGCGTTTGCATCTCTAACTCGCAGAATATCATAAATGCACCCTTTTGCGATCATATTCCTCGCATTCCGATAGGAAATAAACCTACCTCTGGGTGTCGCTGTATTACCTACCCATTCAAGGACTGGCTTACCTGGAAAATGAAATCTGGCTGCCTTTGCTCTGCAATCAACTGTGGCATAGCAAGCTGCCAATAAGTCCATGCCCATGATAGCATCAAAATCTATCATCTCTAGCTCAAGTAGGTCGGCTGAGGTCTGCCGACTACAAACTGTCACCATACAACCTCGGTAAACCCGTCTAGCGATAATCAATTCTCCGACCAGTGTAGATACCGCGAAGGGATCACTTAGTATTTCAGGCACTATACCAAACTTCCAAGCGACAAATGGGGTAATATACGATAGAGTAAATCCTAGGTATATCAAGGCATAAGCATCGTGAGAGAAAATGGTCAATATACCTATCACAACGTTTGGTGAAGATTCCTGGTCCTGCCGACCCGCTAAAGCATAGATACGGTTCAGCTTACCACCTGAACTAGAAGCTCTACATCTACCTCGACCTCCACCAGCTGAAGATTGAGACTCGCGCCCTGAAGGATGCACAGACATAGATGATCCTGTTGCTGAACTCGCTGGTTGTTCCATTCCCCAAAAATCTCTATTTGGGGAATCTTGCATCATATGCCCCGGACGCCCACATGTATAACAAGAATCAAAACCTGCTCGGCATTGGCCCAAGTGTCCTCCACCACATATGTCACACCGCGGCATAAATGACCATGTCTATGCAGAACCTTGCTATCGCTGCAAAGTCGACGCCCATGAGCTCTCACGTGGTCTTGACTGACTATAGCGGTCATACGTGTAACCCTGTAACTGAGGTGGCAGAGGCCTAGGTGGCCGTGCGAAGTGTCGGGGCCTATAACTACCCTGAGATTACTCCTGAGACCTAGGAAATCTTATCCTCTTACGTTGCACTTGCTCAGTCCTCTCTGTACCTCGCTGCCGATGCCTACCCATTTCTATATTCTGGGCGAATGCCTGAATCCGGGCAATTTCCATACTATCCTACAATGCAGCGGTGGCACATGCCTCGTTCAACTCTGGGGCCAACCCTGCTATAAACCTATGAATCATGTCCTGCTTAGTAGCAACTATGGATGGTGCATATCTGGCCAATGAGTCAAAATGGAGACTATACTCTCGAACACTCATATTTCCCTGCTTGAGAGCTAGAAACTGATAGACTCGAGCCTGTCAGATCTCCTGCGGTAAGTACTAGTCAAGGAAGGCATCTGAAAAATTCTCCCAAATAGCTGGAGGTGCATCACGTCCCTTGGACCTCTCCCATCCCTCATACCAAAGGATGGCTATATCTCGGAGTTGAAAAGCTTCTAGCTCAAATGCCTCTTTCTCCGTGGCATGCATAACCCGAAAGATCCTGTGAAGCTGATTTATGAAATCCTGCGGGTCCTCCCTCTGATCTTTCCCAGTGAACTCTGGGGGACTCAAAGCAATAAACTCTCGGACCCTTGAACTCTTAGTCCCCTCAGAAGATCCTGCACTAGCTGATGCCCTAGCCTATTGCTGGGTAGCTACCAACTGTGTCAACAAATACACCACACTCCTCAAGTCCTAATCTGATGGAAGTGGAGGGGAACTAGATGTGTGGTATCCTTAGGAATCTCCTCATGTGGTGGAGGAGCCGGTAATGGCTCATTAGGGGTCTTGCCTTGGGCCTCAGACTGGGCCCCATCTACTGGGGGTACCCTGCTGGTCCCCTCACCTGCTGCTATATCTCTCCTCTGGCTAGCCGTAGTCATCCTAGTCACCGCCATCTATGCATGCAAACATTGACACATAAGTTTAACTCAAATTTCCTATAACTCACTTCTATAGCACGATTCAGATTTGAAAGAAGGGTAACCAACTCCTAAATGCTATGTAGTTCCCTACTTATATAATGTGGTGCACAACACATATATAACAAGACTCTACTAGACACGGCTTGTAGAATCCCTAGGACAGAACTGCTCTGATACCAAGTTGGTCACGCCCCGAACCTAGGGGCGAGACCGGCACCTGGTGCCTCACCTGGCCTTGCGTACAAACTTGTGACTAACAGAATCCGAACATATAATGTCATACTTTGGCCATGGGGCCACATTGCAAGACAATTTGCGAAGCAAAATATAAAACTGAACAGAAACTAACGCTGACTAAACATCAATATAACGCTGGGCCGACAAGGCCGTCATAACTACTACAGCTGACAAACCAACAAAATATACATACAAGGCCTACAAGACCAACATACTGCACTAACTGACAGGATATGTCTACAAGCCTCTACTGATGGATGTATTGTGATCGGAACAGGGCCCCGACCTACCCATAAAATATATACATAAGATGTACACAAAACTCTAGACCCGGCAACTCCGAAGGACGTGGAGCTTATCGATCAGGCTGAACTCGGGCAACACCTACTGAGGAGGTCTACCCGTCTACCTGTTTGAACCTGCACGCATGAAATGCTGCGCCCCCAGAAAAGGGACATCAGTACGAAACAATATACCGAGTATGTAAGGCAATAAATAACCGATAGCTGAAACTAAACAGATAATATGATAACTTAAAGTAACTGGGAGTCAAAGATGATCTGGAAATATACTTACCTGCTGATACTGACTCAACTCTCTCAATATAGTAAGTAAAATAAATGTCCGGCCCTATAAGGCTCGGAATGTGTAACTGCTCTGCAATAGTAGGCTCGCTCATAGGCGCTCGGCCATACTAGGCTCTATATCTCGGCCATTCTAGGCTGGCTCATAGGCGCTCGGCTACAGCAGGTTCGGTATATAACTTACCATCTGATCAGAGGTCGCCCAATAGGGGCTTGCCCATCGATTATAGGTCGATGGTGGTGAAAATACTCTAATACTGTATGTATATATATATATATATATATATATATATATATATATATATATATACCCTCTGCTCTCTTTACTGGAAGAAAAAGAAAATACTTAACTAAATATAATGTCCCAATAAGGGGGAATTCTCTAACTTATGAAACTAGGATAATGTACATAAGTTCAGTAATACGAACTTCTCTTTATGCCTCGTTATCAAACTCATGTAGTTACCGGATCATGCTAAAATAAAGGAAAGGTTTAGCCTTAACATACCTTATCACAATCTTTCCAATCACCAAGTTGAACTCGCCTCTTCACACCTTAATCTATAACAACGATAATAATACTATCATTAAGTTACGAAAGGTACAACTATCACACAATGAACAACAAGCTTATTTTGTATTAAAACAGGCAGCATCTCCCTTATAATCCTTACTTCCTCCAAATTCAAGATAACACCAAAAACACAAGAACACAACAATAACAACATATGTACATTATTTTCAAGCCTTATACACACCATCAAATACTACAAAATAGCCAAACACGCCCCAATCTCTTCATACACAAAACGACCATCGTAGTAGTGTCAAACGACCCAGAAATGTTACGATGAACAACCAGCCCACCGCCCTACATTTATATGGTGTTTCTTCACACCCTTCCTCCTCCGAAACTCAACAAAACAGTAGTAAAACACGCATCCCAACCACAACACAAAACAGTCTACGGAACAGTCTGCTACAAGTGAATAACTCGAACTCATGGCTTTCGATCACTGTCCCGTGAGTTCTAAGAAGTATAGAACGACTTACCATGAATTTACAGCAGAAAAAATGGATGAACGAGGGTAGTAAACTTACCTTAGTTTTTGGATAACTCAGCTCCTATCATGGTACTTCAAACTCTAGGTTATACGTCCAATTAGAACTTGAAAGGGAGAGAAAATCAATTAGGGTTTCGACGACCCCGAAATGGCCCATTTTTGGGCTCTCATTTAATCAAGTAGGTGACACACCTACTTGTCACCTAGCCGTCTGCGCGGTCTCGCAAAAATGCCCATATCTCTCTACTTCGATGTCGTATTTACAAGAAGTTTAATGAGTTAGAAAATAGACTCATAGATCTTGAATTAGATGGGTGGAGCACCCCATAACTCTAGTATATTGGGAGAAAATAGCAGTTACATTTGACCCAATTTTTCAGTAAAACTTATGAACGTAACTTGTGATGACTTTTATTGACTTTTGTTCCACAACTCGCTTGACTTCAAAACATAACACACGACTATCATACGACTAACCTAATTCATAACATAACCTCCTTATCATGTTAAGAACCCTAGTCTTACCCCAAAGGTACAATTATAGCATTCCAAACTTGTCGACTTTCGACGAAACATTATTTTCTTCATTTCCTTTAGCTTCTGAACCTTCCAACCCTCTTTGTACTTGTTGTTCATGATCCTCAATATTTGTAACCTCCGAGGTAACATGATTAACTTACTTTATATACTTGCAAATATTATCTCATTTTTGGTTCTACATTAGTTTGCTTACGATGCACACCTTTACGTATGAAAATATAGGGTGTAACATTAAAAGTCCCTTTGGCTGCCCCTTTTCGGGGATTTATTTGGTCTCTTCATTTGAGAAAGTAGGTCATGCTCCTACATGTCACCTAGCAGTCTGCACAGTCTTGCGAAAAAATGGATATCTCTCTACTCTGATATCGTACCAACAAACGACTTAAAGAATTAGAAACTAGACTCGTGATATTCAATTTGGTAGGTAGGTCATCCCGTAATTCCATGTATATTGGGAGAAAAGCTATGTTATATTTGACATAAGTTTCAGCGCATTAATGAACATAAGTTGTGATGACTTTTGTCGACTTTAGTTTCACAACTCGCTTGACTTCAAAACATAACACATGACTATCATATGAATAAAATACCTCATAACATCATATTCTTATCATGTTAAGCACCCTAGTCTCATCCCAAAAGTATGGGTTATAACATTGCCAACTTGTTGACTTTTAATAAAACTTATTTTATTCGATTCGTTTAACTTCTAAACCTTCCAGCCCTCTAGGTACTTCCTTTTCATGATATTAAATATTTATACCTCCAAGGTAACATGACTAACTTACTTTATGTACTTCCAACGATGATCTCATTTTTAAGATAACATTAATTAACTTGCGACGTACCCTTACGTACGAAAACATAGGGTGTAACATTATCTCCCCCCCCCCCCACCCGGGGAACATTCGTCCTCGAATGTTGACTGATTCGCTTATCAATATCATAACCTATAGCTCTTATGTATACTTTTATATTGTCCTTTCCATCAAGGGAACTATTCTGTGAATATTCAAATGCCAGGGCATTCCCCCCTTTAGGCCTCTTTCTCACAGCATGACTTGTGGTCATAATTCTTTTAATCTCGTAACTGTTGCTACCTTCTGTAATGCAGCATGTACGACTATTTCCTTTTATGCGTGCCTATGCGACTCTTCTCTCCTTTTTACTCCAGCTTTTAGCCAATCTCTAGGCCTCACTTTCTAAACATATACAGAACTATGACAAGCTGTCCCTTTGGGAATCTATTGGTGTACTGAAGTTCTTCGCTCAGTACTTTGTCGAACTTACGGCTATTTCTATATTCTGTTTCATAGCCTCGGTTATCTATACTTATGTCTTTACTGCATCTAGGTAGGTCATACTATACCATAACACTTACTTCCATTTATTATTACCAAGGTCTACTACCCAACTTCAGGTTACTCTCTTACTGCTTATCCTATATGTATAAATCTAAGTCCTTTAATGCTTCCTCATTGCTAGTCATCTTAAGAATAGCAGCCTAATCTCATCTCATACTTTGGAACATTTATCCAACTATTGTTGATTCACCTTAATGTTGACTATAATCCACTAGTGATAACTTGAAACTTCTTACGTAAAATGTTTTCAGTAGGGCTCACGTCTCATCGGCTAACATCTGAAGTTATTTGCTTGATCCACCTTAGGGACGATACTATACTTCAATAACTGTAGTTCATAGCATCACAAAGTGATTCATCTTATTGGGGTATTCTAATCCTATGCAATTCATGAAATCCCTTCTCTTTGAATCATTACTCAATCGAAGGCCTAAACATCATCTTATTATCATTTGTCACAAGTACACTCTTATTCTATTACCAGGGCAACATTCCATCTCTTCTAAATGCTCCTAGTCTTAAACTCCTCCGAGTTCATTCAAGTTATACTGAGCTTTCTATAACTTACGAAAACCATCAGCTCTCTCGTTTGATGGGCTTAATCATGAGGTATTACCTATTCTCGTCCCCTTCTCACTCACCATTTCTTATCCTTACTCCTGTCTACCTAAAAATTGTTGCTCTTCATACTTTAGCTTGCTACCTACATATATCTATCCATACTACTCACAACCTTCATTTAACTTACTAGCACCATAGATTTCCATATGTTATTATTTAACCTCAAGTGAGACATCATTTCGCCTCTGGCTCTTCTTTACTCTCGTAACTAGACCTCTTGGTACCTAGAAACCATAGGCTGGAAGATATGCTACTGACAACACCACTATTAGTTCTGGATACTAAATCACGACGCTTCTAGCCCTATATTTGAAGTCTAGACTATACACAACCTTCCGTACTTGAGTATCTCGTACACTCTTCACCTTTACTTACTTACCTTTAAATATCGCATCACATCTTCTGTCGCTTTCATAACCTTCCTTCAACATAGGTGGAATTTATATCCACACCTTGAAGCTCTATTATAATACTTGCCCCTCTGGTGCATACACAATCTGGCGGGAGCTTCATACAGACTTCTTATGAATTAGCACTATGGCACGATCTGGAAACGAAAGAAAGGTAACATTTCCTAAATGCCCTGTAGCCTCTCAATTATAAGTGTGGCGCGCAACACACCCATAAGTAAGACTCTACTAGACACGGCTTTGTAGACTCCCTAGGACACAACTGCTCCAATACCAATTTGTCATGCCCCAAACCTGGGGAGGCGTGGCTGGCACCCGATGTCATACTGGCATGAGCAAACCACTCTGTAACTCATGATCGTTTGATGAAAACTAGAACATATGTAGGTTGACTTGGCTGAACATATTCTTCCTGTAACTAGCATCGGCCAACATGACAACAACTTATAAAGTATAACTGTAAGTGGGCTAACTGTATCAACGAACCATCGCACTCAAAACATGAATACACACGGGCCGTCAAGGCCTCTGACACATTGTACATAATGAACCGGTGTCTATAAAGCCTCTAAGAATATTTGACATCCAATAGTCGGGATAGGGCTTCCACCTACCCAAAAGTATATATACATAAGATAGTTTGATAACCTCTAGACTCGGTTGTACTCCAGATGAAATGGAGCTTCGCTAATCTCAGCTGGATATCAACTCTGTCTATAATAAGAGCCCGTCAAACTGGATACTTAAACCTGCAGGCATGAAAATAGTGCCCCAATGATGGGACATTTGTACAAAGAAATGTACTAAGTATGTAAGCCAAATGAGATGTGAATAACTTAATTGAAACTAAACTGACATGTATATATGATATACTGAAAGAAATCTAGAGGGTCAATGAGATCCGGGAATCAAACTTGCCTTATTCTGACTCGTAAGATATCTAAGTATTGAATTATCCAACTTACCTTACAAAGGATGTAGACTGAAAAGGGAAGGCTCCGTTGGCCGAGAACATCTAATGTCGTATATACATCTAATTAGTGTCATGATATAATTGAACTTGTTCCCATATGCTATCTGCACTGGAAACCATCATATTATGGAACTTCATCTATAACATTCTTCTAGCTATCATACCTTATATCTGAATACTTACCTCAGATAGATCAAACATCTCTAGGGCTACACTGAAACAAAAAAGTGGCACTTACGCGTTTCATAAGAGACCGTCCGTAAGGCTCACTCATAAACATGAACAACAAGTGGCTCATATGCGTAACATTGTAGACCATCCATACGGCTCATAATACTGAGGTCTGGCTATGCGTGCAACTAAGACCGTCCATAACCAACCTTTATTACGCACCTATGCGTTCATAGATTTTCCATAGGGCTTCATCGTACACCTACGCGTTCGTAGACCGTCCATGTGGATAACGACTTATACATATTCATATCATGTCAGTCATGCAGACATCATTCAATCATTAATAGATAAACGCGTATTTTTAAACATACATGTTCGTGAGTAATTTGTTACCATAACCAATCCTTATTCCTTAGCCACTTTCTACGTCATCCTTCGTATTCTATATTATTTAGCCATAAAGAACGTTGTAACTATTTTAAATCGCACTTCGATCCTTAGTTCACATCATGACTCATTTCTGGGGATTACATGATTCTTTATACTTATAGCTATATAAAATTCTTAGCTTATGAGGCTATATATATATATATATATATATAT
>NC_031995.1:56795757-56817408 GCF_001879085.1 Nicotiana attenuata | reverse complement strand
TATATATATATATATATATATATATATATATATATATATATATATATATATATATATATATATATATATATATATATCTCCATTCATCAATGCATAACAAGAGTTGCGGGATTTACGCTCTATCAACTTATATTCTTATTGCTAAACTTATCATATTCTATAATTTATCATTCCATAGGTAACATATATCGTCTCTTAACATCACCCACATATATAATCAACCTTATTCAACTTGGAGCAACATAACTATATTTGTAGTTCTTTATCAGTTTCGTGAACACAAACGTGTAAGTATTGGAAGTTGTGCCATTCTTTAGGTCGAAACATTCTTATCATTCGGCAACTATACATTATGCTACCTTGTTGAACTATTCATATATAATTATCTCTTATTATACGGACACTGTATTTCCTCTGATTCATCTGACCATTCGTACGTAATGGTTAATTAACATCTTGACATTTTGTTACATATAAAAGACAAGGACCTTTCGCAAGGCTCTATTTACTCTTCAAGAATACATGAAACTGCGATCAACACAATCCATTTCAATATTCGTATGATTATACTTGTCAATTGACCTTAATCATCGGTATAGTGCGTATACAAAGTCTCGTCCCCTTGAATTCCTTAAAAGGGCAACATTACTTATGGAATCATGCCAAAGAAAAGAAAGCAATACCTTACATACCTCAAAATATCCCGTCCAATCCTCAAGCTAACTTAACCGGCAGCTTCTGTGTCTACAAGCAATGAACGATACTTTCGTCACAATACGAATGCCGCAACTTATCGCATTTGAACGACACTCTTTATTATAAGATAAAACGGACAGCACCTCCCCTATTTATATGACTTCCCACAAGCTACAACAACCAATAACAGCCCAAACAATATCAACAATACTCATAATAAGCCTTTCAAAACAGTTTAATAATCCCGACGAGCGGCAAGCTCTATTTGTGACTAAACAACATTAGTTTTGAACCCCTTCTTCCTTTCAGAATTTATCAACAACATTAACCACCACATATTCAATTATTCTTACCAATTTTCAGCCACAATATAACTTTCAAACGATCCCATAACAGTCCCACATGTTGAGCAACACAAAACTTAGTTTTTAGTTTACTAAAATAAGTTTCCAACTTGTCTTTTCTTTCAAATCAAGCAACACAACCAACAGTACATAATTAAGCCTATTCTAATATAAATCACCCATTAATTCAACATAAAAATAATTTCACAACCAGTAAACAGTGACACAACCACAAACCACATATTACTCTTTCGAAACTCGCAAGTTCTAGTTTTTACGATCGAGCTACAGCTCGTAGAAGTTTAGATAAGAGAAGAGAAGAATAAACTTATCTTGGACTGATTAGAACCCACAAAACCTAGTCCCTCTACATAAAAAACCAGTTCCCCAACACAACTACAAGAAGGAGAAAGGGAAACTAGCAAGTTGTACGGGTTTTCGGTACTAGAATCACTTCGTATCACCCGAAATCACCTAGGGCTTGTGTGGGATTTTTAGGGGAGGAGCTGCGGGGGTTCAATCTGATGTTCTTTGCCTGAAAGATGTGTGATATAAATGGGTTAATCCAGTCCTAAAAAATTCCCCTTGGCCGCCCTAATTTGGAGAATTTTTTTGGTCCCTTCATTTAAGCAAGTAGGCGATGCACGTACTCGTCACCTAGCAGTTTGTGCAGTCTTGCGAAAAAACGAATATCTCTCTACCTCAACATCATATTGACAAACGGTTTAACGAGTTAAAAACTAGACTCGTATATCTTCATTTTGAGATCATCCCGTAATTCCATGTATAGTGGGAGGAAAGCTATGTTATATTTTACCTAAGTTTCAGCGCATTTATGAACATAAGTTGTGACGACTTTCGTCAACTTTAGTTTCACAACTCTTTTGACTTCAAAACATAACATGGGACTATTATACGACTAAAATAACTCATAACATAATATTCATATCATGTTAAGCACCCTAGTCTCATCCCAAAAGTATGGGTTATAACATTCCTAACTTGTCGACTTTCAACGAAACTTATTTTCTTTGATTCACTTAACTTCTCAACCTTCTAGCCCTCTAGGTACTTGCTTTTCATGATATAAAATATTTGTACCTCCATGGAAACATGACTAATTTACTTCATGTACTTCCAAAGATGATCTCATTTCTAAGCTAATATCAATTGACTTGCGACGTACTCTTGCGTACAAAAACATGGGGTGTAACAAGTATTAACTTAATTTATGTACTTTCAAAGATGATCTCATTTCTGAGCTTACATCAGTTGACTTACAATGTACTTTTATGTACGAAAACATGGGGTGTAACTGTCACGACCCAAACCTATGGGCCACAACGGGCACCCAGTACCTTACTTAATCGAGTACCAACATAACATATCTTTCTTATTGTACTTTTATTGAAAAATGGACCAAACGGGCCATCATGGGCTAACCAGGATAGACATAGGGGAATACTCAATATAGGACGACCAATCCTGATATATAAAAAAAATTATACATGTGACATACGAGCCTATAAGGCCAACATGATTATTTGTAAACTCAAAACATAGGCAGGCAAGGCCATACAAGCATCTGTATACATAACATCTGTCTAAAAGACTCTAAGAGTACATACTTATCATAAAGGTCGGGACAGGGCCTCGCCATACCAAACAATACGCGTTTAAATCATACTGACCCAACAAGCAACTTCGGAGCAAATGGAGTGCACCAACATCTTTCGCTTAGCTGATAGCCTACTTGGAGGACTCTCGACCTGTCTATCGAGACCTGCGAGCATGAAACACAGCATCCCCAAGCAAAAGGGACACCAGTACGATTAATGTACCGAGTATGTAAGGCACATAAATAAGTACATAAAAAATATGGAAGAAATATAGAGTAAATGACTCAACCTGTAAGTTTGGACAACTCTGTAAATTATGAAATACTTATAGTGTCATGCATATGTGTATGAATGTCATGTCGTGCATAAGAACATGTGTTCATAATATCATCAAGCCTCTGAGGGCATCCCATCATATCATCTTGGCCGTTGTGGGCAAAATCATCAACGTATACCAGCTGATCAGGTGGTGGTGCGTATATAACGTCGTAACCTTTTTCCATATCCCATATACATATATATACGCGTATATAACGCCATCTAGTCATGGGTCAATGTACATGTATAAATGAATGCAATGCATGAGAAATACGTCAATAAAATCTTTCGGAATGTCATAAGACCATTATACCGTTGATTAATATCATGAAATAAACTTTATCAACTAACGTATTTTCTGGGACCCATGAACAGATGATAGAATAATATGACATATGGGGAATCAAGAACGTAAGCATCTCTAGTATTTCTATGAATAGAGTCATTTATGGAAATTGTGCATTTCCTCGTTTCGTTTGTATAGATCATGCCAAAAGGAATGAAGGGATAGCCTTAACATACCTGAGCCGATTCTCTTAATAATCCCCCTAACACACGTTGATTGCAACAAAACATGTAATGGCGGATTGAAGTAGGGGAAAATCCGTATGATATTCTTTGAGAAAGATTGCATCGTACTCCCTTAGAATAGCAAAATTCCGTTGCTATAGCATTACGTAGTCTCGTATGATTTTTGTACAAAAATCACGTTGCTAACATTTGAATGAGTTGTTGAAGCTTTCTTTTGAATCTGATCATAATATTTGTGTGTGACTTTTACTGAATCTTTCATCCGTATCTTTGTAATTTCAAATATTGGAATTATGCCTTTTCACTTTGTGAACTAAGAAAGGTCTTCTTAGTTAGTATCTTGACACCTATCTAAACGTTAAGCAACTTAATATCCCAAATGCTCTTTGAATTGTATTGTGTCAAATGATTTGGAGAAAAAATAAGATAATCATTACTCATTAAGTCATTAGGAAGGTGGCAAGTTAAGGTATGCGTGGCTGCCACATAGGGGGTTTATCCTTATCACAATTCTTATTCACTTAGTTACTTAATTAATTTGTTAATCCCGCATTAATCAATAATTACCAATTATCCACATTATTAGGAATTATCTCAAATTACTTGAAATACCATTCACTTTTAACACACTTTATACACCTTATAATCACGGTCATGTGGTATCTTGTATGGCACTAGTCCATAAATACCGGGTATTATATCTTGGACCGTATTTTATCTCAAATTGCCAAACTTTGACGAAACTCATCTTCTTCGATTTGCTTACCCTTATACATTCACGAATTCACTAATCACTTGTTTGATATAACATAATACTTATAATCCCAAAATAATCTCATTCCCGAACATATGTCGCTTAACTTACGAGAAACTTTAACATACAAAAAATGCGGGATTTAACATCTCATTTCCGAGCTTATATCAATTTACTTATGGCGTACTTACACGTACGAAAACATGGGGTGTAATAGTAACATTATTTATAACCCCCCCCCCCCCGGAACATTCGTCCTCGAATGTTGACTGATGCACTTGTCGGTCTCATAACCGGATAGCTCTTACGAATACTTTAGTACTATCCTTGCCATCTAGGGAACTATTCTGTGAATAAATCCAAGGGCCAGGGCATTCCCTCCTTTAGTCCTCTTTCTCACACCATGACCTGTTGTTGAAATTCCTCCAATCTCGTAATTGTTGCTACCTTCTGTCATGCAACATGTACGACTTTGTCCTTGTATCTGTGTGTATGCTATCTTCTCTCCTTTTTCCTCCAGCTTTTAGCCAATCTCTAGGCCTCACTTTTTGAACATATGCATATTATCAAAAGCTGTCCTTATGGGCATCTGTAGGTGTACTAAAGTTTTTTGCTCGGTATGTCAAACTTACGACCATTGCTATATTTTGCTTCATAGACTCGGTTATCTATCCTTATCGCTTTACTCCATCTAGCTAGGTCATACTATACCATAACTCTTTATTTGGTTTTATTATTATCGAGGTCTGCTACCCAACTCCAGGTTACTCTCTCACTGCTTATCCTACATGTATAAATCTAAATCTTTTAATGCTTCCTCATTATTGTTCATCTTAAGAATGACATCCTAATCTCATCTCAAACTTTGGAACTTTTATCCATCTATTGGTGATTCGCCTTAATGTTTATCTATAATCTACCAATGATAATTGAAATCTCTTACATAACACATTGTGACTAAGGCTCACGTCTCATCAGGGAACATCTGAAGTGATTTGCCTAATCCACCTTGGGTCGATACTATACTTCAATAACCGCATTCCATGGCATCCCCACGTGGTTCATCTTATGGGGGATGTTCTAATCCCGTGCAATTCATGAAATTCCTTATCTATGAATCATTACTCTATCGAAGGCCTAAACGTCATTCTCTTATCATTTATCACAATTACATTTTCATTCTACTACCAGGGCAGCATTCAATCTCTTCTAGATGCTCCTAGTCTTAGACTCCTCTGAATTCATTCAGGCTATACTGAGCTTTCTATAACTTACAAAAACCATCAGCTCTCTTGTTTTCATAGGCGTAATCTCAAGGACTTACCTATTCTCGTCACCTTCTCACTCACCTTTTCTTATCCTTACTCACATATTCCTAATACCTTGTCGCTCTACCATACTTTAGCTTGCGACCTACAAATATCTATTTGTACTACTCGCAACCTTCCTTTAACTTGCTTGCACCATAGATTTCCTTATGTTATTCTGGAACCACAAGCGAGACATCACATCGTCTCTAACATTTCTTTACTCTCTTAGCTAAACCTCTCGGTACCTGGAAACTATAATCTGGAAGATATGCCACTGATAACACCGCTATCATTTCTGGATACTGAATCCCAGCGCTTCTAGCCCTCTATCTTAAGTATGGACTATTCACAACCTTCTACATTTGACCTAATATACCTTAAAATCTCACATTGCATCTTCTATCCCTTTCATAACCTCCCTTCCACATAGGTATAATTCACATCCACAACTTGAATCTCTACTATAATACCTGCACCTCTAGTGCATAAACAATCCAGTTAGAGCTTCATACTGGCTTCTTATGAGGCTGGTACTCTTGTAACTGGATTTATTGTAGAGGCGTTATAGAATATGGTTGTTGTACAATCTCTCTTGTAACTCTGATATTAAGAGTGATTCTGCAATGTTCTCAATCACGATTTCTATAATTATCTAGGTCCATTCGCACTTATTATCAATAACATCCTAGCTAGGAACTCTTACTGTCTCTCCTTGGCATCGTGCTTGCATAATGTTCTAGAGTCGCGACATATCTGTAGGATCTGAATAAATGCAACCTCATCCCTTTCTCCTTTTTACCACATTCTTCCTTTACCATTCCATAGTTACTTGAACCACTTAACTCCGACATAATACCACATCACACCATCTTCCCCCTTTTAGGGGAGTACTAAGATTTAGTGCTGCAACGATCTACCTATAGATGTTTTACCTCTTCATCTTTGGCATCTTTTCACATTATTAATGAACCTTACTCCCTTACATTAACTCTTTTGTACCAGGTATAACTAAATTCCTTATGCACAAGGGTGACACCTAGTGTAACTGGCAAACTTAGTCCTTTAAGCTTAACTCTGCTCACAGTGCTTGCTTTAGGGAAGCTCCTTCCTGAATGAACTTTAAAGGTTATTCTTTTGTTGTTCATTCTATTATTGCCGGAACTCTATCTCTGAAATTCTCACGATGCAAACTATTATAAAATCTTCTAATCCTTAATTCATGTTCAGATTATCTTGTTCACTAGACCATATTGATTTCTATTACTCCGGGGTCTAGCTTAGCCTTCTGGTAATCACGTTCGAGTCACCAACTCCTTTCTCGAAATGAAGGTATGAATTTTATGGCTTATATAGTTTTATTGTCTCAAGGCTTGTCACCTCTTGTCTTTTCCTTCACTTGACTATAGACTCTGTCATTCTGTCATATTTTGATTTACCGTGATCACCCATTTATCACATCTTACTCATAATGCTTCATTTACTCTCTTCTTATTCTCCGGATAATATTTCGTTCTATCACTTTATTTTGAAAACTTCAACAAAACATTTTCTCACTTTTAGCTCCCCTTGCTTCATCACACTGGCTCTTCGGGACACCTAACATTCTCTCTTTTTTCTTATAGGGGCGGGAATCATACTAAGGTAAATATTTATCCATTTTAGGATTCCACTGCATATTTTCTGAAATTCCTGAATGTTCTAGTATTCATATCTGACTGTACTATTCTAGAGTGCACCGTCTAGGTGTCTCACAAGTAGAACTATTACCACGTTTGCAATATCCTCCGAAAATGTCAGATAACGCTAACAATCCATCCACCATTTTGGGTTACTTTAACCACAGCTGGATCCTGATATCCCATCCTTCTTTTAAACTATATATGTTAGCTCCCATAGGGCATAACTGATATGGGTGTGGCCAATTGTACACACCTCTGTTGCTGTTGAAGGTAACTCATAATGCTTATATTTCTCTGCCTGAATTGTAAGTACTAATAATCTTCACTAACTAGGTACCTCGTACCCTCCTTCACCTTGTTTCTATTACTTGTTGAAACTTACACTTTCAACTTCTGATACTCCTATGGTCTGCTATTCGCGGGGCGCATTAGATATTCACATCCTAAGGTTTTGAGCAGGAAAATTTGCACATCGGGTATGCATGATCTTATAGGGCCTCAAACTGTGCCATGTCGTAAAGAACTCTCTCTCTACTAGTGCCCTTACTTTCTCCTGTATTATCCCTCTGACTAGCTGTAATCTTTCTAATTGCAAATATCTCTGTATCATTAGCAAACATAAGTGCTAGCTCAAACTCTTATGACTCAGCTCTATAGCATGATTTAGATTTGAAAGAAGGGTAATTGACTCCTAAATGCCTTGTAGCTTCGTGTTTATATAATGCGGTGCACAACATATCTATAAACAAGGCTCTACTAAACACGGCTTGTAGACTGAATAGGATAGAACTGCTCTGATACCAAGTTTGTCACGCCCCAAACATGGGTAGGCATGGCCGGCACCCGGTACCATGTATGGCCTGAGCGTACCACTCTGTAACTGTGAACTCTGAAGGGGTAACTCTCAACTTAGGCCGACGAGGCCACCATGAATGTCTATAACCCGCAATACCAAACTAACATGTACACAGGGCTGGCAAGGCCACAATACAGATATACGAAATATAAAGGACTCGTCTACAAGCCTCTAGTGACAACTAATCTATATCATGGCCGGGACAGAGCCTCGACCTACCCATCGAACCTATATATATAAGATGGACTCCAAGGTCTAGACCTGGTAAGCTGAGGAAGTGAAGCTTACCGACCAATCTGATGTTCTACTCTGTCTACCGGGAAGGTCTACCTAGCTGTCTATCAAGACTTGCAGGCATTAAATGCCTGTGAATCATGAAACATTTATAATGTCATGCATATGCTTATAAATGTCATATCATGCGCAGGTATATGCGAACACATCATCAAGCCTCTGAGGGCATCCCATCATATCATCTCGACCTCAATGGGCGAAATAATCAACATATTCCAGCTGATCAGGTGGTGGTGCATATATAACGCCATAATCTTTCCCCGACGCCCATATACATATAATATATGTGTATATAACTTCACCTGATTATGGGTCAATATACATGCATAAATTAATGTAATGCATAATGAAGCAAGTTGATAAGATCTCTCGGAATGTCCTAAGACAAATATGCCTACGGTTAAGATCATGAAATAAAATTTATTAACTTATGTATTTTCTGAGATCCATGAGCAGACGATATAATAATAGGACACATAGGGAATCAAGAACGTAGCACCCCTAGTACTTCTAAGAATAGAGTCATTTGTGAAAGTTCTGTGTTTGCTCGTTTCATTTGTATCATATGGATCATGCCAAAAAGGAAGAAGGGATAGCCTTAACATACCTTATCACAATATATCCAATGACCACGTTGAACTCGTCTCATCACACTTTAATCTAAAACAATGATAATAATACTATCGTTAAGCTACGAATGATGCAACCATCGTTCATTGAATGACAAGCTTATTTTATATTAAAACGGACACCATCTCCCCTGTTTTCTTTGGTTTCCCCAAGTCCATCAGAACAACAAGAAGACATAAAACCTTCAACTATATACCTTCAGCACCACAACACACCTAACAACACCAACCAATATACACAACAACAAGTGCACAAATGTCACCAACGAAACTACAATTTAACACGGCGAGCGGCAAGCTTGGATTGGAACCAAATCCCAACTCTTTTTCCCATCTCTCCTGTACTTACAACACCATCAACAGGTCCATCATATAAACATATATTTACATGATATTCCAACCTTATATCCATCATAAAAGTAACATCAAACAACCCAACAAGATATAACAATAACATGGACAACTTCTAGGCATTGTGTGGTTGCTTCTTCTCCTATTTACAACATCATCAACATACTCAACCTATTGACAAGCATAAAAACAATAAGAACATTATAACCAATCTACTCCCCACGATTTCCAGCCATATGAAGTCATATACATAATCAAAGATAGTCCAATAAGAGAAGACAACCTCTTATACAACTTCAAGTTCTATCTTGTAATTCTTCATCCAAATAACTTAACCAACACATAGATAAGCTTAATCCCAAGAAATAGGGCATTATAAATACCTTATTTAATCAGAACAAACTTTAACCAAAGCTTCCCTTAGCTTACAATCAACCTTAAATACATCACAACACCATAGAGACTCTCTTCTTCACTTAGGCTAACTTTTGAGGCTAGGTTTAGGTAAAACCACCTTGGATTCGACTTGGAACCTTGGAGAACTGTTAGGGAAGTATTTAGAGAGTTTGGGAACTGTCCTTGGTAGAAAATGACCAAAAATGAGCCGTCTAACCCCTTTAAAATGTTCAAGGGTCATCCACTGCCTGAGTGGGTCCCATTGGGAGCTGCTTGCGTTGTCTCACAAAAATGTGAATTACTCGGATGTCATATCAATGAACGGTTTAATGCATTAAAAACTAGACTCATAGATGTTCAATTTGGTATGTAGATCATCCGGTAATTGCAAGTATATTGGGAGAAAAGGGCAGCTACATTTGACCTAATTTTCAGCACATTTACAAATGTAACTTGTGATGACCTTTGCCAACTTTTGTTCCACAACTCTCTTGACTTCAAAACATAACACATGACTATCATAAGACTAAAATAACTCATAACATAATCTCCTTATCATGTTAAGCACCCTAGTCTCACCTCAAAAGTACACGTTATAACATTCCCAGCTTGTCGACTTTCACGAAACTTATTTTCTTCAATTCATTTAGCTTCTAAGCCTTTCAACCATCTTGGTACTTGTTATCCATGATCTTTAATATTTTCAACCTCCAAATTAACAATATTAACTTACTTTATGTACTTTCAAAGATAATCTCATTTCTGAGCTTACATTAGTAGACTTACGATGTACTTTTACGTACGAAAATATAGGGTGTAACAAGTCATCTCTTTCTCTATCAATCTCCTTCACCTTCCCATTGTAAAGTTCCTATTAAATGCAAAAATCAAGGTAAAAGAGCATCCCAATTCTTTGGTCAATTTTTACACTAAAAGTATATTATACTTGAATTGAGGTACGTATAACACATTTATGATTGTATCTCTATTTGGTAAAATGTTAGCATCAGTGTGAGTAACATGAGAGATTGTGTTGGTGGAAAAAATAGGCATGACACATGGATTAGTGGTATGGTTATAGGTGGCATTTGTATCAGGTTAATGAAGAAGAATGATGAGGCACGGTTAAAATACCCACGAGATTTACGAAAGAAGGTACCATATCTGACAACTGGAAAAGAAGAAATGGGCACGAGATGCAGGAAGACCAAAATGGGGAAGATTCATGAACAATTATGAATATGGAAAGGGAATCAGTACATGTGTGATCACCTGTTATTACCATAGCCGTTACGAGTAATTTTAATAACGGGCAATTAATGCAAATGTTAGTAACAGGTAGGAATTAAGTGAGGGGGAGCTGTTGCATCTTTGTATCCTTATATTACCTTATTTTGTACGATCATTATAATACTCACAAATATAAGCACTCAGTATATTACTTTTACTTGATTGAAGATTCTTATCCACAATTCTTGGGAGAAAACAGCGATCATCAATAAGATTTCTTTCCTTCATTTATCATTTCAATTGTTTATTTTATTCTCTTATTTTTTGAAAAGTGAAGTAAACTTGGTTATTAGAAACCCGATTTTCTTTAATATTGACTTTGAGAGCAAAATTTTTTTTTGTTTAATCAAATTGGTTCCATTACCAGGAATCTGATAATCTTTTCACATTCCATATTTTATCTTTAGCAACAAAGCATGTCTACTATAATGAAAATGATTAGGTGGGTGAGAAAATTCAAGAAAGACAACAAGGTGGAACTCCACCACACCACACCACACACCCACAGCTACTCCAGAATGCTCATGAGACAGTTCACCTAAAAGGTCTATTACTCGTGACAATGGCAAAAAAGTAGGCGAACAAGCCAACGAGTAAGATAATTCGAAGCAGATGATTGCACAACACATTAGTGAAGCTTTGCGTGCTTTTGCAGGTGGGTCGCCCAATGTCGTGAAGACTCCTCCACCAATAAATACGACTCTGAAAAACCCTCATTCAGGACTTGAGTACTCATGAAGTGGAGAAATACCAAACGAATCTGGTGATGGAGGATCGGGTACACCAAATAACTCTAATTTGCAAAGTTTGGTACTAACCTTGCAGAAACAGCTCAAGGAACAAAATGAGCGGATAGAACATATACCAAAAGTACCACCGGTAATAAAAGGAGTAGATATTGATAAATATTCACAATAGCCCTGGAATCCGAGCGCGGAACCTTTGCCAATTCCCAAAAAGTTCAAGATGCCTGATATCCCTAAATATGATGGGATGACTGACCCACGAAACTACGGCATTTACCACAGGAGGTAAGTGCATGACTTAACCAAGCAGGAAACTAAATCGAGCTTGGTGAAAACATTTGGTAAAACCCTCATGAAGCATAAACATGGTATTCGCTCTTACCTGAAAATTCTATTGACTCTTTTGCTGAGGTTGCAGATTCATTTATAAAAGCAAATTTGGGAGCCCAAAAAGTAGAAAATAAGATGAAAGATATCTTCAAAGTAAAACAGGAAAGTATTGAATTGCTCAGGGAATTCATGGATAGATTCAAGCAGTTCTAGTGGGAAAGGAAGATGCTACCACGTTCACTTGATAACTAGGCAGCTATGTCATTGCAAGTAATTTAAATGAAAAACGTTCAGAAGCCACGAAAAGATTGAAAGAAAGTATGTGGAAGTTTCCTTCAACTACCTGGAATGATGTGTATAACAGATATAGTACGAAGTTACGAATAGAAGAAGATACGGTTTCACAGCTAAAGGTAGAAGAATGGACCGGATCTCGATGTTCAGAGACAGCTAAGAGGTCTGGTAAGAGCAGGTACTAGACTTATATAGGACCTGCGGGACAAGATTCCTGATAAAAACAATAATAGGCGCGGTTTGATTCAAGATCGAGACAGAAGAAGACGATTTCTTCTTCCCAATTTAAAAGGGAGTGGGACACATCCAAAAATAATGATTCAAACTATCGATCAATAATAGGAGATTATAATTCGACATTAGTACATCAGGGTTTGTAGTTGTTCTAAAAAGAATGGGTGACAAGGTGCGATGGCTGAAAGAGATGAGGTCAGATCCCATCAAAAGGAGCCAGGAATTTTGGTGTGAATTCACAATGATCATGGCCATAGTACAGCACATTGCAGGCTCTACAAGGAGAAGTTGAGTATCTATTGAAGCAAGGCTACCTCACTAATTTGTTTAGTGAAAAAGCAAAACAATCTTATATGAAAAACAGGCAAGAACCATCAAAGCCCCCATCACCAAAGAGAACGATAAATGTTATAACCGGGGGTGAAGAAGTAAATGGGGTGACATACACAGTAGCAAGAAAGACATCCAAAGTTACAGTTACCCACGAAAAACGGGTTTATCAAGTTTTGAAAGGAGACAGCATATTGTTTGATGATGAAGACGTGGATGGCTTGATCATTCCTCATAACGATGCACTGTTAATATCTTTACTTGTCCATGATACTAATGTTAAACAAGTTTTGATTAACCCAGGTAGCTCAGTAAATATCATACTACTGAGAGTAGTGAATGAGATGCAAGTGAATGATCGAATCAACCGAAATCACGATCGTCATCTTGGTTCGATAATTCAAGTGTCATCACAAAAGGAGAAATAATTTTGGCAACATTCACGGAAGGCGTCATCAAAGCCACTAAATTCCAGGTGGTAGATGCAGACGTGTCCTATAACAGAATTTTAGGAAGGTCGTGGATTCATAATATGGATGTGGTCCCGTTAATATGGCATCAGGTGATTAAATTCCCATCACAATGGGAAATCCATCAAATCAGAGGAGACTAACAGGTAGCACAGGATATCAACTCAGTCGCAAGTGGCAATTACAAAATACAGTTGAGGATAATTTGTTGCCCGTCTCAACTGAAAGTCCAAAGAATGAAGCTGATATAGATTCAAGTCCTCATATGATCCAAGAGCCAGAGGAAAATGAGAGTACCAAAACAACCACGGAATTGCTCGAAGCTGTTATGGTATTCGCTCATTGGCCTGACAAAATGGTTTACATCGGAACAAAGTTGAGCTCAGAAATGAAAGGTAAATTAATTAGATTTTTACGTGCTAATGCCGATTTTTTTGCTTGGTCCCATTCAGACATCACAGGTATACTACCTGAAGTAATGGCTCATAAGTTGAATGAGGACCCATTGCACCTGCCTGTCAAACAAAAGAAAAGGAAGCAATAAGCATTTAAAAACCAAGTAATCCAAGATGGGGTATAAAAATATCTAAAAATTGGTTCTATTCGTACCCTGACTGGTTAGCTAATACTGTTGTAGTACCAAAAAAGTATGGGAAGTGGCGAGTATGTGTGGATTATACTAATTTAAACAAGGCTTGTCCTAAAGATTCATTTCCTCTACCGCATATAGATCAACTAATTGATTTTACCGCATGTCATGAACTTCTATGTTTTTTAGATGCATATTCTGATTATAACAAAATAAAAATGGATCCTCTAGATGAGGAAAAGACTTTGTTTATTACAGATAGGGGGACTTACTATTACAAAGTTATGCCTTTCGGCTTAAAAAATACTGGAGCAACGTACCAAAATTTGGTTACCAAAATATTTCAAGAGCACTTGGGGAAGACCATGGAGGTTTACATTGATGACATGCTGGTCAAATCAGCACGAGAAGGGAACTATTTCCAGCACTTAACTGAAACCTTCGAGATTCTCCGCAAGTATAACATGAAGCTAAACCTTGAAAAGTGCGCCTTTGGTGTCGCTTCAGGTAAATTTTTGATTTCTTGTTTCCAACAGGGGCATCAAAGTGAATCCCGCTCAAATCAAAGCGATTGAGGAAATACCTGATGTACCTACATGCAAAAAAGAGGTATAGAGGCTAACAGGTAGAGTAACAGTTTTAGGAAGATTTATATCCAAATATTCAGAAAAATGCTTTACATTCTTTTCAATATTGAAAAAGCAAAATAAATTTGAATGGAATGACGAATGGCAATAGGATTTGAAGGATTTGAAGTCATACTTATCAAAACGTCCCATGTTAGCAAAACCAAGGGATGGAGAAAGATTTCTTGTTTACTTAGCTGTTAGAGGTGGCAGTAAGCGCGGTGATGGTGCATGAAGATAAGGGTAAGCAATATCCAAATTATTATGTTAGAAATCCTTATTAGATGCTGAGACCCGGTATCCTCATTTAGAGAAACTTGCATTAGCGTTAATAATGGCATCAAGAAAGTTACGACCCTATTTTCAATGTCATCCTATTTCTATTGTAATTGCTTTCCCACTAAGGAATATATTGCACAAGCAATAGTTATCAAGGAGGTTAGTTAAATGGGCCATAGAGCTTAGTGAATATGATATTATCTATCAGCCTAGAACTGCTATAAAGTCTTAGATACTACCGGATTTTGTAGCAAATTTCAGCTCAACCCTGCTTCCTAAAGCATAGGTACGAGTGGTTACCTGATCTTATCTGAGGACTTGGACCTTATATACTGATGGTTCTTCAAATGTAAAAGGAGCAAGTATAGGAACTGTTTTAATTTCACCTTCGGGGGAGATTATAAGACAAGCAATAAAGTGTTATCCAGTTACTAACAATGAGGCAGAGTATGAAGCCGTGTTTGTAGGTTTGTAACTCGCAAGAGAGCTTGGAATTGAACAAATCGAAATCAAAAGTGATTTTCAGCTGGCAGTAAACCAAATGCAAGGGAATTATGTGACAAGTGAGATGTGAATGTAAAAGTACCGGGGAAATGTACGAGAATTACTGAGGCAGTTCTAGACCTAGAAAGCTATCCAAATACCCAGCGAGGAAAAAGCAGAAGTTGATGCAATGGCGAATCTGGGGTCCATGGCTGATGTGTGAAAGAAAAATCCGATTGTGGTGCACTTGTTCCATTCAGCCCTTGATCAAACCAAAATTAGGTAAATTTCTACAATTTAACTTGGGTTTGAAGAAACGAGTTTGTGAATTATTTGCAGTATGGAGTTTTACCTAAGGATAAGAAGAAATTCCAATTACTACGAATGAATGCTGCTCAGTATTGCCTAATAGAAGTAAATTTCTATCGTTAAATGTTCAGAGGACCCTTAGCGCGGTGCCTTGTACCATCACAAACTGAATATGTGATGAGAGAAGTGCACAAAGGACATTGTGGTAATCATGTCGGAGGAAGATCGTTGGTGAAAGCACTACTAAGAGTGGGGTATTATTGGCTAAAAATGGAGGATGAAGCGGAAAATTTTGTGGCAAGGTGCGATAAGTGACAGCGATATGCAAATAATATGCATCGACCGGTGGAGTTGCTTCATTCAATCATATCACCATGGCTATTTATGAAATGGGAGATGAATATCGTAGGTCCTCTACCTCAAGCCCCAGGGAAGGTACGGTTTTTGTTAATTCTAACGGATTATTTTTCAAAGTGGGTAGAAGTAGTTGCATTCAAACAAGTACGAGAAAAGGAAGTTATTGACTTCGTTTTGAGAAATATAATATGTCGGTTTGGAGTTCCAAAGGAAATCATTTGTGATAATGGGTCGCAGTTCGTTGGTGCGAAGGTTACTGATTTTTTCAAAAAGTGGGAAAATTAAACGAATTAATTCAGCACCTTATCTTCCCGTAGCTAATGGACAAGCCGAGTCGACCAAAGAAGCGATTAGAAGAATCAAAAGGCATGTGGCCAGAAGTGTTACCGGGGATATTATGGACTTACCGAACAACGGCAAAAATAAGCACGAGTGAAACTCCATTATAGCTTGTTTATGGGACTGAGGCTTTAATTCTAGTGGAGATAGGAGAACCAGGTACAAGGTACATGCATGCAAATAAAATGTCAAATGAGAAAGAACTTCGTACAAATTTAGATTTGATAGAAGAGAGAAGGGAGGCAGCTTTGGTTCGGATGGCAGCACAAAAGCAGAGGATAGAACGATATAACAACAGGAAGGCAAACCTGTGATATTTCAAGATTGGGGGCTTTGTTCTTAAAAAGGTGTTTCGATCAACACCGATAGCAAATGCAGGAATACTAAATCCAAATTAGGAACTCCCATATCGAGTTAAAGGTGTTATTGGAAAGGGAGCATACGAATTGGAAACTATGGACGGTAAGGTGTTATCATCCATTGGAATGCAGTTTTTACTTTGTTCATTTAAATTTAACTAACCATTTTAGATGATAGACAAGAATATATCCTGTACCAGATGATGACATTGGTCATGAAAGACACGCGGAATACTTAATTATTTTCCGTCTAGGTTACAATAATTCTGATGGGAAAGGATAAGCAGTAATCATCTAAAAAGTAACCTACGAGTCCCGTGTGTATTGCCTATTTCAGGGAAAGGACCTAAGTAAGGAGTTGATCCAGTGTTCAAGTTTTCATGCTTCAATACTTAAACTCTGGGGGACTATGCATATGGAGAAGTACACAAAGGAAGGAATAAGATGTACACCACGAAAGCATAGATTAGCCAACCTTGGAGAAAATTTCAAAATTTTCAAGCTCGCAAAAGGAACTGGAGGAAAAGAATTGAAGATTCTGCAGCAACCTTCCAAGAGCTTTTAGGTTTAAAGCCATAAACGTAGCAAAGGGATATACAGACCTGAACTTGTAAACCTGCTATAAAGAAAGTAGTTATGAAAATATTGTAAATTGATATTTGTTTGACAATTCAAATAAAACTTCTTCAAATTACTTCATGTTTCATATCTTCGCACCAATATAAAGACGAGACGCCATCTTCATTAGTGTTTTTAATATAAAAGGGCCCTTTTTTATGAAAAAGCCCGTGCATATTGAGATGCGGCATATTAGAGAATTCCATAGGCAAGTAAAAGATCAAAAACTTAAAGAGCAAAAAGCATAATATAAGATATGAAACAAAACAATATTAGCATTAACATTCCAAAAATAAGGAAGGAAAAGTTTCCTAAAATCAGTTTCAAACAAAAACAAAATGTTTCATAAATACCAACAAAAGAAAATTTCTAAGGTGGAGGGTGAAAACTAAGGAGCATCATCAGCAGGGGTGGAAGCATCAACTTGAGAAGACGAACAGTGGGCATCAGCTTGGTCAGCTATTGGACTGTCATCATCACCTTTGCAACTTTCATCCTCGGCTGTTGAAAATCTTTGACGTTGGTGATTCTTTTCAATTGCCTCTTTAGCTTTGGCAATCTCAGCCTCGAGGTCAAAACCCTCCTGGTTAGCCTCGATCAAAGTCTCTAGACGGGTGTTTAAAAAAGCCCACCTAACATCAAGTGTTAGTTTGTCTTCGAGAGATTCATAATCTTTCTCCAGTTGCTCTATCTCTGCCCTCATGTCTCCTTTTTCATCTTCTGAGGCTTCATAGGATGCCTTCAAAGGTTTAAGAGTATCCTCAAGGAATTTGACTTTATTAGAAGAGGCATGGAGATCCTCTTGAGCTTGAGTAAACATTTGAAAGTTAACCGAAAACTTCTGGGAGAGAAATTTCTATGATCTTAGTTCCATAAGGGCGGCGGTCAATATTTTTTCTACCTAATCACAAAAGTCAAGAAGTTCACCAAAAACTTCCATGATTGCTGCAAAGCTAAAAAAATACACATGAGAAATTGAAACCTTGAGGGAAGGAGAAAAGTGAAGAAAAATACTCACGTGCAAAGTTCCACTTCTCAGGAAAGGGCATGTTTTCATCACAGACTAAATCACGAGGGGGAACATCCACGAACCATGCATACCAGCCACAGTCAAGATCATCCTCGGGGCTAACTAAAATGCTCTTGCTTCTCGCCACAAGTGAAAAAACACCTCCGAGAAAAAGTTTCGGAGAATACAGATGGAGTAAGTGTTGAAAAGTAAAAGGCGCTGAAATAAAGTTTGACAAATAACGAAGGCAAGCTACTTCCCTCCAAATAATCGGACCTATTTGACCAAGACAGACATTAAAGTAATGACAAAACTCAATGATCACTAGGTCGATAGGTGGGCTAAATCCTAGGGTAAAAGAGTAGGTATAAACAAACAAATAACCTTCACGATAAGAGGTTATTCGATCATCAGCACTAGGAGCTACCATAGGAAAATTAGGTCTCCAATTGCATTCATGACGAACTAGAGGAAGATCAAAGAAGGGTAATGATCGGCAAGGTTAAGAGTAGTTATGGAAGAAACTTGCTTCTCATAGCCTCACAGTCCGATATAAAAGAAAATTCATGGGGGACGATTTCAGAAATAGCAAGTTCCTACAACTGTTCGTTATGGTCTTTACCTCTAGAAGAGGATCTAGGAGTTAATAAAGTTTTGGGTTGGAAGAAGAAGGCTTTTTAGTATTCTTCTGGGAAGGAGTAGAGCTACAGCTTGATAAAGAACCCAAGCTACAAAGTCTACCACCTCTTCTACTCTTAACTGGGGCAGAAGAGGGAGGAAGTTCATCAACAATAACTACTTCACAAGGTCTAATGATGAAGAAGGATTCGAATAACGGGAAGTCATTTTAATGGAGAAACCGCGAAGAAAGGTAAACGTTAAAGAAGAAGCTTGAGTATGAATGAAAGAAGAAGGAATTTTTGGATGGTATGTAATGCGGTATTTATAAGGAAGGACCATCATCATGGAACTGTCACTTCAAACTGACGCAACCGCAAAAAGCCCTAAAAAGATGCTATAAACTACAGATCAAATCATAACAGGACACGTGTCCCGAGCATTAAATAGAAAGGAGGTACATCTCTTCGCTTCTAAGGAAAGCATAATGATGGTGGGAAGAGGCGGCAAGACATTCTCGCCATAAATAAATTTGCCACTTCTCGAATATTCTAAAAGTGGGGGGACTATCTGTATTGGTGGAAAAAATTGGCATGACACGTGGATTAATGGTATGCTGGCATTTGTATCAGGTTAATGAAGAAGAATGATGAGGCACAATTTAAATATCCACGGGATTTACTAAAGAAGGTACAGTATCTAACAATTGGTAAAAATGAAATAGGCACGAGATGCATGAAGACCATAAAAAGTGAAGATTAATGAACAGTTACGAATATGAAAAGGGAACCAGCACTATCCCTAATTATGCGTGATCACCTATTTTACCATAGCCGTTACGAGTAATTTCAGTAATGGGCAATTAATGCAGTTAATGTTAGTAACGGGTAGGAATTAAGTGAGGGGGAATAGTTACATTTTTGTATCCTTATATAAGAGTCCTTACCTTATTTTGTACGATCATCAGAATACTCACAAATATATGCACTCAGTCTATTACTTTTACTTGATCGAAGATTCTTATCCACAATACTTAGGAGAAAACAGTGATCATCAATAAGATTTTTTCCTTCATTTATCGTCCGAATGACCTGAAATTTTGCACACACGTCACAAATGACACAACGGACCTACTCCAACTTCCGGAATTCCATTCCGACCCCTATATCAAAATCTCACCTATCAACCGAAAATTGCCAAAATTCTAATTACGTCAATTCAAGCCTAAATCTACTTCGGACCTCCAAAACACATTCCGATCATGCTCCTAAGTCCCAAATCACCTAATGGAGCTAACCAAATCATAAAAATTCCAATCCGAGGTCATATACTAACAAGTCAAAACTTGGTCAACTTTTCAAATTTTAAGCTTCAAACTGATAACTGTTCTTCCAAATTTATTCCAATTATTCTGAAAACCAAAACCGACGATTCACATAAGTCATAATACATCACACGGGGCTAGTCATACCCGAGAACTGGTGAGCGAAATGCAAAAGCTCAAAATGATCGGTCGGGTCGTTACATCCTCCCCCACTTAAATATACGTTCGTCCTCGAACGTGCCCGGAGTTGTTCCGAAAACCATCAAATCGCTGTGTAACCTTCCATGCACATACCCGGGGGTTATCCCACGTCACCCTATCTCATATAGGTCCGATAACACAATGTAACTGAATCCAACCTAGCCCATAAACCTTAGAACCACATTTCCACTTCTGAAATCATCTATAAGATCAGAATCTCACATTTATACTTTGAGTAAGTCTGAACAAGATGTAACAAACCATACCTGCAGCCTCAGATGCAATTACATGATATACCACATAGCTCAAACTCTCGTAGCGATAACTTCTAATTACAACAGTTGCTCAGAACAACCGAATATCGATAATAAACCTCTTATCAAATAAAGCCTCATTCCAACACTTCCGTATACTACCAATGATAAATGAAACACATAGAAAGTCATAACCATTCCTCAGATCAATCATTCGTGAAGCCACTTCTCGTTTGGCAAGGACCATAGCAAATTTCTAAGCCGAACATCGATATTATCCTTCTAACATGCTGAAATCGAATCCGTTTGTATTCATTCTAGATCCCAACGATCTCATCTAATCCAACACAACACTCTAGTGACATGACACATCAATACCATCAAAAGACACAACTCGTGCAATCCGTACACCAATAAGCAATAGTCCGAACGTACTCAAATCATGAAAAACGACTCAAATGAGAGAGATGTACCGCAAGCTCACCAGTACCACCTCAACACAATGCTGAGAACCCATCACACGTTGTAGAACCAGAACACACGAATCTAACCCGAAGGATCGTACCTCCACATAACTTCGCTCCAATGCGCGACCTCATCCAAACACTGGTCCACATGAAACACCTCAAGTCACTATGCTCAAATCGACAACCACGCGCAATTTGATGTCTAGAACCAAAAGCAAATCATCATAACCACGGAGAAGCAATTGGCATAACATCACACAAACCCGAAAGGACACAACCGATACGCCATCCGCCGCGCAATACCCAATACTCTTCCCACTCGAATTCCACTGAGAGACCCCAATAAAA
>NC_031995.1:56770078-56792303 GCF_001879085.1 Nicotiana attenuata | reverse complement strand
GCATCCATGCTAATGCGGCTAGATCTATGCTAACGCACCGTACACCCCTGAAGCCAAAAACCAGCAACTAGAAATGGCCTAGAAATGATCCGAAACTCACCCGAGGCCCTCGGGACCTCAACCAAACATGCCAACACATCCCATAACATCATTCAAACTTGTTCCAACCTTCAGAACGCTCAAAACAACATCAAAACATCGAATCTCACCTATCAACCGGAAATCGCCAAAATTACAATTTCGCCAATTCAAGCCTAAATCTACTTCAGACCTCCAAAACACATTCCGGTCACGCTCCTAAGTCCCAAATCACCTAACGGAGCTAACCAAATCATAAAAATTCCAATCCGAGGTCATATACTAACAAGTCAAAACTTGGTCATCCTTTCAAATTTTAAGCTTCAAACTGATAACTGTCCTTCCAAATTTATTTCGATTATTCTGAAACCAAAATCGACAATTTACATAAGTGATAATACATCACACGGGGCTAGTCATGCCCGAGAACTGGCGAGCGAAATGCAAAAGCTCAAAACGACCGGTCGGGTCTTTACAATTTCCCGCTTCCCTTCCTTGATCAAATGCTTGATAGATTTGTCGGTCGTGCTTTCTATTGTTTTCTTGATGGGTATTCCAGCTGCAATCAAATTATTATTGCTCCGGAGGATCAAGAGAAGACTACTTTCACTTGTCCTTATGGTACTTTCACATTCTCGCGGATGCCATTTGGGTTTTGCAATGCACTGACGGCTTTTCAAAGGTGTATGATAGCTATCTTCACGGACATGGTGGAGGATTTTCTTAAAGTCTTCATGTATGATTTGTTTGTGGTCAGGGATTCTTTTGATGATTGACTAGCAAATTTGGACAAAGTGTTGGCAAGATGTGAAGAAACAAATTTGGTGCTCAATTGGGAGAAGTGTCATTCATGGTTGAGGAAGGCATTGTCCTTGGCCATAAGATCTCAAAGAATGGCATTGAAGTCGACAAGGCAAAGATCGAGGTGATTTCTAAACTTCCACCTCCAACTTCAGTCAAAGGCGTGCGGAGTTTCTTAGGCCACGCGGGATTTTACCGGTGGTTCATCAAGGACTTCTCTAAAATGGTAAACCCGTTGTGCAAGATATTGGAGAAAGATGTCGTGTTCCATTTCAATGATGATTGCATGAGAGCCTTTGAGTTGCTAAAGCTCAAGTTCACTACTACTCCTATCATTACCGCTCCAAATTGAAGTGTTCCTTTTCAGCTTATGTATGATGCAGGTGATGTAGCGGTGGGTGCCATTTTGGGGCAATGAATCAACAAGATTTTTCATCTGGTTTATTAAGCAAGCAAGACCATGAATAGTGCCCAAGTCAACTGCACTGTTACGGAGAAAGAGCTTCTTGCAATTATGTTTGCTATGGAAAAGTTTTTCCCGTACTTGATGGGTGCAAAGGTGATTGTTCATACGGATCATGCAGCGCTTCGTTATCTCATGAGCAAGAAAGATTATAAAGCTTGTTTGATGGGATGGATACTTCTATTGCAAGAGTTTGACATTGACATCCAAGATCGGTAAGGAAGTGAAAACCAAGTGGCGGACCACTTGTCTCATTTGGAGGTGAAGGGGAGGCTACATGATGGCCTTGAAATCAATGACTCCTTCCCCGATGAGAAACTTTTGGCTTTGTCAATGAAGGAGATGCCTTGGTTCGTGGATTTGAAAAATTATCTTGTGACTGGTATCATTCTGGTTGAGTTCTCTTCAAACCAAAGGAAGAAGCTCAAACAGGATTGTCAAGACTACTATTGGGATGAGCCGTATCTTTTCTGAATTTGTACGGATGGAGTGATAAGAAGATGTGTACTAGAGGATGAGCAAGGTGAAATTCTTGGGGCTTGTCACTCGTCGCCTTATGGTGGTCATCATGGTGGAGCAAGAACGGCGGCCAAAGTCTTATGTTGCAGTTTCTATTGGCCCACTCTCTACAAGCATGCTAGTGAGCTTGTCAAGCGTTGTGATGAATGCCAAAAGGCCGGTGAAATCTCAAAGAAAAACGAAATGCCCCTCACCACCATCATGGTGATTGACATTTTTGATATGTGGGGTATTGAATTTATGGGTCTGTTTGTGAGCTCTTGTGGAAACACCTACATCCTAGTCGCGGTTGATTGTGTGTCTAAATGGGTTGAGCCCGTTGCTTTGCCCAACAATGAAGCGAGGAGTGTGGTGGCATTTTTGAAGAAGAATATCTTTACAAGATTTGGTACTCCAAAGGCTATCATAAGTGATGGGGGTTCGCATTTTTGCAACAAGGCCTTTGACACCTTACTCAGCAAGTATGGTGTCACTCACAAAGTTACGATCCCCTATCATCCTCAAGCAAGTGGACAAGTGGAGATCTCCAACCGGCAGATAAAGAGTATTTTGTCAAATACAGTGAATGCCAACCGGACGGATTGGTCAAGGACACTTGATGTGCTTTATGGGCTTATAGGATGGCTTACAAAACACCAATTGGGATGACTCCATACCGATTGGTGTTCGGGAAAGCTTGTCATCTTCCGGTGGAACATGAGCATAAGTCCATGTGGGCTTTGAAGAAGTTGAACCTTGAATGGAATGTCGCCGCCAACTTAAGTGTGGCGCAATTGAATGAGCTAGATAAGTTCCGATACCATGCATATACAAGTTCATCCTTATACAAGGAGAAGATGAGTACCTCCATGACAAGTACATTTGAAACAAGGAGTCCAAAGAAGGTGATCTTGTGTTATTGTTCAATTCTCGGTTACGGATGTTTTCGGGAAAGTTGAAGTCAAAATGGAGTGTCCCGTTTGAGGTTGTTGGTGTGACACAATTTGGTGCATTGGACTTGAAAAATAAGAATGATTAAGTGTTTAGAGTCAATGGGCACCGAGTGAAGCACTATCTTGGAAAAGTTGATGATGGCCACGTCGTGGCGGCTCTTCATTTCAAGTGATTGGTAATCTGTGTGCTGCGATGTTAAATCAGGCGCTTCTTGGGAGGCAACCCATGTGTCTTTTTCTTTTTCTTTTCCTTCTTCTTTAGATAGGTCTTGTTTTGTGCTAACTGGTTTTGAAGTGTATGCAGGAACGAGTGTGCTTTGCAGGGACTATGCCCAAAAAAATTTTGCTAAGTATGGAAAATGTGTGGACCGCACAAATTTGAGTGCTACAACAGAGTGGACTCTGCGACCGCACAAATCTTGTGTGGACAGCACAACTGGAAAGTCAAAAGTGTACACTCTCTAAAGTTTGTCTGTCAGAGAAATGGCCAATCTGCGGCCGCACCTCGAATTGTGTGATCGGCACAAATATCTGTGGCTGCATCCAATTTTGTGCGGATCGCAGATGTTCACAAAAGGGCAGTGACACCAGGTAAAGATTGCGGACCGCACACAAAATTGTGCTGCCGCACTCAGCTTTAAAACTTTGCCCCAATTTGATCAACCTATAAATAGCCCTCCTCACACTGTTCAAAACTTTACGCACTCTGAACTCTTGACACCAAAGCAAGCACAGTGCACAAAAATTGATTCAAACATCACACTCAGTTCATCATCCTAGATTCTCCCCTGCATCCTTCATCGCTGGTATGTTCAATTCATGTTTAGATTTTTCAAATTTTCTTAGTTTTGTTCTTAATTAGTATAGTTATTTTTAGGCCTAAATGTCAGTTGATTCATCATGTGTGCTTAACGGTGTGTGGGTAACTTCATATATGCTCATTGGGCGTTGGGTAAATTATGTACCATGCCTATATTGCAAATACCATTACCAAATTGTGCTAAAGTTAGAACCCTAAAGTCACTACGTTTTCTATTACAATTGTGCAGTCCGCATATCCTTAATTAGGGAATTTTTGTATAGCTGATTGTGCGGATCGCACTTAAAATTATGCGGTCCGTAAATTTTGGATTGCGGTCGCAGAAAAGTGTGTGCGGCCGCAGATCGATCATTTATCTGTCTTCAGAGACTTGACAATTATGAGGTCTCATTGTGCGGCCACACTAGGAATTATGCGGTCCGTATTTCACTTGCGATTGCACAAGAAATTGTGTGAACCCCAGAATCAGGGCTACTGCCGCACATCAAAATTGTGCGGTCCGCACTTGCCTTTGTGCGGATCGCACTTCTTGACCCTGCTTCTGTTTTTACTGCAACTGTTTGCAACTATTTTACACTGTGAAGTTGGATTTAATTGAATCTTGTTTCTATGATTGCAAACAATGGTAAGATCTCGTGGTAGAGGTGATACATCCAAAGGGAGGGGTGAACCCTCCCGCAGTCGAGGTAGGGGTAACATACCACTAGCCGTGCAAAGAGCAATAACAAAGAAAGCTACAGCTAACAGAGCCCCAGAGCCTGCAGAGTCCAATGAATATTTTCCGTCTAGGGAAGCCTCAGAGGGCAATTATGTGCAAGAGCAACCCGATGCACAATCTCAACAAAAATAGTTTTTGGGTAGACTACTACTCAGAGATGAGTCTTCTTCCTCAGCTAGCTCTTCTGAGGGTTAGGAAGAGGATAGCCAAGGTTCAGAGCCTTCTTCCTCACATGCCCCCCAACACCTATTCCAGTTGATGATGATGATGTTATACCTAATACTATACCTGATGACGGTCGAGGGGGTGATAGCCGAGTTGCCGGCCTAGAGAGGTCGAAAAATAAATAAGCCTGGGAAGACAGATTCATGAGCTTGAATGCTTTCAAGAGGTTCCGAGAATGGTGGACCCAAATATCGCTCACTCTTGTGCGTAAATTTGATTTGAAGGATTTGGATAGATACAACCCGAACGTGGCAAGACAGTTTCGGGAGAGAAAACTATGGACATGGTTCACTCAAAGCGTGGTGGACGCAAAGGATCACTTAGTCTGGGAATTCTACGCCAATGTGGCGCATGTCAAAAAGGGGACTAAGGTGACAAAAGTAAGGAATCTGAAAGTTCGATTTGATCAAACCTCACTAAACACTTAATTGGGGCACGAGGATGTGGAGCCGGTAAAATACTTGGAGAAGTTTCAAATGGGTGATGTGGTTCGCCCTTGGCTAGCTGAGATCTTAGTAGCTCCAGGACCACCACCTCCATGGATCACAGCAGGGGTTTCCATTCAACGGAACACCCTTAATTTTAAAGCCAAGTGTCACACCCCAAACCTGGGGAGGCGTGGCTGGCACCCAGTGCCATACTGGCCCGAGTGAACCACTCTGTAACTCATGATCGTTTGACAAAAATTAGAATATACATAGGTCGAGTTAGCTAAACTCATTCCTTTTGTAACTGTCATGGGCCCACATGGCCACAACTCATAATGCATAACTGTAGGTGGGAAACAATGTATCAATGAAACATTTTTCTTAAAATATGAATACATATGGGCCGTCAAGGCCTCTGACATACTGTACAAAATGAACCTCTATATACAAAACCTCTAAGATTATTTGACATTAAATGGGACAGGGTACCGGCCTACCCATAAGTCTGTAGCAAAAGTTTGACTCGATGACTCATAGACTCGCTGCACTCCGAATGAGGTGGAGTCTTACCGATACTTCGCTGAATGTCAATCTCGTCTACTATGAGGGCTCGTCAAACTGATTATCTATACCTGCAGGCATGAATACAGCGTTTCCAATAAAAAGAACGTCAGTACAAATAATGTACCAAGTATGTAAGGCAAGTAAATCAGTATATAAAGGACATGGAAGAAACATGGAGTAAAGGACTCAACCTGTAAGTCAGGATAGGTCTGTAAATCATGAAATATTTATAATGTCATGCATATGCGTATAAATGTCATGTAATGCATAGGTCTGTACGTACATAACATCATCAAGCCTCTGAGGGCATCCCATCATATCATTTCAGCCATTGTGGGCAATATCATCATCGTATACCAGCTGATCAGGTGGTGGTGGGTATATAACGCCATAACTTTTCCCATATCCCATATACATATATATACGCGTATATAATGCCATCTGGTCATGGGTCAATGTGCATGTATAAATGCATGAAATGCATATGAAATACGTTAATAAAATCTCTCGGTACGTCATAAGACCATTATGCCTCTGATTAATATCATGAAATAAACTTTACCAACTTACGTATTTTTGAGACCCATGAACAGATGATAGAATAATATGACACATGGGGAATCAAGAACGTGAGCATCTCTAAAATTTCTATGAATAGAGTCATGTATGGAAATTGTGCATTTGCTCGTTTCGTTTGTGTCGTATAGATCATGCCAAAAGAAAGAAGGGATAGCCTTAACATACCTGGAGTAAGGAAAAATCCGTATGATATTCTTGGAAAAGGTTGCACCAAACTCCTTTAGATCCGCAAAATTTTACGTTGCTAAGGTCTTAACAATTCTCGTTGGAATTGTTTGGTTGCAAGAAGTCACGTTGTAGTATTTTTGTAGGAATGTGTGGGGATTTGCAAGAAATCACATTGCTAATGTATATAAAACTTCACATCTGATTGGTATTGAAAATGCCTGTTTTATAGTGTGCAAACAAGATTCATGGATCCCCATTCTCCAATGACCTTTCATATGAGAATCCAGAAGACTGAAAACAGATAAATAGATAAACATGCAGCTCAAAACTCAAAAATCGTTTTGCAACGTCATCCCACAGACTTCTTGTACGAAGATACTTGCCCGCAAGAACAAGAAGTGTGACAGATTTCAACTTTACAGCCTTAACTCAAGCAAATATATAGCAATGGATTAAGTTCTTTAAAGACTTTATCTTTTGTATATAGAAATATTTCCGAGCGATCCTTAGTGTCGTCAATTCATCTTTTGAATTCTCAACAACAACTATTGGCATCAATACCCATTACCAAAATAGACCAAAACACACAAAAAATTTCCAAAAAAAAAAAAGGAACCTTAGGATAACTAATATGTAAGATGTAAACTCAAGAAAATGGAGGCTGTGAATTTTAAGTCTTAAAACAGATTGATACGTGGGTCTTAAATGTGCCACCTTTTAAAATATTCAAGAGTCACATAATTGGGCTTTGAGCCCTTCACTCTTGCTGCCACGTTTTGGGGGATTTTTAATCATTATCTAAACTTATTAATTAATTAGGTAATGTCCCGTTACACGATAATTAACCAATTACCCACATAATTAAGAATTATCTCAAATTACTTAAAATACTACTCATTTTTAATACACTTTATATAACTTACTATCATGGTCATGCGGTACCATATAAAATAAATACATACATTATTTATTTTATTAAAACATCCATGTAAAAATACATATATTTTCTCAACTTATAATTTCCTAATCTCATATAAAGAGTAAAAGTTCTCGTACGCTTAATTCTTAAAATGGTAAAAAGATAACCTTCTTTTCTCGTGAGAAAAGAATTTCTATCTTTACAATAAAGAAAATCTCATAAATTTTCTCATATTACGTGTATAATTTAAAGCATATTCGAAAGTAATAATATTAATAATTATATAAAATCATATTTTTTTCAAACTATTTTACAAAAAATATTTCACTCAAAATACCATATAAAATGTATATAACGGTAAGGTTGTTAAACTTACGGGGTGTAATATCTTTCCCCCCTTTAGAATATTCGTCCTCGAATGTTAACTTTTATACTTGCAGGCATGAATGCAGCGTCTCCAATAAAAAGGACGTCAGTAAGAATAATATACCGAGTATGTAAGGCATGTATGTCACACCTCCTTTTTACACACCTACCCTGAAGGATAATGTATAAGGAAGTTTTTCCATTTAAAGTGATATTATTCGAAATGGAATTATTTATTTATTTTTAGAGTCGCCACTTGGGATAGGATCGGCTTTTGGTGTCCCAAGTCACCAGTTTTTGACTTGAATCCCAAATCGAGGAAAATTTCGACTTCCCAATTGGAGTCTGCGAACCAGAAATTCTGAATAAGGAATTATGTTGACCCGAGGGAAGGTGTTAGGCACCCCCGGACCCCGTGGTTCTAGCACGGTCGCTTAAATTATTATAATTGGCTAACAATCTGATTTTAATACATGTCATCTTATAGTGCAATTGTAGAATTGTTTACCGCTTTTAGTTAATTTTTAGGAAAGTGAACGTCGTTTAAGAATATTTTTTCGGATCACGTCACATGAAATGCACCCGGATCCTCGACATATTCTTATTCAACGTTTTGGGACTTGGATTTGGGTTGCATGAAATACACACCCGTATTTAAGAAGGTAGAATTATTAAAAACGCGCCTAAAGCGACTAACGGGTTATTATCTTTGCGGAGGGCCGTGAAATTCGCTAGACGGCACGCCCCAAATTCTAAGTATTTTTAATTAAGCATTTAATGAGGGCCCTGCAATTTATGCATTTTGGTTTGGCGAGGCTCATCTCATTTTTATTTAAAGGCCAATCTAAAATAAACTAAGATTTTCTATTTATTTTGTCTCTAAAGGGCCTAATTAATTTACATTTATAAATTCGGGCCTCGAATTCAAGTCCGAATTCAAACAAAAGGGGGACCCTCTTAATTTGAATCCGCTACCTAACTCGAAAACCTAAATTTATATTGTAAATTAGTCCCCGTGTTCCTAATGTAATTTTTAAAAGGGGTTTTTAACTCCCAGCATTCTATTGGGCCTCAACAATTAGCCCAAGCCTTGTGATTTGAACTTCAGCATTTTATTGGGTCTTAACAAATTCAGTTATGCTCCTGAAAACAAACTGCCCAAACGTGGGCCTCTGGGAGCTGGCCCATGGTTTGGTCGCAGCTTGTGAAGACTAATAGGAGTGGGCTCATAGTAAGCCCAAAATCAATATCTCCTGGACTTCAATTAACGTGAAAGCCGCAATATGTATACTGAAAGTAAATGCTGAGTTTAATTCATGACAAACTTAATTCGTAATGATCCAACAGATGGTTTTCCGGTTTATTTTCAAATAAATGATCTAGCTATCACATGCATATTATTCAACTTATCTAATAATTGCTGAAGCTTGTAGACTTATACTTGGTTTCTAATTCATTGTCCTTGAAAACACTAAAATGCAGACTAACTCATTTTGAGATTGATTTCAGTATGAGAGCAGATCTGACTTAGCACGCTGTAGCAGACATTTGCTAGTTACTCTTATCAGTTCAAGTATTCAAAGATTAACTACCAAACGAAATTATCAAGGCTAATAACAAACCATAAGTTCAATAGTCTAACAATCTATAACAGTCTACAAGCAGTCCTAGTTATACAGTTCATGTCCATTCAATTTAATTACAAAACAAAAATTTAAACAGTCCTGATTAACACACACAGTCCTTATTTAACACTAATACATATTTGTTCAAATGAAATCTACAGTTACACATTTAGACCAATAGTGAAACACAAAGGCAGAGTCATGTAGTGCAATGCTTCATTATTTGATCTCACAAGTGTTCATGTACATTAGAGAATAGACCAACAGTGTACCTGGAGATTGAAACACAATAAAAAGGAGCAGAAGTCAGCAGCAATGGAGATAATTTTGCAGTGTTAGCAACAGGAAATCAAAGCAATTTAACTTGAAGTATCAGCCACGAAAATCAGCAAAATTAACCTAGAATTGACTCGAGCAGACCAATTTTAGCTTAAAAATAAACCAGGAATCTCCAACAAACTTCAGCAGTCCAATTCTAAGCCAAATGATGCCACATCAAACCTTACAACTTGAAATTGAATCCAAATTCTTAGTAGTACAGTATTTTTTTTGAGTTTTCTATTGTATTTGTGTTTGTTTTTGTGGTTTTTTGGAGGACAATTACGATCTGAAACTCAGATTTGAAATTCAAATTTGGAGGATCAGCTTTTGCAGGGATGGTTTTTTTGGAGGAATTAAAGGCTGAAAGTCTGGAGAACTTTTCAGAGAGTCTAAACTTGTGAATGAAGGCAGAATACATGCCTTTTATAGGCAAACATTAGGGCAACTTTCAAATTTTCCCTTTACACCTTAGTCCCTTAATAATTTTCTGATTTTAACTACTTAAACCCCTCATTTTATGCCTTGTTGGCCAAGTAACACTACTAACTTTCTGAATTTCAAATTAAAACCCCCTCTAGAAGGTTCTAGTGATTTCCAATTTCAGTTACTGCATTATTCCTTTTATTGAATTACCTATACTACCCTTAATTTATTCTGAAATTACCAACCTAGTCAAACCAACCCCTAACCCCTTTGAACTTGGTGAAAATGACCATAGTTGATCAACTAAGGGCTGAGAATATTCAGCTATAACCAAACCAATTTCAATTATAACCATACCCTTCCAAAATTGAACTAACAGCCTGATTATCCTAACTAGAACCTGAATTAATTATAATCAATACTATACCCTAAGACTAATTTTATCACTGCATTAATGAAACAATAACTGAACAAATCAACAAATTCAACATGAATATAAAGCCTAAAGAAAATCAAAATCAGCAAATAAGGGATCAACCAGGGACAAAACTATAACCCTAAAAGAAAATCTAAAGAGAATCAGTAGCGAACATGGATCCTATAATTGAAATCGAATACACAAACAAAAACAGGAAAAGGAATCAAACTACGTGATCAGAAACCTAAGTCAAGCACCAAAATAAAACTAAAATTGATAAGAGAAAAAGAAATAACACAACAAGCACAAGAAATCATGAACAGGAAAGAAAGTGAGGAAAAATAAAGTACCTCGCAATTTCCGACTCGGATTCGAATTAGGGTTAACCTCCTGGAGTGATTTGGGACTATAATCACTCTTAATCATGTGTTTTCATAAGAACACACATGATTAAGGGCTATTATAGCCCAGAACTCGAATTCCCCCAATTTTGCAAAATTAGGGTTCTAAGCCTGAAATTTCGATCTGAAATTCGAAGCTCTGGAGGAATATTTGAGGGAAAATAAATGAGGATTTGAGAAGAGGAAGGTGAGGAGGGTCCAGGGTGTAACTTGGGTGGGATTTGGAGGTGGCGCCGCCGTGGGCGGCGACCATTGATTCGAATATTCGAGGAGCTAGGATGTGATTTGAGGGAAAACAAGGCTAGATCCGTAATGAGGAGAAAGAGGTGAAGTAGTGGTGTGATTTTCATGGCTTTTGGACGGTGGGGGACGCGGTGGCGTTACGCCGGTGTGTATAGAGGTGTTTTGAGAGGCGATTGAGGGGGAGGGGGGGAATCCGACATTTAAATATAAGACAAACCTGGTTAGTTCTGGACCGTTGGATTGATGAGATTCAACGGTCAGGATTGAAGGCCTATGAAACGACGTCGTTTTGGGCATTAAATCACTGGAACGGGTGGGGTGTTTTTGGGCCTGGACTGGGCGGTTGGTCCGATTTTGGAAGGGATCTTGCATTTGGGCTTGTGGTTTTGCATGATAATGGCCCAAAATTTTGCTTCTTATTTCAATTTTTTTTTTTTATTTTCTTCTTTTCCTTTTATTTATTTGAAATTCAGATTTTACAAAATGTAAAATTAAAAAAAAAAATAGCCAAAACCTGATTTAATTCTAAATGAGACTAATTAAATTTCCTAAATTAACTAGATCCTAATTTTAGAAGGAAAATTAAACAAATAGTGAAATTAAAAGAACAAAGAAGTAAAAGATTTATTTTTGTTATTTTTCTCTTATTTTAGTAATATTGATTAATTAGTAAAACTAAATGTATAAAATCGAATTCTAAATGCGAATGCACTATTTTTGTACCCTTTTTTATGAATTATGGCAACTAAAAATGCACACAAAAATGCAAACGAGGCACAAAATCATGCAATTAATTCCTAAAAATTCAAATAATAAAGACAAATCCTAATTCTAAGGAATTTTGTAGGAGTAATTTAAGCGTGGCAAAAATCACGTGCTCACAATGTAAATCAGTATATAAAGGACATGGAAGAAACATGGAGTAAAGGACTCAACCTGTAAGTCTGGATATGTCTGTAAATCATGAAATATTTATAGTGTCATGCATATGCGTATAAATATCATGTAATGCATAGGTCTGTACGTACATAACATCATCAAGCCTCTGAGAGCATCCCATCATATCATTTCAGCCACTGTGGGCAATATCATCATCGCATACCAGCTGATCAGGTGGTGGTGCGTATATAACGCCATAACCTTTCCCATATCCCATATACATATATATACATATATATGCGCGTATATAACGCCATTTGGTCATGGGTCAATGTGCATGTATAAATGCATGAAATGCATATGAAATACGTTAATAAAATCTCTCGATACGTCATAAGACCATTATGCCTCTGATTAATATCATGAAAGAAACTTTACCAACTTACGTATTTTTAAGACCCATGAACAGATGATAGAATAATATGACACATGGGGAATCAAGAACGTAAGCATCTCTAATATTTCTATGAATAGAGTCATGTATGGAAATTGTACATTTGCTCATTTCGTTTGTGTCGTATAGATCATGCCAAAAGAAAGAAGGGATAGCCTTAATATACCAGGAGTAAGGAAAAATCCGTATGATATTCTTGGAAAAGGTTGCACCGAACTCCTTTAGATCCGCAAAATTTTACGTTGCTAAGGTCTTAACAATTCTCATTGAAATTGTTTGGTTGCAAGAAGTCACGTTGTAGTATTTTTGTAGGAATGTGTAGGGATTTGCAAGAAATCACATCGCTAATGTATATAAAACTTCACATCTGATTGGTATTGAAAATGCCTGTTTTATAGTGTGCAAACAAGATTCATGGATCCCCATTCTCCAATGACCTTTCACATGAGAATCCAGAAGACTGAAAACAGATAAATAGGTAAAACATGCAGCTCAAAACTCAAAAATCCTTTTGCAAAGTCATCCCACAGACTTCTTGTATCAAGATACCTGCCTGCAAGAACAAAAAGTGTGACAGATTTCAACTTTACAGCCCTGACTCAAGCAAATATAGCAATGGATTAAGTTCTTTAAGGACTTTATCTTTTGTATATAGAAATATTTCCGCGCGATCCTTAGTGTCGTCAATTCATCTTTTCAATTCTCAACAACAACTATTGGCATCGATACCCATTACCAAAATAGACCAAAACACACAAAGATTTTCCAAAAAAAAAAAAAAGGAACCTTAGGATAACTAATATGTAAGATGTAAACTCAAGAAATGGAGGCTGTGAATGTTAAGTCTTAAGAAAGATAGATACGTGGGTCTTAAATGTGCCACCTTCTAAAATATTCAACAGTCACATAATTGGGCTTTGAGCCCTTCACTCTTGCTGCCACGTTTTGGGGAGGGGATTTTAATCATTATCCAAGCTTATTAGTTAATTAGATATTGTCCCGTTACCCGGTAATTAATTAATTACCCGCATAATTAGGAATTATCTCAAATTACTTAAATACTATTCATTTTTAATACACTTTGTATAACTTACTATCATGGTCATGTGGTACCATATAAATAAATACATACATTATTTATTTATTAAAACATCCATGTAAATGTACATATATTTTCTCAACGTATAATTTTCTAATCTCATATAAAGAGTAAAAATTCTCGTACGCTTAATTCTTAAAATGGTAAAAAGATAACCTTCTTTTCTTGTGAGAAAAGAATTTCTATCTTTACAATAAAGAAAATACCATAAACTTTCTCATATTACATGTATAATTTAAAGCATATTCGATAGTAGTAATATTAATAATTATATAAAATCATATATTTTTCAAACTATTTTAAAAAAATATTTCACTCAAAATACCATATCAAATATATATAACGGTAAGGTTGTTAAACTTACAGGGTGTAACACCAAGGGTTGGCAAACCTTTGTTTGCCGAATAGACCCGAGCAGAAATAAATACATTCTTCCAATCCCTCGAGCAGTTTTAGTTGCATCCATCATGGCCGGGTACCCAATCAATATTTGTGCCATCATGTCGGTCAACATGTCTCGAATTGGTAGGCAAGGTGAGAGCTGCTACCCGTATCCAAACACAATCACAGAATACCTTACGGATGCGGGAGTGGAGTCAAAGCCATTTGATACAAAGGTTCGGGAAAAGCAGCCCTTTTCATGTTACTTTCTCGAGGACCCGAGGAACCCAAAACAAGAAAAAGAGTCAGCCAAATACTACCATGGGCCAGTCTGAAGAGCCTTTGGTGGTAGCTACAGCTTCAGCAACCATACCTTCAGCTGACATGCCTGCCACTTTAGCCGGGCCTTCTAGCAGTACGGCTGCCATACCTCCACCTCCATCTTCAGGGCCACCATTAGCTTCACTGCCTTCATCTTCTACTTATACACTCAGAGCGCTGAGGACTCTGGCAAGAATGAACAACTGAATGCAGACAGCTACTACAAAGATGGCTGGCTTATCTAGTGTTGTTGCAACACAGTCTTCTACCCCAGCACCCCAGATGTCTCCCATAGTAGAGGATACTTTGAAGAAGATTCTGGAAAACCAGAAGACTATTATGGACACTCTGGTGGCACATGGGGGAGCAATTGAGGAGCTAGGGAAACAGGTGAAGAAGATGAGGAAATCCCAGGCCTCGAAGAAAGCACTTGACAAGTTGGCACAAGAGGTGACCAAGATAGTAGCAGCAGGGGATCTTCCACTTGATCTGTTGATACAGTCAGCTCCAGTAGCACCAGCACCAGCAGCAATACCATCAGCACCAGAGGCACCAGCTTACCAGTCTGAGGAACCAGACCTCGCTGACCACACCACTGAGGCGGTGTTACAAATGTTCACAAACCCCGCTACTCCCCGAGCAGAGGACGATGAGATATAGTTGGAGAATCCTGAGGGTGGTGATACTGCTATGGACATCGAGACCACATAGGGAGTCCTCTCTGTTGATACCCAGTTTTTTCCTATAATATTTTTTAAAAAAAAATGCATGTATACCTCCAAAACCATGCATTAGCATCAATTAATATTTTTCCATAATTTTCTGCATTTCTAAGGGTTTTAATTAATTACTCCAGTATTTTATTTATGCGAACAGTTACTAATTACACCACAAATAATTTAATAATAATTTTGTGGTCCAATTTTATCATTTATATTTGCACTAAGTTTTAATTATTGCACAAATAGCCATATTTTAAATTTTTGGGTTACAATTGCAATAACATTGCAATTATAGCCCATGCATGCATTAGTACATTATTTTACCAGAAAATAGCTCATTGTATTTTTAAAATATTGAGTAATTATTTTAAAGCATTTCTATGCATGAAAATTATTTTTATAATCTGTTAATTATTTTATAAAATATTTTTTATCAATTGTTTGGGTATTTAACAAATAGCCTTTTATTTTTTCAGACCTGGCCTCTTTTAAAACCAGCCCAAACCCCTTAATATTAACCTAAAAGCAGCCCAAAACTCCCTTAGGCCCAATCCGCATACCCCGACCCAACAGCCCCAGTTTAATCGTGGCCGTTGATCATTTTGATCAACGGTCCACAATTAAACCTACCATATTATTCCCAAACGACCCCCTAAACCCTTTCATTTCTCTCATTTCTGCCGCCCTTCGTTCCCTCATCTCTCAAACTCTCTCTCAACCTAACCCTAAAACCTAGCTGCCGTCACCTACAAAAATCCTCATCTATGGGGTTTCTCTGTACTTTCCGGCCCTTGTCGGCCTGCTACATCTTCTGGTTGTTCGACTTCGTTGATCTATGAGAGAATCTCAAAGAGATTCAACCTGGTTTTGCTCGAAACCTTTTCACAGGCCTGTCTATGGCCATTGCCGTTTGTGAGTGTTATTTTTTTCCTATTTTTGGTTCGAATCTATGGGTTTAGACTGATTTCTTTTCGTCCCTATCATTTTCCAAAACCCTAGTCTTATGACTACTTGGGTCTGTTCAGATCCTTGTAGATCTGAAACGTTTTGAGTATTATTTGGTACTTTTCTTCAAAAAAAAAAAAACTTTCTATTTCTCTTATCAGTATTTGATTTCAGTAATTTTTAAGAACTAGGGTTCGTCCTAGTTATTTTAGTGATTTTTCCCTTTATTTGGTTATTTCTGTCAATCCAATATATCGATTGATTTTTTTATTTGGGATTCGAATCATATTTTCCTGATTAAGATCAGTATCTCTCTGTGATTTTTACCTATTTCCTTATTTGTGACTTTAATTGGTAGTATTTGCCTTATTTGAACTATCAGTCTGACTTAAGGATTCGATGGATTTCTATATGGTATGAGAATGATTTCTTGCCTTATTTGAGCTTTGTTTTGTACCGTTAATTGACTCTCCTCATTCTAACGGGTCTCTTCCGGATTCTCCTATATGAATTGACTCGCTAATTGGCTGATTGATTTGATTACCCTTATTTTATGAACTATGATTCACTCTTTACCTTATTTGTTTTTACCTCACTAAGTGCTATATATACTCTCATTCTGATTCTTCTAAACACGAAAATAGTTCAGAAACACACACACACACACACACAAACTTTGCTCTCACTAAAACCTTTCTACTACTTGTGTTCACTACATTGTCTAGCCAGCTGATAGCCAAGGCTAGATCACTGAATTCTGCATACTTTCACCTTCTGTTTTGCTATCTTTAACTGGTATGTTTTCATCCATTCATTATGTTATGAAGCTTAAACCTATGTGCTTTCTTGTCTGTTGCTTTACTTCTGTTGAATCCATGACTTTTCTGTATTTCAATTAGCATGACTACTTATGGACTTCAATTAGTATGGCTACTTCTGTGTAATTGAACCTATATCTTCCTTGTTCCCAATCAACATCACTACTTCTGTATTTAGCTTTGTGTCTTTCATGTCTATTGCTTTAAACCAGCATGATTACTTCTGTTGTTATGCCCTATCCAGTATTGTGTAATCTGGTTATAGAGTATATGTGCTTCCTTTTTTGGCTTCTGATCAGCACATCTATCCCCTATTGCGTGTTATGGAATCTGGCCGTCAACTTGTTTTGTGTTAACTGGCAGTTTTTCCTTCCTGGCCTGTTTTATGTGTTCCTGACTAATGACTTCTATGTTCCCAACCCTTACTACCCTTCTTTGTATGGTTTTCCTGTCTATTATTCTAGTCCTAGCATGCTATGTGCCCCACCTAGTGATAACTAATGGATTGAGTTGAATCTAGGCAATCTGAAGCTTGTTTGAAATGGTTGTGAGCCTGTTTTGTCCTTGCTTGATTGTTTGAACACAGAGGGCTGCAATAACTCTGTTTACTCCTGTTTCACTTTACTCTTATTTCACTTCCAAACTGTTTTACTTCTAAACTATTTTTCTTAAAACTATCTATATTTTCAAGCACCATTTTCAACTCCTACTCTTAGGACACCTAGGGTCTTGCCCCTCTGGTGTAAGCATTGCTTAGGAGTCCACGAGGCTCCTCTGAACTTTGATACACTGAAGTTGTCTTTCCAAACTTGCTCACAAATGGTTACTTTGAAATTTTTCTGGTGTGAGCATTGCTCGGGGTCCCTGAGGCCCTTGGGAACTTTGACACACCAGGATCCTATTGGATGCACTATGAGAATATGGCATTTGTGAACTGGTTGAAGGCCTGGTCTGCCAGGTTTATCTTTTGGGCCTATTTCAGGCTCCCTATAGTATAGCTTTTATTCATTATGTAATTCATTTATGGTCTGTAATAATAATCCTTGTAAACAGATATTGGGAAAATTAGTAAAAGGGAAGGGGATTCTTATATGATTTTTGTGAGGGAAATCGGGTAGAAATCATGCCTTTAGGTTTACTATGCTTACTTGCATTAGAAATCATGCCTTAGGTTTATTATGTTTACTTGCTTTAGAAACCATGCTTTTAGGATTTTTTGGCATACTAGAAAACATGTTATAGGCTTATCACCTCAATTGTTATGAAATTCTGCTTCTGCATAATCATGATCACCTAGAAATTCTGTTATTAAATTAAAGCTTTAATCCTGCTTAACAAAAACGTCCATTCTTTATGTGCATTAGAGATCCTTCTTTAGGGCTGTTATTGCCTTCGCTTTAAAACCATGTCAACGTCGCATAAATCAGTAACTATCCTGTTTAAAAGCAATCCTAACACCTAGATATCATGTTCTAGGATTAAATGTATGTAAACCAGCTTTGTAATGCTCAGCACCTAGACCAGCATGCTATAGGACTTAATAAGTTCAAAACTGTTTGTTTTAAACTGATCCTGATTACATTTTTAGACAGCATGTTTATAGGGTATCTCCGCCTAGGCAAGCCTGTAGGTAATTAAAATTTTATAAGAAACTGGAAACTATGATGTGCTTATTTGTGAACTGCCCAGATTCAACAGATTCTCAAATCAGTAGGCAAACTGATTAGGTCTTTAACGCTTTGCCTTAACTCAATTCTACATATTCTCTACTTGTCATGCTCACCTAGATATCCTGTTTTAGGACCTCTATGAAACATCTGAAATTTGCTGTTTCAGACATGCACTTGCTTGCTCTATTTGTGGAGGTAAAATGTGAGTCTTTTTAACTATTCTATCATTGGTCCAGTCCTACGTGTTTTGTTTGTCGCCTAGAATTTTCTCCTTTTAATTACTATAGGAGAGTCTAGATCCTCCTTAACTAGAAGTACTAAATACCTTCGGGACTATATAAGTAAAGGGACGGGTAATGCACGCATAGGATACATCTTAAGGTTGCTAGAACGCTTTAGGCTATGACCAAGGGGAGGGTAATTGGGTAGTAAAGGATATGATGACATGTGCGCTAATGCCACGTGTAACCCCTCTATTTGAGGAAGACTTACCGGGTATTGTACAGATGTGATCTTATAGGCCATCAAACCTAGGACCCCCTTTACCCCGTTTAAATAAACTTTATGTGAGTATGTGCTTTGTTTCTTTAATGACTAATTCACATAATTTGAGTTCGGTAGGGACCCACCATTGTGGACCGCGAGGGGTTCCTAACACCTTCCTCTCGAGGTTATTTCGAGCCCTTACCCAAATCTCTGGTAATGCAAACCGGTTCTATGAGTTATCTGCTCTAGGTGACCTAACGCACCTTAATCCGTTAGGTGGAGACTCTTCAAATTCAAATACCCAATTCCCAAAAACAAATGAGTTATTCCCAATGAATGTCGAAACCCGGACTCCGCGAGGAAAAAGGAGGCGCAACAGCATATTGACTCTGCTGGGGATATTTTAGGCTCTTACCATAACGAACTTGTTTCTGTGAATTAGTCCCAAGCATGCTTTATTTTGTTGATACAACCTTTCCCTTCCCCCTTATTTGGATTTAATTGCTTATTTTCAAGCATTTATGATTTCTTTTATTTCCTGAAACTGACTTGTTTCCTTGTTTTCCTTTTGTAACTGTCTTTCAATTATTTAAATACCGCATTTATCATTTTTAACGTGCAAATACTTGACAACATGCTATTTATTGTTGCGTAAATCATGCTCAACATCATATTCTACTCGTGCGAAATCAATCCTATAGCAACGCTTGATGAGTGTTTGCGCTCTTCCTATATATCACCCTTTTAAATTCGATGGTTCCATGCTTTTCTCCCTCAAGTTGTCCGCTTGAGGGTCCCCGTCTAGACCTCTATAGTAACCTTACTCTGATCAATTGTGCATGCCTCATGGTCAAACCTTTCCGGGTTAACATGTTGTCCGCATAATGACCCTTTAAGACAAGCCTCACCAAAAAGTCCATCGGGTTTTTCCCAATCCCAACGGACGCAACCACGATTGTGTGCATTAATTTGGAGAAGTAAGGGCCAATATGCTAATGATTGTTGTATAAATAGACGAACCTGGAGGGGGAAAGGGCCTAACCATCTTTTGTTTTGCAGAAATGAGGCACGAAGTCCCCCGGTTCGGCATGGTCGGTAGCATACCTTCACTTTTGCTGGATTGGTGGAGGGATCTTCCTTCAAGTGACCAAAATCAGGTGAAACAAGTCCTAGGAAATTTGCCTTCTTTGTTGGATCTTTAGCCAAACAAAATGTTGATCAAGGTTGCCACCGTGTTTTGGGACAAAGAAAGGGCTGTGTTCCACTTCGAAAACATAGAAATGACGTCTCTTTTGGAAGAAATAGGGGGATTTGTTGGGCTACCTTGGGATAGCCCTAGTTTATTGGCACCAGAAAACCGCACCACTAGGGGATTTTTGAAGATGATGGGGTTAAAGAAGAATGATGACTTGGACTGCCTGAAAAACTCTTATGCACCTTTTGATTTCCTCTATGAGCGATACGATCACAGCAGGTCTTACCGTATCTTCGATGATGAATTCTCCATCACCTCCTTAGGTTGGATTCATCGCAGGGTCTTTGTGTTCATTGTGTGTTTCTTGGGCATGCTAGTGTTCCCGATCCAAGGGGACAGAATCCACACCAGGCTGGCCATGGTGGCCAAAACTATGATGGACATGATTGAGGGGCAGACATATACCATTGTCCCTATGATCATTGCAGATATGTACCGAGCCTTAGAGCGCTGTCAGAAAGGGTACAAATACTTCGAGGGTTGCAATTTGCTGCTGCAAGTTTGGCTGTTAGAACATCTCCAAAAGGGTCAATACCGTCAAGAGTTTCCACGAAGACCGTGGAATGATCATATAGCCTTCCACCATCCCAAGAAAATGACATATATTCTAGACATGTTTGCTCAACCAAAGGACGCTATAGGATGGGTACAGTTTTTCAACAATCTGACTGAGGACCAAGTTCAATGGATGTTCGAATGGTTCCCTACCGACGAGTTCATCATCAGATCCAGGTGTTCCCCACTTGGTACTGATTGGGTTAAGGGGCATATACCCTTACGCTCCCCTCAGGGTTATGAGACATGCAGGCAGGAGACAAGTCATACTGCGAGTCGCTAAGATGAGTCACTTCATAGCTGATTTTCAGGGTGACGCTATCCCATATAAGAATGAAGCAAAACACATGTGGAGCTTGAAGATTATCGTGGAAAAGGATACCATCAAGCCGGATCGATATCATGCGGGTCATACATACTTTTACCCCTCATGGTTGAATGATAACATAGCAGGGATCTTCGAGCCAAGGGTTGGTCCAGGAAACAGGGTTATAGACGAAGTTGCCGAAGCACAGGTGAAGTACAACGAATTCCGCAAGACAATTCGTGAGTCTGAAGCTGAGCATATGGAGCAGCATAAGGCCGACATGGAAATGATCAATGAGTGGAAAGAAAGGGCTGTTAAATGCAGCGAAAGGTTGGAGTATCTGGAGTACAGTCTAATGGAACTGGAGGGGAAAATATGGAAGAGAGTCACCGATTGCCAAAATGCTGAGGGAAACAAAGGAGGGCATTTGGCAAGGGCATTCTTACTGCTGAACCTGCGAGAACTAGGGGAATTGATTGACAAGAGCATACAGTCTGGAGAGGGTCCTTCTGGGACCAAATAGATTAGGTTTACTTGTTTTCTAAATGTAATAAGGCCAAGTGCCATGAGTGACATTATCTTATTTAGTATCGTTTTGGGTCGTCTATTTTCACATTAATGAAATGAGGCAATTATTGGCACTAAATTTCTCCAAATCTATTTGTCTCTAGGCCTACCTCGGGCACAACGGGGCTCCCAAATTAGGACGCGAATTCATATTCCCGCAATATGTGTTTAAATAACTGCAAACTTTTCAGAATTATTACTAACTTGGCTACCTTTTATTTTTCTTTCTTTCTTTTTGATTATTCCCATTCCCCAAAGGTTGGTTCGTGCATACTGGCATCATCAGCTTATCACACAAGATCCAGGGGCCCTCCACCTTCTCCTCCTCCTAGTCCACCGAAAGGCAAGGGAAAAGCAAAAATGGAAGATTTGAACGGCACCAGAAAGGAAAACAACACACAGGTTGAACATGCAGAAACTTCTGATGGTCGGGGTACCCAGGCCCCAAATGAAGCAGTTTCACGGCTCGAACAGAAAATACTGGAACTCCAGAGTGAGCTTGAGCATGTCCAGAATGTGGCAAACCTATCCTTTTCACTTAGCATCCCAGACATCAGTCATCCAAACACTCAAAACCCTGCACCACCTCAAAACATACCCAACAAGCGCCCACAAAATCCTCCCGTACCTCACCATTATACAACTCCACCACAAAATCAAACTATCCCACCACAGTACCAGCCAAACACCTACCATACTCTACAAAATACTCCACCAGTCATTCCTGAACCCCAGAATTCAACCAATGATCACCA
>NC_031995.1:56717475-56767623 GCF_001879085.1 Nicotiana attenuata | reverse complement strand
GCATGTCGCCCCCAGAACCAGAAACTGGGGCAGAATTTTGAGGAAGGCCCTCAAAATAGCAAGTCCAGCCAACGCCATCATATGTTAGAAAGTCAGAAATCAATCAGAAATTGGGGCAGAATTTTGAGGAGGACCTTCAAAATTCTATAGCATGAGAAGTTGCGATGTCTCGGATCGTGTCACAGTCACTGGTTCATCTAACCAATTTCTAAAATAATATATTTTTATTACGTCTTTGAAACTATGCATGCTTGCTTGTAAGATGACTCTGTTTAGCAAGTGCTACCCCCGATGATTTGAGCAGGAACTTTGGACCAAGCAAAGCAAGCCAAGCAAGCCGACGTAGGCACGAACTAACCTCCCCTTACAAAACTTACAATTTTTCTTTGAGCGCAGGCACATCTGACATAACGGTAGCATTCGCAAATATATACACGCAGCAAAATCACTATCAATCGGTCCACCAGACACAGATATAACCCCAACTAAGAAATATTCTACTCTTATTTGCTACTCGTTCTTTGCATCGGACTAAGCCCTGTCCCGAACCTTGCATGAGGCTAAGCCCTGCCTCCATATTTGCATAATGCTAAGCTCTGCCTTCATCTGCATGGGACTAAGCCCTGTCCCGCATCCTACATGGGACTAAGCCCTGTCTCGCATCCTGCATGAGACTAAGCTCTATCTCCATATTGCATGAGGCTAAGCCCTGCCTCCATATTTGCATAAGGCTAAGCTTTGCCTTCCATTTGCATGGGACTAAGCCCTGTCCCGAACCTTGCATGAGGCTAAGCCCTGCCTCCATATTTGCATAAGGCTAAGCTCTGCCTTCCATTTGCATGGGACTAAGCCTTGTCCCGAATCTTGCATGAGGCTAAGCTCTGCCTCCTATTTGCATAAGGCCAATCATCGCCTTTATTTGCCGAGACTAAGCATTGTCTCTCCGGCACTATCTATATGCTCCTCTTTCAGGCTAAGCTCTACCCTCAACCTCACAAGACTAAGCCTTGTCTTGTCGATTTTAGCATCATATTATTGCATCTCATGGGCTGAAACATTGCCAATTTGTCCAAAGGCATCATTGTCTAAAGGCATCATCCTAATAGCTAGAAGACACCATGCCATGGCCTGAGGATCTCTCAAATTCGCATATCATTATTCAAAGGCGTCATGGTTCGGAAGCACCATTTTCATGGCCTGAGAACATCATTTCATGCCTGCGAATCCCCCACCGAACAATTCATGGCCTAGGACATCATGGTCTAAGGACGTCATCCTCAATCGTCCAAAGACAATTCTCATGGTCCGAAGGAAATCTGCATCATGTTTAAATTTCCGCACAAATCTATACTTGTACTATCTCTTTACTTGCAGGTGACCCGACAAGCAACCACTACCCCAATAGGAGCAATCCTGCTCTGGTTCTTTCAAACTATCTCAAATCTGACCATTCACCATAACCATCTTTCCACCCATTCCAAGTCTCGTGTACGTTCTTGTGATGACTTCATTGGTATATTCCACCGATGAATCCAAAACTACACATGGCCCGATTCCTATAAAACCAGGGATATGTAGGCAGCTCAAAGACCAGGGTTCGGCCTCTAGTTTTTTTTCAAAACACCCATTCGGTCAAAATTGGCCATCATTTCCTTACCCGAAAACTCTTTCATCCTTCCCGGGTAAAGAGGGGCAGCTGTCGATACCCAATATTTCCCTATAGTATTTTTAAAAAAATGCATATATACCTCCAAAACCATGCATTAGCATCAATTAATATACTTCCATAATTTTCTGCATTTCTAAGGGTTTTAATTAATTACTCTTGTATTTTATATATGCAAACAGTTACTAATTACACCATAAATAATTTATAATAATTTTGTGGCCTAATTTTATCATTTACATTTGCACTAAGTTTTAATTATTGCACAAATGCCACATTTTACATTTTTGGATTATAATTGCAATAACTTTGCAATTATAGCTCATGCATGCAATATTATATTATTTTACCAGAAAATAGCTCATTGTATTTTTAAAATATTGAGTAATTATTTTAAAGCAATTATATGCATGAAAATTATTTTTAATAATCTGTTAATTATTTTATAAAATATTTTTTATAAATTGTTTGGGTATTTAACAAATAGCCTTTTATTTTTTCAGACCTGGCCTCTTTTAAAACCAGCCAAAACCCCTTAATATTAACCTAAAAGCAGCCCAAAACTCCCTTAGGCCCAATCTCCATACCCCGACCCAATAGCCCCCGTTTAATCGTGGTTGTTGATCATTTTGATCAATGGTCCACAATTAAACCTACCATATTAATCCCAAACGACCCCCTAAACCCTTTCATTTCTCTTATTTCCGCCGCCCTTCGTTCCCTCATCTCTCAAACTCTCTCTCAACCTAACCCTAAAACCTAGCCGCCGTCACCTGCAAAACTCCTCGTCTATGGGGTTTCTCTGTACTTTCCGGCCCTTGCCGGCCTGCCACATCTTCTGGTTTTTCGACTTCGTTGATCTATGAGAGAATCTCAAAGAGATTCAACCTGGTTTTGCTCGAAACCTTTTCACAGGCTTGTCTATGGCCATTTCCGTTTGTGAGTGTTGTTTTCTTCCTATTTTTGGTTCGAATCTATGGTTTAGACTGATTTCTTTTCGTCCCTGTCATTTTCCAAATCCCTAGTCTTATGACTACTTGGGTCTGTTCAGATCCTTTAGATCTGAAACGTTCTGAGTATTATTTGGTACTTTTCTACAAAAAAAACTTTCTATTTCTCTTATTAGTTTTTGATTTCAGTAATTTTTAAGATCTAGGGTTTGTCCTAAGTTCTCTTCAAACGATTTTCAAACTTCCAAGTGTTGAATCTGACTAAACTTTACTGGTTTGATCGATTTTTGTGTATATGTTTAAACCCTAGGTCTTTCTGTCTCCGGCACTAGTTATTTCAGTGATTTTTCCCTTTATTTGTTTATTTTTGTCAATCTAATATATCTATTGATTTTTTTTATTTGGGATTCGAATCATATTTTCCTGATTAAGATCAGTATCTCTCTGTGATTTTTTTCCTATTTTCTTATTTTTGACTTTAATTGGTAATATTTGTCGTATTTGAACTATCAGTCTGACTTAAGGATTCGATGGATTTCTATATGGTATGAGAATGATTTCTTGCCTTATTTGAGCTTAGTTTTGTACCGTTAATTGACTCTCCTCATTCTAAGGGGTCTCTTCCGAATTCTCCTATATGAATTGACTCGCTAATTGGCTGATTGATTTGATTACCCTTATTTTATGAGCTATGATTCACTCTTTACCTTATTTGTTTTTACCTCACTAAGTGCTATATATACTTTCATTCTGATTCTTCTAAACACGAAAACAGTTCAGAAACACACACATACACACAAACTTTGCTCTCACTAAAATCTTTCTACTACTTGTGTTCACTATATTGTCTGGCCGGCTGAAAGGTAAGGCTAGATCACTGAGTTCTGCACACTTTCACCTTCTATTTTGCTTTCTTTAACTGGTATGTTTCCATTCCTAATGCCATTCATTATGTTATGAAGCTTAAACCTATGCGCTTTCTTGTCTGTTGCTTTACTTCTGTTGAATCCATGACTTTTCTGTATTTCAATTAGCATGACTACTTATGGACTTCAATTAGTATGGCTACTTCTGTGTAATTGAACCAATATCTTCCTTGTTCCCAATCAACATCACTACTTCTGTATTTAGCTCTGTGTCTTTCATGTCTATTGCTTTAATTCAGCATGATTACTTCTGTTGTTATGCCCTATCCAGTATTGTGTAATATGGTTATTAAGTTTATGTGCTTCCTTTTATTGCTTCTGATCACTACATCTCTCCCCTATTGAGTGTTATGGAATTTGGCCGTCAACTTGTTTTGTGTTGACTGGCATGTTTTCCTTCCTGACCTATTTTATGTGTTCCTGACTAATGACTTATATGTTCCCAACCCTTACTACCCTTCTTTGTATGGTTTTCCTGTCTATTATTCTACTCCTAGCATGCTATGTGCCCCATCTACTGATAACTAGTGGATTGAGTTGAATCTAGGCAATCTGAAGCTTGTTTGAAATGGTTGTGAGCCTGTTTTGTCCTTGCTTGATTGTTTGAACACAGAGGGCTGCAATAACTCTGCTTACTCCTGTTTCACTTCTACTCTTGTTTCACTTCTAAACTGTTTTACTTCTAAACTGTTTTACTTCTAAACTGTTTTTCTTAAAACTATCTATATTTTCAAGCACCATTTTCAACTCCTACTCTTAGGACACCTAGGGTCTTGCTCCTCTGGAGTAAGCATTGCTTAGGAGTCCACGAGGCTCCTCTGAACTTTGATACACTGGAGTTGGTTTTCCAAACTTGCTCACAAAGGGTTACTTTGAAAGTTTTCTAGTGTGAGCATTGCTCGGGGTCCCTGAGGCCCTTAGGAACTTTGACACACCAGGATCCTATTGGATGCACTATGAGTTATGGCATTTGTGAACTGGTTGAAGGCCTGGACTGCCAGGTTTATCTTTTGGGCCTATTTCAGGCTCCCTATAGTATTGCTTTTATTCATTATGTAATTCATTTATGGTCTGTAATAATAATCCTTGTAAACAGATATTGGGGAAATTAGTAAAAGGGAAGGGGATTCTTATATGATTTTTGTGAGGGAAATCGGGTAGAAATCATGCCTTTAGGTTTACTATGCTTACTTGCATTAGAAATCATGCCTTAGGTTTATTATGTTTACTTGCTTTAGAAACCATGCTTTTAGGATTATTTGGCATACTAGAAAACATGTTATAGGCTCATCACCTCATTTGTTATGAAATTCTGCTTCTGCATAATCATGATCACCTAGAAATTCTGTTATTAAATTACTGCTATAATCCTGCTTAACAAAAACGTCCATTCGTTAGGTGCATTAGAGATCCTGCTTTAGGACTGTTATTGCATTCGCTTTAAAACCATGTCTACGTCGCATAAATCAGTAATTATCCTGTTTAAAAGCAATCCTAACACCTAGATATCATGTTCTAGGATTAAATGTATGTAAACCAGCTCTGTAATGCTCAGCACCTAGACCAGCATGCCTATAGGACTTAATAAGTTCAAAACTGTTTGTTTTAAATTGATCCTGATTACATTTTTAGACAGCTTGTTTATAGGGTATCTCCGCCTAGGCAAGCCTATAGGTAATTAAAATCTTATAAAAAACTGTAAACTATGCTGTGCTTATTTGTGAACTGCCCAGATTCAACAGATTCTAAAATCAGTAGGCAAACTTATTAGGTCTTTAACGCTTTGCCTTAACTCAATGCTGCATATTTTCTGCTTGTCATGCTCACCTAGATATCCTGTTCTAGGACCTCTATGAAACATCTGAAATTTGCTGTTTGAGATGTGCAGTTGCTTGCTCCATTTGTGGAGGTAAAATGTGAGCCTTTTAACTATTCTATCTTTGGTCCAGTCCTACGTGTTTTGTTTGTCGCCTAGAATTTTCTCCTTTTAATTACTGTAGGAGAGTGTAGATTCACCTTAACTAGAAGTCCTAAATACCTCCGGGACTATATAAGTAAAGGGACGGGTAATGCACGCATAGGATACATCTTAAGGTTGCTAGAACGCTTTAGGCTATGACCAAGGGGAGGGTAATTGGGTAGTAAAGGATATGATGACCTGTGCGCTAATGCCACATGTAACCCCTCTATTTGAGGAAGGCTTACCGGGTATTGTAAATCCTATAGGCCAACAAACCTAGGACCCCCTTTACCCCATTTAAATAAACTTTATGTGTTTATGTGCTTTGTTTCTTTAATGACTAATTCACATAATTTGAGTTCGGCCGGGACCCACCGTTGTGGACCGCGAGGGGTGCCTAACACCTTCCCCTCGAGGTTATTTGAGCCCTTACCAAGTCTCTGGTAATGCAAACCGGTTCTATGAGTTATCTGCTCTAGGTGCCCTAACGCACCTTAATCCGTTAGGTGGCGACTCTTCAAATTCAAATACCCAATTCCCAAAAGGAAATAGTTGTTCCCAATGAATGTCGAAACCCGGACTCTGCAAGGAAAAAAGCGCGACACTCTCTACTATTTCCCTTCCCTGTTTTTATTTTGTTAAGCATTGGGGATAATGCTTACTTTTATTCGCGGGGGGGGGGGGGGGGGGGTAGTGGAGTTTATTTAATTTGACATTTTATTTTGGCCTGTAAATAACTGATAACATTCTTCTTTATCTTTTCATTGATGTACATATTCTTCTCTCTATTGATGTATATATTCTCTTTCTCCTCTCTCATTTTTTATATTCATTTCATTTATGCTTTTCGTAGTTTATTCTATAGCTTCTTTATTTTGCTTTCTTAGTAGTTGATGTTTAATCTAATAGTTTCTTATTCACTTTGATAGCTTCTTTTTAATTTAGTAGTTTCTCTTTATGTTTAAGTGATCAATAAGCCTTTGGTTTTCTTAATGCCACGGTTCTTTCCAAAGGTGGTTTTTGTGTGAACCGGGTGATTATTCCCAACGATGGATGGCTTGACAACCTTCTTAAGGGATTGAGTCCGCTTTATGTTTTAGTTAGAATAGTAGTAATAATGAATCAAAGGACCTAATTGAGTTGAACTAGAAGAGTCGAGCATGCTTCACTTGGTACCAACACACTTAACTACGTGCTTATACTTAAAACCAAGTTCATGGAAAGAAATAGCTCTAGTTAGTGATCTTTTGACTCTTGTGTTGACTTAAGCAATGATCGAGTGGTTTAGTTGAACCATTAGTGATTTTCAATCTTGAATATGATTGTTGTGGTCCTTCGACTCTATCCTCTTTAACAATCCAGTTGTGTGAGAAGTGAGATTTTTGTTGCAAGTCCAAGTACCCGTGCGAATGGTCTAGAACTTGCTCCGAATGTGTTTCTAGGCTAAATTCTAAGTTTTACTTGGCTTGAGAAGTGATTGTAGGCTCTCCTTGACCCGCTTGAAATTTTCCACGTCCCACCAATATTGCTATCCCTAGTCAACCAATTTGAGTCTAAAGACCATTCTCATTCGATAACCACGTTACAAGCCGTTACTCGTTTCATAGTGACCCTCTCTTGGCACCCTAGCTTTCCTTAACACTCTTGAGAAGAAATTGGCTAAAACATAAGTTTGGGGGAGAGACGAGGATTTTGAAAGTGGTATCAAGGCACAAAAAAGAGAAGAAATGAAGAAAAGAAAAGGCAAAGAAAAAGAAAGAAAGAACAAAAGAAAAATGCAAAAAGAAAGTGAATAAAGTGAAGAGTTGAAGGAATTCAAAGAAAAGCAATGATGCAGAGCTTGGAGAAAGCAAAGAAGGAGAAAATGAACATAATGACCAAGAAAGAATGATGTTAAGTCTCTCTAGTTCCCTTAAGGAAAAAGAAAATGACTCAAAGAGTCGGCAAAACATGAGCCAAAAAGAGAAAAATAGAGTGCTTAAGGAAAGATGAACATGTTTCTATCCCAACATTACCTACCTTTTCCCAAAAGCCTTCATTACATTCTGAAAAAGCCCTATGTGATTTAAAGCCGAGTGAACTTACATTAGTGGTGATTTACATGAGGGACAAGCATATGGTACTTAGACCCGTACTCGTGACATTCTTTTGAGAGAGATGAGCGAACTTTTCACAAATCTTTGAATTGAATGCTACACTCTTAAGTGAGGTATGCTAACATAGAGTAGAGAAGGAGGAGTTTGGATCCACAATGACCTATATGAAAGAGCAAGCTTCCTTGATGAATAAAGTCAACTCTTGATGCTCAAGAGTCACATTAGAACTATTGGTGCTTCAAACTTCAAATCATTGCCTTGTTTATAATTCATAAGTGTTGTGGGTAATTGTTGGTCCCAATTGATGTGTGTTTGATACACCTTAGACTAGTTGGAAAAGCTCTTAACTTGTGGAGGTGGGAATTACTTTTATTGCTTCAGGACAAGCAAAAGGTTAAGTTTGGGGGAGTTGATAAGTGGGGATTTTGACTACTTATTAGTACCTTTTCACTTTCGTTTTAGTCCAAAAGTGCTTAATTGTATTCCTGAAAACTGATGAACTATGCTTAATTGTAGGAGCATTGGGAAATGAGCCAAAAAGATGGAATCCGACTCAAGAAGGAATAATGTGAACTCAAGGGCAAAAAGCAGGCAAAAGGCATAATGTACGGACCGTAGAATTCCATCTACGGCAGCAGAATGTGAAGTAAAATCTGTCAGAGGGTTAATATAATGTGCGGCCGCAGAAGCCATGCTAAAGTTCAAGTTCAGAGAAGTCCCAGTTCAAGCCTCAAGGATATGCGGATCGCATAATTATTGTGCGGCCGCACTCAGATTTGTGATGTCTGCAGAAAGGGCATGTGCTGTCGCACTCATTTTTGTGCGGACTGCAGAACAAGTGACATGCGGCCGCAATCCAGAATTATGCGGCCGCAGACCAAGCTCCTGCCAAGACTGAAGATGAAGTGCGGACCGCACATGGAATTGTGCGGCCGCAGAACCTCCGAAAGGGTATTTTTGTCCGAAATTTCCAACTATGTATAAATAGACTTCCTTCACGAAATTAGGTCAAGTTTTGAATATCAAAACATTTGTAGCAGTTTTCCTTTACTGCTTTAGGCAACTTTAGCTTACTTTAGTGATTAAATATTAGATTTGTCTTTTAATCTTTCAATATGAGTTTAATTATCATTTCTTCTCTATTTTCTTCATTACCTATTATGAGTAGCTAGATTCTTAGCTAGGGTTGTGACCCAACCCTAGTGTGTAAACCTTATGGGTGATTAATTTTATGCTTGTTTATGAATGGTGTGTGTTATTTAGCTAGGTTTATGCTTTATTTGTAAATTAATGGTTGTAAATATTTATTTATGCCTTTTTGACTTAGTCTCTTCTTGAGAAAGAGAGACCTAGTCTAGGTCAACCTAGCTAACAAGGAATTGGGTCAATTGAGAAATTGATCAACCCAATTAAAGAGTTCAACCTAGAGATAGTAATAACCCGAGTTGAGCTCTTATCAGCTGTTTCGGTAGATACCTATTTGGTCTTGAGAAAGTTAAATTGGGCAAAACGATTCTCTGACCGAGAGGTATTGAGTGGGCAACACAGTGTTGTGAGCTATAATACACCCCGTTCAACAAAACAACATAAAAGTCTTTATCCCATTATGCGAACACCTAGGTCATGGTCAGCCCTAGTTCTTTTACAAACATTTGAAAAACAACCAAAAACATTATTTCTTAGTATCAATTACTTAGTTGCAATCTTAGTTTGATTTAGCTATAAAACCAATCAAGTTTGTGGAAGTGCAATTTAGGATAGTTCAGGCTCATATACCGTAATATACTCCTAAATCCCAATCTCATAGTTCCCTGTGGAATTCGACCCCGACTCAAAGTTGGGTAGTACTATTGTATCGATTGTTTCACTAACTCAGCTAGAGGGTATGACTTGGACGACATCAGGCATCTTGTCTAATATCGGAAATCTTGCTTTCAGTACTCCAGAAGTACGCTCGATAAAATTTTGAAGTTGTACATGAGCATGATTAGACTTTTCTTCCTTAGTTACAGCATCCCTACGATGATAATCTCCTAACCAATATCGAACATTTCAATATGGTGCTAGAAATCCTCGAGTATTAGGATATGTCACATCACATAAATAGTATTTATCTAACATTAAACAAAAGAGTTAGGTGATATATTAAAAAGATAAATTATCATTTTAATTATTTAAATTGTATCATTTACTAGATGGGGAAATGGAAAGTCATTTTTCGGATTAGATACAATTTTCGTTAGAATACGCGCATCATATGCTATCCATTCCCATCCAGCATAAACATAAATGAAGACCATATTAAAGTCACATATTGCCAAAATATTTTGATAACATTTATCCTTTCCTCTTCCTCAGTAAAATAGTCTATTGATTAGCTGGAATAACTGGATTTACTAATGTCCTATCCGGTACACTTGTTGCTCCCTGCCAATATGTAAATTTAAGTTAAAAGTAATGAAAATAATTATTTTTGTGAAATTCTATAAAAATAATATGACAAATAATACCTTAAAAATTCTTCGTAGCATGTTATTAGCACAAGGAATATTCAGATTCGTATCAAATGTTGTAGATGCTATCATCTCATTTGCAAACTTCATCATTGCATCAAGAACCTCATGAAAGTAATTGTGAACCGTTTGCGATGAATGTTGAAATCTTCTCTTAATAACTACGAAACGCTCGTTGTGTCCTATAATAGTTATGAAAAATAACTATTTTCTCTTCGACAGATATATGTGTATGTAATGACCGAGCCAGTCTTTTTGAGAGTAGTAGCCTCGTTCCCTTATTTACTGCTCATTTTACGCTTTACAGTTGTTATGTAACTTGCCAGGGTAGTTGGTTTGGGTCCGGAGAGGTTTCGGAATGAATTGAGACACTTAGTCTCAAGGTTAAAAGCTTAAGTTGAAAAGGTTGACCGGATGTTTACTTATGTATAAACGACTCCAGAATGGAGTTTTGATGGTTCTGTTAGCTTTGTTGGGTGATTTTAGACTTAAGAGCATGTCAGGATTGTGATTTGGAGGTCTATAATTGAATTAGGCTTGAAATGGCGAAAGATGGAAATTTAGAAGTTTGCCCGAGGGTGGATTTTGTGGTTACCAGGCTCAGATTGGAGTTCCAGGAGTTGGAGTAGGTCCGTCGTGTCATTTGTGATTTGTGTGCAAAATTTGGAGTCAATCGGACGTGATTTGATAGGTTTCGGCATCGAATGTAGAAGTTAGAAGTTTAAAAGTTCATTTGGCTTGAATTGATGCGCGTTTGTAGTTTTAGCATTTTTGATGTGATTTGAAGGCTTGACTAAGTTCGTATCGTATTTTAGGATTTGTTGGTATATTTGGTTGAGGTCCCGATGGCCTTGGGTGTGATTCAGATTGAAATCAGATTGGATTTTGGAGTTCTGGAGGAGCTGGTGTGGTCAGGTCTGGTGCAACCGCACCTGCAATGGGTAGGCCGCAGGTGCGGAGACGCAGAAGCGGCCATGGGGTCACATATGCGATTCTGGGTGAGTGGAGGTAGTAGCGCAGGTGCGAGGGAAAACACCGCACCTGATCACGCAGATGCGGGTGGCTTCTCGCAGAAGCGAAAAAGGACTTGGGGAGGTTGGTCCGTAGAAGCGGAGGGATTTGCGCAGAAGCGCACCCCCAGGAGCGGGATTTGGGACCGCAGAAGCTGGATGTCTGGACCTTAAGTGACCTCCGCAGATGTAGATTTGTAACCACAAAAGCGGTGCCGCAGATGTGGCTAAATGGACCGCAAAAGCGGAACCACTGGCACTGCATATTAAAACGAGGGTTCCATGATTTTCCTCATTTTGAACATTTCAAGCTCGGGATTAGGCGATTTTCTAGAGGATTTTCGAGGGGTTTCTTGAGGTAAGTTACTTGTGGTTAAATTTATTCAATAATTATGTTTCCCCATTGATTTTCCCACCTATATTGTGTGGTTTTGAGGTGTAATTTTATAGTTTGAGGCTAGGGATTCGGAGGGTTTAAATTGGGGATTTGGGTGTCGATTTGGTATTGGATTTTTGTGAATTTGGTATGGATGGACTCGTGGTTGAATGGGCTATCGGATTTTGTGACTTTTATTGGATTCTGAGATGTGGTCCCGATGGCCAATTTTTTAATTGACTTTTTGAATTTGATTCAGAACTTAGTGTTTTTTTATGGAATTGATTCCTTTAGCTCGTGTTGATTGTATCAAACTGTTTGTGACTAGATTCGGGGCATTCGGAGGCCGTTTCGCGAGGCAAGGGCGTGTTGGAGTAGAGATTTGCAAGGTTTTAGGTAAGTAACACTTCTAAATTTTTTGTTGAGGGTATGCAACCCCGAATTACGTGTTATGTGATTGATATCGAGGTGACGCGCATGCTAGGTGACGGGCGAGTGGGTGTGCACCATAGAAATGGTGATTAAGTCGATTCCATGGAACTGAGTAGCTATCTTATCTGAACATTGTACTGTACAATATGTGTTAGAGCACTTGAGCTGTAAATTATGCTAGAAATCATTCTTAGGCTATATGCTTGCACTATTGGGACCCACAGTAATCGTTCTTCGCTATTGAGTTAATTGTTTAATTGCAGTTATGTACTCTATCGCATTCATCAATTAATATCATATCTCAGTCTCTGTTACTGTATATTGTCACATCTCGTATCATTGAGTAGGGCCGCTTAGTATAAGCGTTGTGAGCCCGAGAGACTAGAGAGATCTGGTAACTGAGTTAGGGCCTGAGCGTCGTACTTTGAGATATATATATATATATATATATATATATATATATATATATATATATATATATATACATATATACATATATATATATGTGTGTGTGTGTGTGTGTATGTGTGTGTGTGAGTATGTGTGTGTGTGTGTATCGGGTTACATGCCGCAACGAGCCTTAGGGCTATATATATGTGGATCTGGTTGCACACCGCAACGAGCCTTAGGGATATATATATGTGTGTGTGTGTGTGTGTGTGTGGATCGAGTTGCACGCCGCAACAAGCCTTAAGGCTATATATGTGCGAATTGGATTGCACGTCACAACGAGCCTTATGGCTATATATATGTGGATCGGGTTGCATGCCGCAACAAGCCTTATGGCTATACATGGTGCTGAGTGATTGAGTGTGGTGAGCGAGGATAGAGACGGGTAGATTGAGTGCTCTGAGAGAGTGAGTGAGTACTTGGGATTACACTATGTTGCATCACATAAGGTATTCACCTTAGCATGTAGATATAGAGATGCCATATTCATATTATCAATCACACTTGGCATATTTTACCTGTGTTGAACTTAACTGTTGAACCTAGAAGCATGTCTACTTTTCTGCATTGCTAATTTTTGTATTTTTACTATTTTGTTTGAGCTCGTCACTGCTTTTAGACCACAGGCTAGACTTGTTACTTATTGAGTTGCTTGTACTCATGCCACACTCTGCACTTCGTGTGCAGATCCAGGTGTTTTCGGGCATAACAATTGCTGATTCCTGACATTTCATCAGTTCGGAAATCATCGAGGTAGCTGCCTTGGCGTCCGCAAATCTCGACTCTCCTCCTATATCTTTTAGTCTTGTTTTTACTATTCTACTTTCTGAGGTAGTATCCTATTGGTTAGACTGTGTTGATGTGTAGATGCTCATGTATTCCATGACACCCAGATCTTTTGGGAGAATTTTGTATTGAGTTTCGAGGTTCATATACTATTTTTATCAAGTTCTTAATTATTTAAACTTTTTTCACATATTTTAGCTTTAAAAAATGTTGGTATGTATGATAGGAGCCATCACGACAGGTCGAGTTTTGGGTCGTGACAAGTTGGTATCAAAGCCTATGTTACATAGGTCTCACGAGTCATGAGCATGTTTAGTCGAGTCTTGCGGATCGGTACGGATATGTCTGTACTTATCTTCGAGAGCTGTCGAACCCTTAGGAAAAGCTTCACATTCTTGCATTCTTGTCGTATTGATTTGTTGATTCCGGGAACTAAACTTCTGTTATTCTATTCTCTCACAGATGGTGAGGACACGTGCTACCAGTCAGGACGGACACCCACGAGTACCACCGTCTAGGGCCACGAGAGGTCGGGGTCACGGTAGGGTAGAGGTGCAGCTCGTACAATAGCTAGAGTAGTGCCTGCAGATCGACCAGTCGCTCCAACTCAGGAGCATGTACCAGATTTGGTTGAGCCCGTGGGGCCAGCTTAGGCACCAGTTGTGCCTATTGTAATTCCAGGCCTTCAGGAGGCTTTGGCTCAGATTGACTGTGTGCACCAGCTTTGCTCAGGCGGTCTCTGTTCCGGCCGCAACAGCCACTTCTCAGGCCGGGGGAGGTACTTAGACTCTCTCCACTCGTACTCTAGAGCAGGTGATGCAGGGACTTTAGACACCGGGGGTGCTACCAACCCAACCGGTTGTAGCTGCTCAGGCCTAGGTGGGTCCCGTTATGACTGATGATAAGCAGATGAGACTAGAGAGATTTGGGAGGCTTCAGCCTCTATTATTTAGTAGGGCTGAATCAGAGGATGCCTAGGGCTTCTTGGATAGGTGCAATCGAATTCTTCGCACAGCGGGTATTCTAGAGACCAGTAGGGTCTCGTTCACTACTTTTCAGTTTACTAGGGCTGCCTTCATATGGAGAGAGGTTTATGAGAGGCGCGGGCCAGTCGCTGCAGCACCACTTACATGGCATGAGTTCTCTGTTCTCTTCTTGGAGAAGTTCGTATCGTAGTCTCGCAGGGAGGAACTGCGCAGACAGTTTGAGCAGCTATGTTAGGATGGCATGTTTGTGACCCAGTACGAGATGAAGTTTTCAGAGTTGGCTCGTCATGCAGTTTGGTTGGTTCCCACTGATAGGGAGGGGATTAGGAGGTCATTGATGGCCTAACATATCAGTTGCGATTGCTTATAACTCGGGAGAGGGTATCTTGTGCTACTTTCGACGAGGTGGTTGATATTTCTTGGCAGATAGAAATGGTCCGTAGTCAGGAGCATGAGGAGAGGGAGGCCAAGAGGCCTCGAGGTTTGGGTGGTTTCGGTAGTGTTCCTTCTGGGGGCAGTCCTACCACAGTAGGGGTCGTCCTTATAGGCCCGCTCAGATGACTCGTCTAGTTCACCGTGGTGCATCATCTAGTCATGGTTCATACAATGCTCGTCTAGGTCAGTCATCTCTCACTACCCTTCCAGCTAAGAGTTCATCCCGTGCTCCTTTAGTTCAGGGTTCATCTACATCGGGTTTTTCTAGTGGATATCTTGGTTCTCGGGGCCCGATCCAGTCCTCACCACCATTATCAGATCGGGGTTGCTACGAGTGTGGGGAGCTTGGTCATATCAGGAGGCAATGTCCTCGCTTCTTGGGAGGTCAAGTTCAGTAGAGGGGCCAGACTATGACTTCAGCACTAGTTACTTCACCCCCCGCCCAGCCAGCTCGGGGTGGGGCCTAGGCAGCTAGAGGTCGCCCTAGAGAGGGAGGCCGATCAGGTGGCGGTCAGGCCTGATTCTATGCTATTCCATCCAAGCCACATGCCGTTGCTTCAAAAGAATGATCACAGGTATTGTCTCAGTATGCCACATGAACTCTTCTATATTTTTGACTCTGGTTCCACTTATTCGTATGTATCATCGTATTTTGCTCATTATCTGGATATGCCCCGTGAGTCCTTAGTTTCATTTGTTCATGTATCTACGCCGGTGGGCAATACTATTGTTGTGGACCACGTATATCAGTCATGTGTAGTGACTATTGGGCGATTGGAGACTAGAGTTGATCTCTTATTGCTTAGTATGGTTGATTTCAACGTGATCTTGGATATGGATTGGTTGTCTCCATGTTATGTTATTCTGGATTGTCATGCTAAGACCGTGACAATGGCGATGCCAGGGTTGCCAAGGATCGAGTGGAGGTTCTCTAGATTATGTACCCAACAGGGTGATTTTTTATTTGAAGGCACAACGGATGGTTGAGAAGGGGTGTCTGTCATATTTGGCCTTTGTAAGGGATGTTGGCGCTGATGCTCCTACTATTGATTCTTTTCTAGTGTAATGTGATTTTCTGGATGTGTTTCCTGCAGACCTGCCGGGTATGCCGCCTGACAGGGATATTTGACTTTGGTATTAACTTGGTGCCGGGCACTCAGCCTATTTTTGTTCCTCCATATCGTATGGCATCAGCTGAGTTGAAGAAATTGAAAGAGCAGCTTCAGGAATTTCTTGATAAGGGGTTTATTAGGCCTAGTATGTCGCCTTGGGGTGCACCGGTTTTGTTTGTGAAGAAAAAGGATGCTACTATGCGGATGTGCATCGACTATTGACAGTTGAACAAAGTTACAATCAAGAACAAATATACTTTGCCATGCATTGATGATTTATTTGACCAGCTTCAGGGAGCGAGGGTGTTCTCTAAGATTGATTTGAGGTCCAGGTATCACCAGTTGAAGATTCGAGACTCGGATATTCTAAAGATGACATTCAGGACCCATTATGGTCATTATGGGTTCCTTGTGATGTCCTTTGGGCTGACCAATGCCCCAGCAGCATTCATGCATCTGATGAACAGTGTATTTTAGCCTTATCTCGACTCGTTTGTCATAGTATTCATTGATGATATCCTGGTGTACTCTCGTAGCCAAGAGGAGCATGCCCATCATTTGATGATTATGTTGCAGCGGTTGAGGAAGGAGAAGCTTTATGCCAAGTCCTCCAAGTGTGAGTTTTGGCTTAGTTCAGTGGCGTTCTTAGAGCACGTGGTGTCCAGTGAGGGGATTCAAGTGGATCCAAAAAAGATAGAGGCGGTTTAGAGTTGGTCCAGATCATCCTCAGCTATGGAGATTCGGAGCTTTCTCGGTTAGGCCGATTATTATCATTGCTTCGTGGAGGGTTTCCCGTCTATTGCATCGCCTTTGACCAAATTGACCCAAAAAGGTGCTACATTTAGGTGTTCGGATGAGTGTGAAGAGAGCTTTCAGAAGCTCAAGACTGCCTTGACCACAGCTCCAGTTTTAGTTTTGCCTTCAGCTTCAAGCTCTTATACAGTGTATTGTGATGCTTCTCAAACCGGTATTGGGTGTGTCTTGATGTAGGTGGGTAGAGTGATTGCTTATGATTAGCATCAGTTGAAGCATCATGAGAAGAATTTCCCTATTCATGATTTGTAGTTGGCTGCCATTGTTCATGCATTGAAGATTTGGAGGCATTATCTCTACGGTGTGTCTTGTGAGGTATTTACCGATCATCGGAGTCTCCAGCACTTGCTCAAACAAAAGGATCTAAATTTGAGGCAGCGGAGATGGTTGGAGCTGCTAAAGGATTATGATATTACTATTCTACATCATCCTGGAAAGGCCAATGTAGTGGCCGATGCCTTGAGTAGAAAGGCGATGAGTATGAGTAGCCTTGCATTCATTCCTGTTGGTGAGAGACCTCTTGTAGTTGATGTTCAGGCCTTGGCCAACCAGTTCATGAGATTAGATATTTCGAAGCCCAGTCTGGTTCTAGCTTGTGTGGTTTCTCGGTCTTTCTTATATGATCGCATTAGAGAGCGCCAGTATGATGATCCATATTTGCTTGTCCTCAAGGACACAGTTCAGCATGGTGATTCCAAAGATGTTACTATCAGGGTTGATGGGGTGTTGAGGATGCAGGGTCAGATTTATATGCCTAATGTAGATGGGCTACGTGAGTTGATTCTTAAGGAGGACCAGAGTTTGCGGTATTCCATTCATCCAGGTGTAGCGAAGATGTACCAGGACTTGAGGCAGCATTATTGGTGGATGATTATAAAGAAGGATATAGTGGGGTTTGTAGCTTGGTTCCTAAACTGTCAGCAGGTGAAGTAAGAGCATCAGAGACCGGGTGGATTGCTTCAGAGGCTTGCGATTCCGAAGTGGAAGTGGGAGCGTATCACTATGGATTTTGTAGTTGGGCTCCCACAGACTTCGAGGAAGTTTTATGCTATTTGGGTGATTGTGCATTGGCTGACCAAGTCCGCGCACTTTATTCCAGTTGGAACTATTGATTTTTTGGAGCGGTTGGCTGAGATTTACATTCGCGAGATTGTTCGTCTTCACGGTGTGCCGGTGTCCATCATTTTAGATCGGGGCACGCAGTTTACATCGCAGTTCTAGAGGGTAGTGCAACGTGAGTTGGGAAACCAGGTTGAGTTGAGTACAACATTTCATCCTCAGATGGACAGACAGTCCAAGCGCACTATTCAGATATTGAAGGATATGCTACGCGCTTGTGTCATTGATTTCGGGGGTTCTTGGGATCGGTTTCTGTCGTTCGCGGAGATTGCCTACAACAATTGCTATTAGTCGAGCATTTAGATGGGTTCGTATGAGGCCATGTATGGGAGACGGTATCGATCTTCGGTGGGTTAGTTTGAGCCGAGTGAGGCTAGGCTATTGGGTACTGACTTGGTTCAAGATGTTATGGACAAGGTTAAATTGATTCAGGATCGGCTTCGCATGACATAGTCCAGACAGAAGAGTTACGCTGATAGGAAGGTTCGTGATGTCTCTTACATGGTTGGGGAGACGGTACTGCTCAAGGTTTCACCCATGAAGGTGTTATGAGGTTCGGGAAGAAGGGCAAGTTGAGCCCTAGGTATATAAGGCCGTTTGAGGTGCTTTAGAGGATCGGAGAGGTGGCTTACAAGCTTGCCTTACCACCTAGTATGTCGAGTGTGCATCCATTATTTCATGTTTCTACGCTCCAGAAGTATGTCGGCGATCCGTCTCATGTTTTGGATTTCAGCATGGTTCAGTTAGATGGTGATTTGACTTTAGATGTAAAGCCAGTTGCCATTTTGGATCGGCAGGTTCGAAGGTTGACGTCAAAGGACATAGCTTCAGTGAATGTGGAGTGGAGAGGTCAACCAGTTGAGGAGACTACTTGAGAGATCGAGCAGGAGATGCGGAGTAGATATCCACGCCTATTTGAGACTCCAGGTACGTTTCTAGACCCATTCGAGGATGACGTTTGTTTAAGAGGGGGAGGATGTAATGACCCAGCCGGTCGTTTGAGAGTTGTCGCCCTGTTCCCCCATTTACTACTCATTTTATGCTTTACAGTTGGTATGTGACTTGCAGGGGTAGTTGGTTCGGGTCCGGAGAGGTTTCGAAATGAATTGAGACACTTAGTCTCAAGAGCTTAAGTTGAAAAGGTTGATCGGATGTTGACTTATCTATAAACGGCTCGGGAATGGAGTTTTGATGGTTCCAATAGCTTCGTTGGGTGATTTTGGACTTAGGAGCATGTCAGGATTGTGATTTGGAGGTCTATAGTTGAATTAGGCTTGAAATGGCGAAAGATGGAAATTTAGAAGTTTGACCAAGAGTGGATTTTGTTGTTACCGGGCTCAGATTATAGTTCCAGGAGTTGGGGTAGGTCCGTCGTGTCATTTGTGACTTGTGTGCAAAATATAGGGTCAATCGGACGTGATTTGATAGGTTTCGGCATCGAATGTAGAAGTTAGAAGTTTAAAAGTCAATTAGGCTTGAATTGTTGCACGTTTGTGGTTTTAGCATTTTTTTTATGTGATTTGAAGGCTTGACTAAGTTTGTATCATATTTTAGGACTTGTTGGCATGTTTGGTTGAGGTCCAGATGGCCTTGGGTGTGATTCAGATTGAAATCAGATTGGATTTTTGAGTTTTGGAGGAGCTCGTGTGGTCAGGTCTGGTGCAACCGTGCCTGCGAGGGGTAGGCCGCAGGCGCGGAGACACAGAAGCGCCCATAGGGTTGCAGATGCGGTTATGGGTGAGTGGAGGTAGTTGCGCAGGTGCGAGAGAAAATACCACACCCGCGATCACGCAAATGCGGGTGGCTTCTCGCAGAAGTGGAAAAGGACTTGAGGAGGTTGGTCCGCAGAAGCGGAGGGATTTGTGTAGAAGCGCACCCGCAGGAGCGGGATTTGGGACCGCAGAAGTGGGATGTCTGGACCTTAAGTGACCTCTGCAGATGTAGATTTGTAACCGCAAAAGCGGTGCAGCAGATGCGGCTAAATGGACCCAAAAGCGGACCACTGGCAATGCATATTAAAACGAGGGTTCTGTGATTTTCCTCATTTTGAACATTTCAAGCTTGCGATTAGGTGATTTTCTAGAGGATTTTCGAGGGTTTCTTGAGGTAAGTTACTTGTGGTTAAATTTATTCAATAATTATGTCTCCCCATTGATTTTCCCACCTAGATTATGTGGTTTTGACGTGTAATTTTATAGTTTGAGGCTAGGGATTGAGAGTTTAAATTGGGGATTTGGGTGTCAATATAGTATTGGATTTTGGTGAATTTGGTATGGCTGGACTCGTGGTTGAATGGGCTATCGGATTTTGTGACTTTTATTGGATTCTGAGACGTGGGCCTGAGGGCCGATTTTTTAATTGACTTTTTGAATTTGATTCAGAACTTAGTGTTTTCTTAAGGAATTAATTCCTTTAGCTCGTGTTGATTGTATTGAATTGTTTGCCGCTAGATTCGGGGCATTCGGAGGCCGTTTCGCGAGGCAAGGGCATGTTGCAGTAGAGATTTGCACGGTTTGAGGTAAGTAACACTTCTAAGCTTTATGCTGAGGGTATGTAACCTTGAGTTATGTGTTATGTGATTGATGTCGAGGTGACGCGCATGCTAGGAGACGGGCGTGTGGGCGTGCACCATAGAACTGGTGATTTAGTCGAATCCATGGAACTGTGTAGCTACCTTATCTGAACATTTTACTGTACAATATGTGTTAGAGCACTTGAGCTGTAAATTATGCTAGAAATCATTCTTTGGCTATATGCTAGCACTATTGGGACCCAGAGTAATCGTTCTTTGCTATTGAGTTAATTGTTTAATTGCAGTTATGTACTCCGTCGCATTCATCAATTAATATCATATCTCACTCTCTGTTACTGTATATTGTCACATCTCGTACCATTGAGTAGGGCTGGTTAGTATAAGCGTTGTGAGCCCGAGAGACTAGAGAGATTTGGTTACTGAGTTAGGGCCTAAGCGTCGTACTTTGAGATATGTATATATATCTGTATGTGTGTGTGTGTGTGTATATCGGGTTGCATGCCGCAACGAGCCTTAGGACTATATATATGTGGATCAGGTTGCACACCGCAACGAGCCTTAGGGATATATATATATATGTGTGTGTGTGTGTGTGTGTGTGTGTGTGTGGATCGGGTTGCACGCCGCAACAAGCCTTAGGGCTATATATGTGTGGATCGGGTTGCATGCCACAACGAGCCTTGTGGCTATATATATATATATATATATATATATATTTGTGTGGGGGGGGGGGTGGATCGGGTTGCACGCCGCAACGAGCCTTATGGCTATACATAGTGCTGAGTGACTGAGTGTGGTGAGCGAGGATAGAGACGGGCAGATTGAGCGCTCTGAGAGAGTGAGTACTTGGGATTGCACTATGTTGCATCACATACTGTATTCACCTTAGCATGTAGATATAGAGAGACCATATTCATATTATCAGTCACACTTGGCATATTTTACCTGTGCTGAACTTAACTGTTGAACCTAGAAGCATGTCTACTTTTTTGCATTGCTAATTTTTGTATTTTACTGTTTTGTCTGAGCTCGTCACTGCTTTTAGACCACAGACTAGACTTGTTACTTATTGAGTTGCTTGTACTCATGCTGCACCCTGCACTTCGTGTGCAGATCCAGGTGTTTCCGGGCACAGCAATTGTTGAATCCTGACATTTCACCAGTTCGGGAATCATCGAGGTAGCTGCCTTGGTGTCCGCAAATCTTAACTCTCCTCCTATATCTTTTAGTCTTGTTTTTACTATTTTACTTTCCGAGGCAGTGTCCTATTGGTTAGACTGTGTCGATGTGTAGATGCTCATGTACTCCGTGACACCCAGATCTTTTGGGAGAATTTTGTGTTGAGTTTCGAGGTTCATATCCTATTTTTATGAAATCTTAATTATTTAAACTTATTTCCACATATTTTATCTTTAAAAAATGTTGGTATGTGTGAGATGTCATCTTACCTAGTACTATGATAGGCGTCATCACGACAGGTCGAGTTTTGGATCGTGACAAGTTGGTATCAAAGCCTATGTTACATAGGTCTCACGAGTCATGAGCAGGTTTAGTCGAGTCTTGCGAATCGGTACGGAGACGTCTGTACTTATCTTCGAGAGGCTGCCGAACCCTTAGGAAAAACTACACATTCTTGAATTAGGCTTTAAATGACAAAAGTTGGAATTAAGAAGTTTGAGCGAGAGTGGATTTTATGTTTACCGGGCTCGGATTGGAGTTCCGAGAGTTGGAGTAGGTCCGTGGTGTCATTTGTGACTTGTCAATCAATCAGACGTGATTTGATAGGTTTCAGCATCGAATATAGAAGTTAGAAGTTTAAAAGTTCATTAGGCTTGAATCGATGCGTGATTCGTGGTTTTAGCATTGTTTGATGTGATGTGAAGACTCGACTAAGTTTGTATCGTATTTTAGAACTTGTTGGTATGTTTGGTTGACGTTCGGGGGCCTCGAGGGTGATTCGGATTGAAATCAGATTGGATTTTGGAGTTTTGGAGGAGCTGGTAAGGTCAAGTCTGGTGCAACCGTACCTGCGAGGGGTAGGCCGCAGGTGCGGAGACGCAGAAGCGGCCATGGGGTCGCAGATGCGATTTATGGTGAGTGGAGGTAGTTGCGCAGGTGCGAGGGAAAATACCGCACCTACGATCACGCAGATGTGGGTGGCTTGTCGCAGAAGCGGAAAAGGACTTGGGGAGGTTGGTCCGCAGAAGCGGAGGGATTTGCGCATAAGCGCACGCGCAAGAGCGGAATTTGGCACCGCAGAAGCGGGATGTCTAAACCTTAAGTGACCTCCGCAGATGCGGATCTGAAACCGTAAAAGCGGTGCTGCAGATGCAGCTAAATAGACCGCAGAAGTGGAACCACTGTACTGCATATTAAAACGAGAGTTCCGCAGTTTTCCTTATTTTGAAAATTTCAAGCTCGGGATTAGGCAACTTTTGAAAGGATTTTCGAGAGGTAAGTCACTTGTCGTTAAATTTATTTAATAATTATATTTCCACATTGATTTTCCTGCCTAGACTCTTTGGTTTTTAGGTATAATTTTGGAGTTTGAGGCTAGGGATTTGGAGAGTTTAAATTGGGGATTTGGGTGTCGATTTGGTATTAGATTTTGGTGAATTTAGTATGGTTGGGCTCTAGGTTGAATGGGCTTTCGGATTTTGTGACTTTTATTAGATTCTGAGATGTGGGCTCGGGGGCCGGTTTTTGAATTGACTTTTTGAATTTGATTCAGAACTTAGTATTTTCTTATGGAACTGATTCCTTTAGCTCGTGTTGATTGTATCGAACTGTTTGTGGCTAGATTCGGGGCATTCGGAGGTTGTTTCGCGAGGCAAGGGCATGTTGGAGTAGAGATTACATGGTTTGAGGTAAGTAACACTTCTAAACTTGGTGCTGAGGGTATGGAACCCCGAATTACGTATTATATGATTGATGTCGAGGTGACGCGTATGCTAGGTGACGGGCGTGTGGGCGTGCACCGCAGAAATGGTGATTTAGCCGTTTCCATGGAACTGTGTAGCTATCTTATCTGAACATTTTAGTGTACATTATGTGTTAGAGCACTTGAGCTATAAATTATGTTAGAAATCATGCTTAGGCTATTTGCTGGCACTATGGGACCCATAGTGGTCGTTCTTTGCTGTTGAGTTATTTGTTTAATTACAGTTATGTACTCCATCGTATTCATCATTTCATATCATATCTCATTCTCTGTTATTGTATATTGTCACATCTCGTATCATTGAGTAGGGTTGCTTAGTATGAGTGTTGTGAGCCCGAGAGACTAGAGAGATTTAGTGACTGAGTTAGGGCTTGTGCGACGTACTGTGAGATATGTATATATATACATACACACATATATATATATGTATGTATGTATGTGTGTATATATATATATATATATATATACATACATACATACATACATACATATATATATGTGTGTGTTGCGGGGGGGGGGGGAGGGGATCAAATGTATCGCCGCAACGAGCCTTAGGCTATATATATGCGGATCGGGTTGCACGTCGCAACAAGCCTTAAGGCTATATATGTGGATTGGGTTGCACGCCGTAACGAGCCTTAGCGCTATATATGTGTGGATCGGGTTGCACGCCACAACGAGGCTTATGGATATATATATATATATATATTCATATAATGTAGTATCATATGTGGATGTGTAGTGTAGGAGGGGGAATGGCGGCGCACCGGGGGTGGCGTGGGATTTGGGGGGGTGGAATGGGTTGCACGCTACAACGAGCCTTATAGCTATACATAGTGCTGAGTGACTGAGTGTGGCGAGCGAGGATTGAGACGGGCAGATTGAGCGCTCTGAGAGAGTGAGTTCTTGGTATTACACTGTGTTGCATCACATGCGGTATTCACCTTGGCATGTTGATATAGAGATGTCATATTCATATTATCAGTCACACTTCGCCTATTTTACCTGTGCTGGACTTAATTGTTGAACCTGGAAGCATTTCTACTTTTCTGCATTGCTAATTTTTGTATTTTTACTGTTTTCTTTGAACTCGTCACTGCTTTCATACCACAAGTTAGACTTGTTACTTATTGAGTTGGTTGTACTCACGCTACACCCTGCACTTCGTGTGCAGATCCAGGTAATTCCAGGCACGACGGTTGCTGATTCCTGACATTTCATCAGTGTAGAGATCATCGAGGTAGCTGCCTTGGCGTCCTTAGACCTTGACTCTCATCTTATATCTTTTAGTTTTGTTTTTACTGTTCTACTTTCCTAGGTAGTGTCCTATTGGTTAGACTGTGTTGATGTGTAGATGCTCATGTACTCCGTGACACCCATATCTTTTGGGAGAATTTTGTATTGAGTTTCAAGATTCATATCCGGTTTTTATGAAATTCTTAATTATTTAAACTTATTTCCACATATTTTAGCTTTAAAAAATGTTGGTATGTGTGAGATGTCGGCTTGGCTAGTACTATGATAGGCGCAATCACGGCATCGAGTTTTGGGTCGTGACACTGTACTATCTGTGAGCCATCCATTGTGCCTAAAATGCTGACATAGTCGAACATATGCATCGCGTGACATATACATTAATTCTATACATTACCGACTAGTGCCCGATAGTAGTTCTAATCTATATTTTTTACCAGATAAAGATGATGTTAAATCTTTATTTCTTTGATCGTACTCCAGTCTGTAACTGTTTCTATGCCAATATAAGCACACCAACAATAATATTTGATTGTTGATATCCATGCCCAATCTGTTTTAACAAAGAGAAATACAATAAACAATAGTAAACATAATATGGTATATATTTTACAATAAATAATTACAAAAATTTATTTTGTACTCATCAAACATAACAAGACACCAAAACGAGTATTTCACAAACATAAATGCCCTTAATAGGCTGAGGTCTGGATCACTCAGATTCAGACCCCTATTATGTGCAAACAAATGAGGCCTAAAAAGATTTGAAAAACTACCAGCAATGTCCATTTATAAGTAGCTTATTACAAAAATTGACCAATTCATAAAATATTAGTCAATTAGCTATTTGTAGCCAAAAATAAGGTTTAATTTTTTCTTTCTTTTGAGTGAGTGTTATTAGAATAGATTGAGTACATCTTAAGGAGTTTGAATCTCAGTTTTGGGATGATTTGTTGGAGTATTGAGGTAGTTTGAATTGAAAATTCGAAATAGAAGATAAACATGAAAAGTAATAATATGTGTACCACATATGTATCATATTCGTATCAAATATGTATCACATGTATACCCATGTATATCTGTATATGTGATACATGTTTGATACATGTGTCGCAAAAGAATTTTTTCGAACTCTATTTTAATTACGAATTTTGATACCAAATCAGCCCAAATCACCTCCAATTTTCCTCAAATTTTGTATATTGACTCATCTATATGTTTTCAATGAATTTCAACCATACCCATTGAAAAAGGTCATTTTTGCTTATATTTTTGAAATCTTTTATATATATATATATATATATATATATATATATATATATATTTCACCACCTTATTTGCTACCTCATGCAGGAAATTTCTTTCCGTCTTGCATGTAATGTTGCTGATCACTTTAAAAATATGGAAGGAGATCTTTGTATGTGATTTTTGGAGACCAAACCTTATTTATTTGGGCTTTTAATTTTTATATGTGTTTGTATAGTTTTTATAGACTATGATTAATTGTTAGAGGTTGGTAAGTGAGGGCTTATTTGGAACATTTACGTAAGAAATGAGAAGTGAAATAAAATAGACTATCTCGTGGGGGTGAAATTGCTTAGTCCAGCTTTTGTAGGGACCACTTAGAAAATTCAGTGGTAAGACAAAAAGAAACAGTTTCGTCGAGCAAAAACCCTAGTATCCATTCTAGTTCGCTTCTCATTCTTCACTGTGGCGCTGAGACGATATCTGCTTCAGCCCAAGCCTTTTTCGTCATATGTTGTCTTCCCATTCAATTTAAGCAAATCAAGGTAAACTCTTTTCTCTATTTGTCTCTTTTTTCTGTATTTTTCTCAATTCCTGAACTACATTTGTTAGGAATAGTTCTCTAAATTCAGATGGGTCATTTTGCTTTTCTTTCAATTTCCTAATACCCTTAAATCCTCTACTAAAAAGAAAAATCATAAAGCCTCGGTCTTGAGTGGGTTCATTGATAAGTTACTTTTATTTTTATTGTTTATCTTGGTGTTTTTAAAATAAGTATTTCGTTATCCTAATAATTTGAGTAGTTTGCCTTTCTGAAACAATGGCGCAGTTGAATTTCATCTGTTGCATCCGTAGAAAGACCTTACATTTGCTTTTTTTTTTTTTTGGGGGTTAATAGCACTTCTGATTTCTGGTCCTTGTGAAATCTGACTAAGCACATTTAACCTTCAATTAATTGAAATATGCACCTTTGATCCATCTTGTGAATATTTAGAAATTGACCATAACTATTAACATTTCCATCACTTAATTACCCATGTGTTACGTTAAACTTGTACTGCCATATTTGACGCTAATATGGTTCTAAAAATAGTCTAAATGTGACATATTTCCTAATGAAAGGGAGCAAAAAGACATATTTTAATTAATTGAAGGTTAAATGTGTTGAGTCATATTGCAGCCCTATAGTGCAGCCTAATGGTCAATGAAGTGAGTGGAGAACCATGAGGTCTCAGGTTCAAATCCCAGTGGAGGCAAAAACACTATCTTATTTCTTCCTATCTGTCTAAAACATGGTGGACAGAGTTCCCTGTAACTTTGCTGGTTGGAGATAGCATGTACACGGTGGAATTAGTTGAGGTGCGTGCAAGCTGGTCCGTCACCACCTTTTTTGAAAACGTTTAGTCATATTTCTCAAGGACCAAAATCAGAATTTACAAATAACTGAGGGACCAGTATTGCTATTCTCCTTTTTTTTTGAAATTAAAATATAAATAGTTTGAGTGATTTTCCAGTGCAGCTTATGTGAAGTGGCTTGGAAAATTTCTTCTTTTCTAATTACCCATCAAAAAAAAAAAAAAAAATGAAAAAGTGTTTCTTCATTTCCATTTTGCTGATTATGCAGATTCTGTGGGGTTGCTGGTGATAGAGAAGTTATGGCAGAAGAAGGTGACCGAAGTTTTGCCCGAAGGAACAGATTGCGGGAAATAGAAACACAGGTCCATAAGTGGTGGGCAGAAGATGATGTTTTCAGAGCTGATCCTAAAGATTCACCTCCTAGAGTGGGTGAAAAGTTCTATGGGAATTTCCCTTTTCCTTACATGAATGGATATCTACATTTGGGCCATGCATTTTCATTGTCAAAACTTGAGTTTGCTGCAGCATATCACAGATTGAGAGGCGCTACTGTTTTATTACCTTTTGCCTTTCACTGCACTGGGATGCCAATAAAGGCATCTTCAGATAAGCTTTCAAGGGAAATTGCGAAGTTTGGGAACCCTCCTGTGTTTCCTGTAGTGAAGGAAGAGGAGAGTATTGAAACAGATGTGAAGGTTGAGACTGAAGGAAACCAGCCCGCACCAGGTGGAAAATTCAAAGGGAAAAAATCGAAGGCTGTAGCAAAGGCTGGCGGTGATAAGTACCAGTGGCAGATAATGCAGAGCTATGGTCTATCTGACGAGGAGATTGCTAGGTTTAAGGATCCATATTACTGGCTAACCTACTTTCCACCACTGGCTGTGGAGGATCTAAAGGAGTTTGGATTGGGCTGCGATTGGCGGAGAACTTTTATTACAACTGATATGAATCCATACTTTGATTCATTTGTGCGGTGGCAAATGAGGAAACTGAAAACCTTGGGAAAGATTGTTAAAGATCTTAGGTACACCGTATATTCACCCCTAGATGGTCAGCCATGTGCTGATCATGACCGTGCTTCTGGTGAAGGAGTTATTCCACAGGAGTATACTCTTATCAAGATGGAAGTTGTCCCACCTTTTCCACCAAAGATGAGTGTTCTGGAGGGAAAAAAGGTGTACCTTGCGGCAGCTACATTGAGACCAGAGACCATGTATGGGCAAACAAATGCTTGGGTATTGCCAGACGGAAAATATGGGGCTTTTGAGATTAATGATACTGAGGTTTTTGTGGTGACTCATAGGGCAGCACTTAATCTAGCCTATCAAAGGTTGTCTCGTATCCCTGAGAAGCCGACTTGTTTGGTTGAATTGTCTGGTCACGATCTTATAGGTTTGCCCTTGAGGTCTCCCTTGGCATTTAATGAGATAATATACACTCTGCCCATGTTATCTGTTCTTACTGACAAGGGTACTGGAGTTGTAACTAGTGTTCCCAGTGATTCCCCAGATGATTATATGGCCCTCCATGATTTGAAGTCAAAGCCAGCTTTCAGGGCCAAATTTGGTCTGAAGGATGAGTGGGTCTTGCCGTTTGAGATAGTTCCGATTATCAACCATCCAGATTTTGGAGACAAGTCGGCTGAGAGAATATGCATTGAGAAAAAGATTAAGAGCCAGAATGAGAGAGATAAGCTTGATGAGGCCAAAAAAACAATATACAAGGGCGGGTTTTATGAGGGAACCATGATTGTTGGAGAATTTGCTGGCATGAGAGTCCAAGAAGCGAAAGGTCTGATCAGGAGCAAGCTCTTGGAGATGAATCAAGCTGTAGTATATAGTGAACCTGAGAAGAAGGTCATGTCGAGATCCGGGGATGAGTGTGTTGTGGCTTTGACTGATCAGTGGTATCTCACTTATGGAGAATCGGAATGGAGGAAGGCTGCAGAGGACTGTTTAGCCAGTATGAATCTCTACTCTGATGAGACACGGCATGGCTTTGAGCACACTCTCAGCTGGCTTAATCAGTGGGCATGTTCTCGCAATTTTGGCCTTGGAACTCGTATTCCCTGGGATGAGGATTTCCTAGTTGAGTCCTTATCCGATTCCACTATTTACATGGCATATTACACTGTGGCACATCTCTTGCAGAAAGGGGACATGTATGGTACTGATCATTCTTCAGTGAAACCAGAGCAGCTGACAGATGAGGTCTGGGAATTCTTGTTCTGTAATGGGCCTTATCCTGAAAATTCTTCTATATCTTCTTCACTTCTCAAGGAGATGAAGCAGGAATTTGACTACTGGTATCCGTTCGATCTCAGAGTTTCTGGCAAGGATCTTATTCAGAATCATCTTACCTTTTGCATCTATAACCACACTGCCATTTTCCCTAAGCACCATTGGCCACGTGGTTTCCGATGCAATGGGCATATAATGCTCAACTCCGAGAAGATGTCCAAGTCTACTGGAAATTTCCGGACACTGCGGCAAGCAATTGAAGAATTTTCAGCTGATGCCACACGATTTGCTCTTGCAGATGCAGGTGATGGGATGGATGATGCTAACTTTGTCTTTGAAACAGCTAATGCCGCCATCTTACGTCTTACAAAAGAAATAGCATGGATGGAGGAGGTTCTTGCTGCAGAGTCATCTTTAAGAAGTGGGCCACCATCCACATATGCAGACTGCGTATTTGCTAATGAAATAAATTTTGCAGTCAGGACAACAGAGAAAAACTATAGTGAATATATGTTCCGGGAAGCTCTGAAAACTGGATTTTATGATCTTCAGGCTGCTAGAGATGAGTACAGGCTTTCGTGTGGTTCAGGAGGCATGAACCGGAATTTGCTATGGCGATTTATGGATGTTCAAACACGACTTATTGCTCCGATATGCCCACACTATGCTGAATATGCTTGGAGAGAGCTTTTGAAGAAGGATAGCTGTGGCATAAAAGCTGGGTGGCCAGAGGCTGAATTGCCAGATCTTACCCTTAAGAAGGCTAACAAGTATTTGCAAGACACTATTGTCTCAATGAGGAAGCTCCTGCAGAAGCAGGTTTCTGGTTCAAAGAAAGGAAATGTAAATGTGAGTAGCCAAAACAAACCTACTATGGGCCTTATATATGTGGATGAGCAGTACCGTGGATGGAAAAGGGAATGTCTGGAGATTCTGCAGAGGAAATTTGACGCTTCAACCGGCACCTTTGCACCTGACAAAGAAATACTCTCTGAATTGCTGAAGAGTGATTTTGGGCAACAAGGCAATTTCAAGCAAATACAGAAACTCTGTATGCCCTTCTTGAGGTTCAAGAAAGATGAAGTTGTGGTGGTTGGGGTTCAAGCGTTGGATGTGAGGCTTCCTTTTGGCGAGATTGAAGTCCTTGAGAAGAACTCAGACTTGATCAAGAGACAACTTGGTCTTGAGAGATTGGATATATTATCTATGACGGATGATGCTCTGGAGAGAGCTGGGCCTCATGCTGCTGTGGTGAGGCAGAATCCTCCATCACCAGGGGATCCAACTGCAATCTTTCTCTAAGTACAAGAATTTTGCAGCACAAGTGATGATTTGAAACCTAAATGATGTTATAATTTTCTCTTTCTAGGTCTTTTTGTCCCAGAATTCTGCATACATCCAATTATTTTCTGCTGAATTTTCAGTCAAAACTAGCGTTTTATTTGCCGCAATCATGAATATAGAGCTACTGCAACTTTATTTCAACATTAGAACTCATTAACAATTTGACATTTTATATGAACCGAAGACATTTTCCTAGCTGTATTTGCTTATAAAATTTTTCTGCTTATCGCTCAATTATGTCTCTTGCTGCTGCATATTTGTCCAAGTATTGTTGTATTTTACTTCACAGTTTTAGACATTTTCAGATGTAGTTGCTTAAATGATAGAAGAACCAGCTGAAGATAATGTTGAGGAGGATAAAGCAGGGGAGGATAGTGACTCAGATAGAACATATTTGCCTGAAAGCGATGAAGAAAATGACTTTGAATACTCTGCAGATGGTGATAAGCTTACCGACTCAATTGAACCTCTAGAAGAAGCTTTAATAAATCAACTCAACCCAGATGCGGAGAACAATGATGAGCCACAGCCATATATTGAACGACTGATGTCAATAGGATGGACTTTCATGGCTGATAGAGAAAAGGTACATTTTTTTTTAACATAAACTTCTATTTATATTTCCTATAACTACTATTATAATAGTAATTTGCTTTGCAAGATCACAAATTCTGTGTTAGGCATATGTATGCCTATTTCAAACTTGGATGTGGGCTGCAGCTAGATCGTGTACAAATGCAGATTTCGAGAAATTCATGGAGCTAGTCAAGAAAGAAATGCAGAAGCTCATAGATGGTTGTAAATAATTTCATCAAATCAGTGGGAGCATTTTCTACTTTGCCAAAGTGATATGTGTGAAATTTTTAACCATTAGACTCAAGAAGCTAGAGACCAGCCTATACTAGCCATGTTAGAGATCATTCGAAGAAAACCAATGTGTAGAAAGAATGTGAATGAATTAAGAAGCACAATGGATTGGTTTGTATGTCGAGCATGAACCAATTCATACCAGCATCACCACTAAATATATGATATTTATTCATGCTGTATAGGTTAATTTTTCATAATATATCTAATGATAATGAATATTACACGACGTATTTCTGATTTTGATTTTACAAGGCTTAACCACCAAGACTCAATTAACTGAAGTGACAATTCAAAACAAATTGTTGTGGCTGGATTTATTTTTATTTTAATATTTTCATGAATTACATCCAGAAAGACATCTTTGAAAGGGTTGGGAAACAGACGATTTTCTCTGGAGCTAGAAATTGGAAAGTTTGAAGATTTAACCTTTCATTATTGTACAAAACAAGAGTTCCCTTATTGTCTCTATTTTTGATGTGTTTCATCTTGATGTATGCTTATTACATACTAATTTATTCCATAGATTAATTCCATAATTAGGGTTGAATCCTACATTAATTATTTTTGGTTGAATATGCGACTTCAATAATTTCCCGTTGAATTATTTGTTTGATGGAACTAAATAGTTGAATTGTGATATTTACATTGTGAACTTCACAAAGAGAATGAGGTATGTTGGATCAATCGATTGCTTGAAATGATTATTTTTTTCAGCATTAAAATGAACCATTTGATAGGTTATCAATAGTTAACTTCAGTTTGAATATCAAAGCAAATTCCAACATACAAGAAGCATAATCCTGGGAAAGAGAGAATCAGAACATTCCCTTGAGTTCCACAAAAGTAACCCTTCCTCAAAAGGCTCCCCCTCCTCTCCTCCCCACCCCCAAAAAACATAATAAAGGGAAAAGGCCCAAAAAGCACTACTAAAGCAAGAGTTAGGAAACATTCCATACAGATGATTGCAGATTATAATAATACAGCAAATGTTTGCCATTTATATTCTCATGATATGCTTCAACAAGTGCATGGAAACATAAATTTGGTCATTACATAATAATGGCCTAAAAATAATGAATACTTTTTGGAAAAGCAGTGTGTAGTACGTAATCCATCACCTTTCTGTCATGTCAAAATTAGAGCAACTTTTCCCTTCTACACTCACCTTTAAACTTTAAAGTACCCCCACCGTAGCAAGAGCCTACCCCCCCCCCCCCCCACAGACCACCCTGACAATATTATTACTCCTTTTATTCCAAAATAAGTGTCATTTAATTATATTAATCAGTTAATAACAATAATTATAAGAGTTACTTTATGTGTTTCAATTATAAGTGTCACAATTTTTTTTTCAAACTTGTGACTTAACAAGTCGTATATTTGTGTGACTATAAATAATTCAATTAAGGGTAATACTATGAGATTTAAAGTCAATTTGTTACAAAATATATAAAAGTATTTCCTTTTTAGGACTGACTAAAAAGAAAAGAGTTTCTTACATTAGGACAGAGGATACTTTTAATATGATTTTAATGGTGCAAATAAGTATGGAAAGACTTTAAAAATTACATAAAATGTTATTAGGATAACGTTAAATTCAAAAAATAATAACAAATACCTTCTTATTATGTTTTAGAAAAAAATTAGACGTATTTTAGACAAAACATAAAAGGCTAAAAGATGCTCATGTTGAATCAGGTGAAATATATACATTTTATATGTACGCATGTGTGTGTATATATATATATATATTCTTATACATTTATTTGTGGGATATTGCTTTTAAACCACATGGCTGAAGGCGCGTAAGAGAAGCTCAAAAGCATAAAAATGAGCCACCCCTTTTGAGTAGATAATGCCATATTTTGCTTTTAATAGTGCTTTATGCATAGAATGCTTTACTTTAACCAAAAAGAAAAAGGTTATAGAAAAAAGAACAAACAAATTACTTCTATTACTATATAGGAGGCTTTAATTTCGTTTTAAAGTTTTGTGAATTGTGATCACTCATCATATCTTTTTGAAAAGAAAAAAAAATAAAAAAACAGTACTGAGAAATTAGGATTGATGCTGAAAGATCTAGACTTAGATTAGTAATCACTAATCAGGAAAGCCCCAGGCCTTAGGTGATTAGCTCATGATGCTGCAAATTTGATTGTTACCACGAGTAGAATTAACTTATGTATATTGACAGTGTAAAATAACTATTACTATTACTTAATATATTTTAATTTGTTGCAATAAATTATTTGACTTATTTTTTGAGTTACTAATCTTACCTACTGTAATTCTTTGGATCAGTTGCATAATGTAAGTTGTGCCATATTAAGCAATCTGTGTAAGTGAGATTTTCATTAATTAAGGGCATTTCTTTTTCTTGAATTGCTAGGTAATAGCAAGTTCTACAAAATACAGTTACATATAAAATTGAAGTGATAACATTTCTATTATAAAATTTCAAATAGAGTAACTATTATGGAGGTTGCATGACTATTGAATTAGTAAAAGTGATTTTCTCAGAAGTATTTAAAAGTTGAAACTCTCCAGTTGAAGCCTACAAATAAGCAAGATTACTATGTTTAACTCTTACTACTATTTCTGATCATGTGTAAAACTTTATATTCATTATATAGTTCAAAAAGAGTAGTGTGAATTCCGAGTTTAATATCACCTTAATATGAAGTATGGAGGAAAAAGAAAAACCTATTGGGGTCCCAGATAGCCTAAATTAACTTAAATTAATACTACTACTGCTATTACTACTTTTTAACAGTTGTGGGTTAGAGAAAAGAGAGAGGATTGTAGAAACCTTTGTATGGGTGATATTTGTTTGTGTATGTTAAACTAAAAGGAAAAAAAACAAAAAAAGAAGAGTTCCTTTCTTTCATTCAAACACTACTTTTGATGGCTTCCAAAAGAATGCTCTATCTTTACGTACTTTCAATCAAAACAATCTTCGTATGTCTTTTAAGGCAACCAAAGATGGGGGAGATAAACTTTTTTGACTAGCATGCTAAGTTATTCTTAAAAGAAGAGATAAATATTTTCACGATGTCCCAATAAGATTCTTTACTGTAAATAGAAATATACCTTATTTAGGGTTCCCCTATTATATAAAGGGGACCCCAATCATTTGTAACGATGATGAATTGTTGGCAAAGACTATACTTTCTCGCTCATTGTTCATCAGAATTGTTCTTTAACTTTATTATTCTTGCTTAACTGTTCTTGGTTCACCTCGAGGTCGAGACTGGCTTACATACTGGTTTGATTTTACTTATTTCTTTCATTTATATTTCAGGTTTCTTGGTTATTAATTAGTATTGAACTAAATCGCGTATCTTTAAAACCATAAATCAAGTTTAATTGTTACTCGTATTTTCGAGGTAAACAGTTTGGCGCCCACAGTGGGGCTAAAGATAATAGTGATTATTCAGTACTGATTCTGATAATACACGTTATTTTCACACTTGTTCTTGTCAAGAATTTTTGTTCTCAGGATTAAACATGTCAAACTCGCAAAATGCACCTGTTCACGACAACAATGGTCTTGGATTTCATGGGAAAAACAACAATGTAGGGATCGGTGTACCACCGATAAACCCTGGGGAAGTGCCAAATGTGGAACCAGTTGATGTTAGTTTATATTGCTTTGAATGCGGATCTAGGCGCAGACCCCGGAGGTAATGTACGCAGGGAAGCCGATCTGGGGCCAAGGAACACAGGGTATAGGAGATGGGGGAGTCAGCCTCCAAGTAATATTCGAGATGATTTTTCTACAAGCTCAACAGATTTCCATCGCTCAACTTCAAAGTCAGAATAAAACTCCAAGTACGGTCGAACCAGAAAACACTCGACGTACTGAGCTGATGCAGAGAGATCAAATGGTAATGGCTCGGGGACTGACCCCACAATTATGAGGATGCTCCAGGAACTCACCAAGAGAATCGAGTCCGGGGAAAAGAAGATTGAGGATATTGACAAAAAAGTGGAGACTTATAAATCCCGTGTTGATCAAATACCGGGGGCACCCCCGGTCTTGAAAGGTTTGGATGCCAAAAAGTTTATACAAAAGCCGTTCCCTCCTAGTGCGGCTCCGAAGCCCATTCCTAAAAAGTTTTGCATGCCCCATATACCTAAATACAACGGAACAACCGATCCTAACGAACATATTACCTCATATACTTGCGGGATTAAAGGAAACTACTTGAATGATGATGAGATCGAATTAGTATTGTTGAAAAAAATTTGGGGAAACTTTGTCTAAGGGAGCCATAATTTGGTATCACAACTTGCCCCCGAACTCTATCGATTCGTTTGCTATGTTAGCAGACGCCTTCGTGAAAGCACACGCTGGGGCCATAAATGTGGCGACAAGGAAATCGGACGTTTTTAAGATAATACAGAGGAACGATGAGATGCTAAGGGAGTTCGTATCCCGATTTCAGATGGAGCGAATGAAATTACCACCGGTATCGGATGATTGGGCAGTACAAGCTTTAATGTAGGGTTTGAACGAGCGCAGTTCGATCGCATCACGAAAATTGAAGTAAAATCTGATCGAATACCCAGCTGTAACTTGGTCATACGTACATAATCGCTACCAGTCGAAGATCAGGGTCGAGGCCGACCAGTTGGGAGCCCCCTCGGTTTCAGTTCATCCTAATAGATTGGCAGTTAAGGCCCAGAGGGATACGGACAGGGAACCAAGATCAAACAAGGAACGGTATTAGCCATATGTCGACCGGAGAAACAACGGTTCGGGGCGTAATGTTCTTCGGAACGATAGAAGGAATGATCGTGGTCAAAGCTCTCGAGGACTTATGAGTAAGAACGATTTTGATAAACATACCGACCCTGCTGAAGCACCTCGGTTCTCGGAGTATAATTTCAGCGAGGATGCATCGGTGATCGTGTCAGCTATTGGAAGAATTAAAGACACCAGGTGGCCCAGGCCAATACAAACCGATCCTTCTCAAAGGAATCCAAACCTGATGTGTAAATAACATGGCACACATGGCCATAGGACCCAAGACTGCAGGCAGCTGAGAGAGGAGGTAGCTCGAATGTTCAACGAGGGTCATCTTCGAGAGTTTCTCAGTGATCGAGCTAAGACCCATTTCAGGGAGAGAGATCCAAACAGAAAAAATGAGCAGGAAGAACCGCAACATGTAATCCATATGATCGTTGGCGGTGTCGATGGTCCTCAAGGGCCTGTATTCAAATGCACCAAGGTGTCGATCACCAGAAAAAAATGGACTCGAAGCTATGTGCCGAGGGCGTCCTATCATTCAACGACGAGGAAGCGGAAGGCATATCTCAGCCGCACAATGACGCCCGGTAATTTCTATTTTATTAAATAAAATTCAAGTTAAGCGTGTTCTAGTGGATCCAGGTAGCTCAACAAACATAATCAGATCGAGGGTCGTAGAGCAGCTCGGCCCACAGGATCAAATTGTACCTCCATCCCGAGTCCTAAATGGCTTTAACATGGCAAGCGAAATAACGAAGGGGGAGATAATCCTACTAGTGAACGTGGCCGGGACCATCCAAGATACAAAATTCCATGTCATCGAAGGCGACATGAGATATAATGCACTTCTTGGGAGGCCATGGATCCATAACATGAGGGTAGTACCTTCAACCCTTCATCAAATGATGAAATTCCCAATTGTGGATGGTGTGAAAACGGTTTACGGAGAACAACACGCTGCAAAGAAAATGTTAGCAGTCGAGGAAGTGACACCGATACCAATGCCTTCGACCTCGGAAAAATCGAGCACCAAAGATAGGCAGACGGCCAAAGGCAATCACCGATCCCAGCCCCGATCGAGCTGGAGGAACAAGTAATCGAAGAAGAAGAAGAGGATTTTCTTACTCCTCGAACTTTCGTTGTTCCCTAAGAGTCAGACGCAACCAAGTCAATGGTCGAGGAACTGGAACAGCTCATACTGATCGAGTACACGCCCGAGAAAAAGGTATACCTGGGAACGGGATTAACCCCCGAACTCAGGAAAAAACTCATTCAATTTCTTATCGATAATATGGATTGTTTTGCTTGGTCCCATTTAGACATGACAGGGATCCCACCGGAAATAACAACGCACCGGCTAAGCATCGACCTAGGTTTAAACCAGTAAAGCAAAAAAGGAGGCCCCATTCCGAGGTGAAGCATGCATTCATAAAGGATGAGGTAACCAAACTCCTTAAAATAAGGTTCATTCGGGAGGTAAAATACCCCAAGTGGTTAGCCAACGTAGTTGTAGTTCCTAAAAAGGGAAACAAACTTATAATGTGCGTAGATTATAAGGATTTAAACAAAGCCTGCCCTAAAGACTCTTTTCCACTGCCTAACATCGATTGTATGACCGATGCAACGGCCGGCCACGAGATCCTTACCTTTCTCGATGCCTACTCCGGGTACAATCAGATTCAGATGAACCCGGGGGACCAAGAGAAGACCTTGTTTATCACTAAGTTTAGAACTTATTGTTACAACGTAATGCCCTTCGTGCTAAAAAATGTAGGAGCTACATACCAACGCCTAGTTAACAAAATGTTCGAGGAACGGATAGGTAAATCAATGGAAGTCTATATTAACGATATGTTGGTTAAGTCCCTGCGCGCAGAGGACCATTTAGCTCATTTGCAGGAAATATTCAATATCTTAAGGAAGTACAACATGAAGCTTAACCCAAAAAAATGTGCCTTCGGAGTCGGCTCGGGCAAATTCCTCGGCTTCATGGTATCAAATCGAGGGATCGAAATCAACCCCGACAAGATCAAGGACATCGAAGATATCACTATCGTAGATAGTGTGAAAGCCATACAAAGGTTAACAGGATGGATAGCCGCCTTGGGCCGATTCATTTCGAGGTCATCGGATCGAAGTCACAGGTTCTTTTCCTTGCTCAAAAAAGAAGAAGACTTTGCATGGACCCCGAAATGCCAGCAAGCATTGGAGGAATTGAAGCAATATTTGTCGAGCCCACCTATGCTTCACACTCCGAAGGTAGATGAAAAGCTTTACCTGTATTTAGCTGTGTCCGAGATAGCGGTAAGTGGTGTACTAGTTCGGGAAGAGCAAGGTACGCAGTTCCCTGTTTATTAAGTAAGTCGAACTTTAGGAGATGCTGAAACTAGATATCCAGACTTAGATTAGTTTGCACTTGCATTAATAAGCGCATTTAGAAAGTTAAAGCCATATTTTCAATGTCATCCCATATGTGTGTTAACCACTTATCCTCTCTGAAATGTTTTGCATAAGCCCACATTATGGGGTTGATTGGCCAAATGGGCAGTCGAACTTGGCAGGTACGATATCGAATATCAACCCCGTACGACTATAAAGTCTCAAATATTAGTTGACTTCGTGGCCGATTTTACACCGACCCTCGTACCCGAAGTGGAAAAATAACTTCTGCTAAAATCGGGTACATCATCGGGGGTATGGACCCTTTTTACGGACGATGCCTCGAATGTGAAAGGGTCCGAGCTCGGCATTGTTTTGAAGCCACCGACAGGTTGTACTATTAGACAATCTATCAAAACTTCTAGGTTGACTAATAATGAGTCCGAGTATGAGGCCATGATTGCAGGTCTTGAGCAAGCTAAAAGCCTGGGGCGGAAGTCATTGAAGCCAAGTGCGATTCCTTGTTGGTCATAAATCAAGTAAACAAAAGCTTTGAAGTTCAAGAGGATAGGATGCAAAGATATTTGGTCAAGCTGCAGGTAACTTTGCACCGCTTCAAGGAGGGGACTCTAGATCATGTGCCGCAAGAACAAAATAGTGAGGCCGATGCACTTGCTAATTTGGGATCATCGGTTGAAGAAGATGATATCGTCCCGGGGACCGTCGTCCAATTATCGAGGTATGTGGTTAAAAAGGGTCATGCCGAGATAAATTCTACAAGTTTGACTTGGGATTGGGGAATAAGTATATCGACTATTTGAAAAACGTAAAGCTCCCATCGGATCATAAAGAGTCAAGGGCTCTACGAACAAGGCTGCTAGGTTCACATTAGATAAAGATGGAACATTGTACAGGAAAACTTTTGATGGACCGTTGGCGGTATGTTTGGGGCCAGGGGATACCGATTATGTTCTACGAGAAATCCATGAAGGCACTTGTGGGAATCACTCCGGCGCCGAGTCTTTGATTCGCAAAATTATTAGAGCAGGGTATTACTGGGATAGCATGGAAAAGGACACTAAGGAGTTTGTTAAAAAGTGTGATAAATGTCAAAGGTTCTCACCAATGATTCATCAGCCCAGAGAGCATCTACACTCAGTCCTGTCCCCATGGCTTTTCATGAAATGGGGAATGGACATAGTCAGCCCTCTACCAACGGCCCCAGGCAAAGCTAAATTCATTTTGTTTATGACTGATTATTTTTCTGAATGGGTGGAAGCACAAGCCTTCGAGAAGTTCAGAGAAAAGGAAGTTAATGACTTCTTCTGGGACCACATCATATGTCGGTTCGGGATACCTGCCGAGATTGTATGTGACAATGGAAAGCCATTCGTCGGCAACAAGGTAACGAAGTTCCTTGAAGAAAATAAAATAAAGAGGATCTTATCAACACCGTACCACCCAACCGGGAATGGACAGGCCGAGTCAACAAACAAAACTATCATTCAAAACCTAAAGAAATGGTTGGACGATGCAAAAGGAATATAGAGAGAAGTTCTACCCGAGGTCCTTTGGGCATATCGAACGACATCGAAGTCCAGCACGGGGGCTAATCCGTTCTCTTTAGTATACGGCTCCGAGGCCTTAATCCCTGTCGAGGTCGGAGAACCCAGTGCCAGGTTTCAACATGCATTGGAGGAGTCAAATCACGAGGCTATGAATACTAGCCTCGAACTATTAGATGAGAAAAGAGAACCTGCACTTGTTCGGATGGCGGTACAGAAACAAAGAAGCGAGAGATATTATAATAGAAGGACTAACCTTCGATACTTTGGAATCGGGGACTTAGTTCTACGAAAGGTCACCCTCAATACTTGAGACCCAAACGAAGGGAAACTGGGCCCAAATTGGGAAGGACCGTACCGAGTCATCGGAGTTGTCGGTAAAGGATCTTACAAAGTTGGCACAATGGGAGGCGAACAACTTCCAAACATTTGGAATGTATCACTACTCAAACGATACTACTGCTAAGGTATGACTTTCTCCTTTTATCCATTTAAATTTAAAACTAACTCATTGGAGGTGTTTGATCGAGGACATCGAGGGCACCTTTTCACACGAAGACCTTAGGTTTTAAAGCACGCGTTGTACTCTTTTTCCCTTAGATTGGATTTTGTCCCAAATGGGTTTTACCAGCGGGTTTTTAACGAGGCAACAACTATGTGCTACCTAAGGAGAACTCAACAGTATCCAAGGCTTCTTTTCAATCAACCTCGAATACTGGGGAGCATCACCCTCGGAGATTATATTTTCAAGGAAAATACTTCACGCCAAAGAGGGCCTCGATAGGAAAACTTTGTAATGGGTCATACGGTCAAATGAACCATGTCCATATAGAATAATCGAGCCCCGATGGCAAAACATGTATGCATGTATCAATTATTCAAAGAAGCATTCTTTCTATACCAAAACACTTTGTGTCTCAAAGAAATTTGATACTATACGAACATCATACTTGTAATTTTGCAAGGAACGGCTCAAGGGCCAAGGCATGAATACACCTCGAATACTCGGGGACTGTCATTAACAGTCAACACATTCGAGTCATCTAAACTCAAATTCATAAGACCTCAAAGAGGCATCCCCTCGACATAAAGGGCATTCCCTCGACATAAAGGCCAATGCCATCATACTCGCGGACTAACCTTTCGAACCCGAAGGCTATGACCATATTAAAGGCTATGGCCGAAATAAATGCGGCTCGGAGACGTCCGACTTCCGCCATAAATTAAAGGCCTTCAAATACTTTGAAAAAACCGGTTAAATAAGGTTACCCTCGGCAAAGGAAAATATAAAAAAAGGGGGCTTCGATAAAATCAGCCCTCAAATAATTTAAAGGCTTCGACAATAACAGCCTTCGATAAACCCTCAAGAGGTATTCAATCGTAACACAAACAGATTTCAAATGGGATACCGATTGATCGAGCCCTCAAAAAACCCAACGGGTACAAAAACACATGCTAAGGCATAAACAATTTCCGCTAAGTCTTTTAGCCGAAAAGAGGAAAAAATTATAGCCATCTTAGAGGCCGAATTGGCCCAACTTAAAGAGCCTAAGGGCCAATATAAAAGAGCCTATGGGCTCAAGCATGTAGAGTTCGAGACCTGGTTCTCACTCAACTCGGACTCAAGAGTCCCATCATCCCGAGCTCGCATCAAATCGACTTAAGCTTAGCTCGAGAATTAACAAAAACTTTAAGAGGTATTCTGTTATAAGTTCAAAGATCGTCCATTGATCATTAAAAAACCTAAGGGTTTGTTCTATTCAAATCCGAGCCAATGTTCACTTGATCATTGAAGTTATCAAAATTTTTCACAAAATGAAGACAAAGCAGAATTCAATACAAATCGGAGATGAAGCAAAGGGAATTCTTTGTATTTATAAAGGGTATTTACAGTACCCTCGAGGGGCCTTACACAAAAACAAAGAAACAAAGACAAAACCCTAACCTAATCTACTGTGGGGCCCACATCATCGGGAACCACGTCTTTAAAAGCCACATCCTCGGGAGTTGCATCCTTAGGAGCCGCATCTTCGGGAACCTCCTCCTCAGGGATTCCATCCTCATCTCCCCCGCTCTCAGAGCCACTAACAACATCTTCATCATCTGAAGAAATGAGAAACCTGGCATCGGTTTCCAACGCCTTCGCTTGGGCTATCTCTATAGTGAGGTCGAAACCTCGGGCGTGGATTTCTTCGAGGGTCTCCCTCCGGGACTGGCACTTGGCCAAATCATTACTCCGTTTTTCCCGGTCGGAGGCCTCCCTTAGCTCTGCTTGAACAGCTTCAGCGTCCCTTAAGTACACGACGATGTTTTTATTAGTCGTGGCCTTCGTCCTCTCCACTTCGGCCCTAGCTTCAGCAACTTCGGCCTCGGCTTCAGCAAGTTTGGCCTCGAGCTCCTCGATATTCTTGGTCTGCGCCAGATTTTTCACTTTAATACCTCGGAGCCGAGGCCAGTTGGGCTAGAGCAGCCTCTTTATTAGAAACAAGCCGATCCATGTTCTCTTTCCATCGGTGGCAGTCAGTCTTAACCTGATCGACCTCACCCCGGAGATGCTCAATCATCTCCAACTTTTGTTGCAACTGAGACATTGAAGTGTTAGCCTCCGCAGTAAGGCCAAGTAAACCATACTCTTTCAAAATCACGGTTACCTGCTTGTCTAGCTTAGCCTCGTTTTTGCGAGCTTTGGCCAAATCAGCCCGGAGGTCCTTGAGCTCCTCCTCCTTTTGGCTACAAAGGAGCCTCAGGGCCTTCTCCTCACTCGAAGACTTCCTAAGCTCGGCCTCACATTGGCTCAGCTCGGCCCTGAACTTGATGATGGCTTACACAAAAAACAAAGAGATATCAGTCAAGAGAAGGGGAGAAGAAAAAATTAACAACAAATAATAGTTAGTGTTTACCCGAGAGAAGAGATAATGAGCCTCTTCGAAGAGGGTGGATGCGTCATTAAGGTCGGCGGCATCATCGACCCCAGTGAAACAATCCTAAAAAGGATCTTCTTCGATGACCTTGCTCGGGTCAGGCGTTCGCAGAGCTCGAGCATCCTTTATCTCCTCCTCAGAGTAAGATGGTTGAGAAGGGAGTGACCTATTGTCACGGCCCTGAGCTCCTCACTCAGGGCGCTCCGATTAGCTTCGGGGATCTCGACACTTGTCCCCTCCGATATACTTGTTGAAGGCGGGGGAATGATCTCGACCTCAGGGGACTCGAGGGCTTTGCCCGAGTCTTTCTTCGGAGTTCCCTCATCACGAGGCAAGGTCTCTTGTTCGGAGGTCTTGGCGGCCTCGACCAGTTTCCTAGTTCAGGGCACCAACGCCGACTCTTCACCCTCATTTTCTTCATCGTCCAGAAATTGGAGGGCCGAATCTACATCCACATGAATAAGCTTCCTCCTTGGCTTCCGAGTAGGGGCCCTCTCATCCTGGGGGTCTTCGGGCTTCGAAGCCCTTTTTCTCTTGTTATCTTTCCCCGATTTTGGAATCGGGGACTCGGTCTCTTCCACGGGCGGGGCTGGCCTCATTTCAGTGACATCTCCAATGCCTGCATAGATAAGCGTAAGTGTGGGAAATATCTCCAGTAAAAGGAAAGCATCAGAAAACCTGGGAAAAGAACTAACCGTAGTGATTGGCCTCCCATTTTCCCCTCGATAAGTCACGCCATTTGCGCTCATCATATGAGGAGGTTGCAGCTAATTTTCGGACCCCGTCCTCGAGGTCGGTGATCGCATGGGGCATCCAAGCAACAAATGCAAAAAAGGTAAAGGCATTACGAAACACGGAAGCGGAATATGAGAGGGTTTTTGGAAAAGGACTTCACTTACGTTTGAAGTTCCAATTCTCCGGGAATGGCATTTTTTCCCTAGGGATAACGTCCGAGGTCCTCACACTGACCGGCTCATCCAGCCTCAGTCTTTATCCTCTTCGTTACTGGCAAAGAAGGCTTTTTTTGATCGACGTTGAAGCTTGATCAACCCTCGAAATAGCTGAGGCCGATACAGCCGAATGAGATGGTTGAGGGTAAACTCTAATCCCTCGGCCTTGCTGGAGAAGTAGCGCAGCATAATCACGATGCGCCAAAAGAAGGGATGGATCTAGTCGAGAGTAACCTCGTACCTTTTGCAAAAGTCAATCACTACTGGATCAAGGGGACCCAGTGTGAAGGGGTAAGTGTAAACACTTAAGAACCTCTCCACGTGAGTAGTGATGCTCTCCTCGGGGTCGGGGATCTGTACCACGACCTCGTCTCCCCAGCCACAGTCCTTCTTCATAGCCTTGAGATGCTTCTTCGATATTGAACTAATGTATCAAGATACATGTTCGCATCCGCCTGGGATATTGTGGGATTTTCAATGTTATAATCTTTCTTTATCACACAGGGCCGGGAATGATCTCGTGAAGGGTCGACGCCATAAGTTTGGCCGTCTGGGAAGAGGAATAAGAAGCCTTCTCTTGTTGAGGAACTATTTTAGAGGTTTTGGCCATGGTTTTAATTTAAAAGATGCAGAAGGTGGCGGAGCTTGGCGTTTTCCGGCACTTCAAGAGCGGTGGAAGCAGGTGATGAGAGAAAGAGATGAAGAGAATAAGGGATTAGAGAGAATGCAATGAAGAAGTAAAGTTCTTAATTCAAAAAAGGAGTCCCGTATTTATAGATAAGCGGCGACGATTTGGCAGCGCTAGTGGCCGACCATTATTGACGCGCATTTAATGTTTTGGGGAAGCGAACCGATCGGACGTTTCGGTCACTTCGAGCGCCTACGTCACGGGAATGGCGTCATCATCAGAGACTCCGGAAAATCGAGGTTCAAATCGTTTCTTATCATTTTACTCTAAGAAACGCGGGGGCTATCTGTATACGGTGAAATCAGGTGCCCCCAATTTTGTTGGCTCGAAGGTTCACATCGAGGAACAGAAGGCTTGCATCAAGGAATAGACTCACTATGGACCGAGTTCGAGCCTGAAGACAGAGTACGAGGCTCGAAGAACTAAGTGTTCGAGGAACATCGGAGCCTAATATGACCAGCCTCGAGATAATGCCGTTATGGATTTGTAACAGAATGAGTAAGATTCATGCCATATCCCCAAGATCGTGGCATAAATCCCGGAATAGATTTGTACGAATCCGTACTAGGTGTCGCGCCCCCTTTTTCTCGCAAAATCGGGTTTCGACATTTTTGGGACAACTCCATTCCTTTTGGGATTGGGTAAGGGATTTGAAGAGTCGCCACCTAACGGATTAAGGTGCGTTAGGGCACCTAGGACAATTAACTCATGAAACCAGTTTACATCATCAGAGATTGGGTAAGGGCTCGAAATTACCTCGAAGGGAAGGTGTTAAGGCACCCCTCGAGGTCCACAACGGTGGGTCCCGGCCAAACTCAATTAAGCGAATTAGTCTTATGGGAAAATAAACAATTTAGACAAATAGATAATATTTTAAAACAAGAATTAAAGGGGTCCTACGTTGTTTATCCGATAGGATCATTTCCATGCAATACTTGGTAAACTTTCCCCAAATTGGGGTGTTACACATAGCATTAGCGACACAGGGTTCAATTAGTTGTGCCCCCCTTTTTTACTCGCGAAATCGGGGTTTATGACATTTGGAGGGACAACTCATCCTTTGGGAACTAGGTTTGCAATTGAAGAGTCGCCACCTAATGATTAGGGTGCATTAGGACACCAAAAGAGTTTGATTTGAATAACCAGAGATAGGGTAAGGGCTTGAAATTATTCTAAGGGGAAGGTGTTAGGCACCCCTCAGAATCCACTAGTGTGGTTCCCGGCCAGACAATTATTGTGAATTGAGGTGCAATTAGCATATAGGCAGATAAGGCTCAAATAAGAGGGGATTTCAACATATAAAGGTTTGAAAGTATGCAAAGTTTGAAAGGACCATTAAAAAGGCTAATTTTTAAATAAAGATTTAAAAATGCTAAAGAAAAGAAATAAAGAATAAAGGGAGGGGGATCCTAGGTTTATTAATAATATGGATCACCCCACACAATGTCCGGTAATCACTCCTCAATGAGGGGCTACACGTGACATTATCGCGTGGTCATCATATCCATATCTACCCATCCCACCCCGTTAAGGTATTCAAAGCGCGGATTGGTATCGATTACTTATTGCATGCTATTACCCGTCCCTCTCCTATCAGTCCCGGAGGCACTTAGGACTACTAATCCTAAAAAGGGGAAGGATATTAGGCTTATCTGGAGTTTCAAAGGTGAAAATTCTAAGGCGACATACAAAAAAAAAACACATATTGCATATTTTGGGGAAACACATAGAAACAAACAAAGGCTCATATATACCTCCTTAAACAAAGAAAGCATATAATTAGCATGACTTGCACGTACTGTTTAGGTCTGATTAAAAATACCAAAGACGAGGGAAGTTAATTGCTGAGGCAGCTTAGTTTATTACATAACTCAGATAAGAAGTCCAAATCGGGCCTGCCTGCTGGTTGTAGCAATTAACAAAGCGGATTTAGTTTTACAATCATTATCCTAAGACTTGCCTAAGTGTTTAGACGGAATCTTATAGGCATGATATCTACTGATTTTAGAAGGTGATGAGATAGTAAAGCTCGAAATGAATTGCTTAAAGTCCAATATGCATACTTGTTAAAATTGCTAAGTGAGGGACCTAGACTATCAAAAGAGATGCAGAATGCACAAGAATTAAGAATGGTTACAGGTTCTGCTGGTTATAGCCTCTTTTATTACGTATCTTATAACTAACATTGACTGTGAATGAAAACGAATCAGAAATGTTCGAGGATCCCTATAGGCATGATTTCTATGCATTACTGATTTTTAGACGTGGCATCTAATTGTAGAAACCTTGTGTTAAACATTATAGACATGGTATCTATGCAGTTTGAATTATGCTGAATTAAAAACACTCCTATAGGCATGGCTTCTAGGTGAAGTTTGAATATGCAGGAATTAAAACACCCTATAGGCATGATCTCTACCCTCGCATGCATAGTTCCCCACCCTTTTCACTAGCCAGCCCCAAATGTTTATTACAACTTATTACAAATTAGAGTAATAAATTACATCAGAAAAGTACAAAGAAAAGTACAATCAGAGGAAGCCCGATTCTTGACTTCCTCTCTGAGTCATGAGATAAACCAACTCAAAGTCCATTGATCCAAAGCCTTTCTCCAATTTGAGTGTGTCAGAGCTCCCTAAGAGCCTCAATGGGACTCCGAGTAGTGCTCACACCCAAATTGTATCACCAGAATAGGGACAAGTGCAGTGTGGAAGTGCCAGCCCTCAAGTGTCCAAGTTCAGAGGGAGCTCAATGGGTCCCAAGGAAAGGCTCACGAGAGGAGGGGAGAACTTAAGTCTAAGAGAGAGTGCAAGTGAAGAACCAGAGCTTTAAGAGCTAGGGGAATAAAGAAGAGGGAAAAGGGTGCTGGGAAACAGTTACAGAGTGAAGGATTTCACACAAAGGGGTTCAGGGATTGGGAGCTGCAAAGAGCCTATGCACTTAGGCATTAATTAATTTTGGGCATGCACAGCAATAGGTAGTGCTGTTATTCCTACAAAATCAACCAGAATACACAACATATAATGGTAACATAGAGGTTATGATCCCAGGGGAATGAGGTTTGAGTCATAGATAGCAATACTTAACACTGTCATGCCTCAAACAAACCATTAGTATCAAACACATTGGGGCAGGGGTTTAGGATGCATAATAGATTCAGAACAGGCAGAAGGGAATTACAACACGCTTGAATAAAGTACTGAATCAAACACGAGCAGTAGGCAGACAAGAAAACAAAAGTATTAAGAAAACATATTGTTGTGATGCTGAAATCTTAATCAAGACATACCAGTTCAAAGAAGCAAAAAATGCAGTAAAAGCAGGACGCCGGACTTTGAAGACAGGCCACAGTACAAGTAGCAAGAGAGAATATTCTTGAGTATGAGTGTGAGTTCAGAAATTAAGAGTGTTCGTGTGTTTGTGTTAATGAAAGATCAGGGTTTTTATAGTTTGAAAACAGGTGGAAAATAAGGCAAAAAATCATAGTTCAGCAGTAATTATGGAACTATGTGTCAATTAAAATCAAATCAGCATAAGACTTCCTTTAATTAAGGAGTTACAATTAAACGGTAATGGGCAGAAGGCATTTAAGGAAAGCAATCAAGTAGAACACCATGTATAGAATAGACAATTAGGGGTAAGTGCATGGAGGTTTAATTAAGGGAAGAATCTTTGAAATACTCGGTTAACCAAATAAGGTAAGAAAACAAAGTAACGTTGCAGAATGTGGAGACAATCGAAACAAGTACATAGCAAATCAAGGAGTCAAGGATTTCAAAATCACTGACTTAAGGAGAGTAACATGGTTCCCATGAATAAACCAAGTTAAAGACAAGAGAATCGAAAGTCTAAAGGGAAGTTTTCAAATCAATCCAAGAAACAGGGAATCAATAAAACAAGGAAAGAATCAATTACACGAGTGCAATCAGAATTACACAAGGAGGTGTGAATTCAGCCCAAAATTGAAGGTCATTTTAGAGGGAAATTTAGCATATAAAAGAGTGCATAAACATTAAGCATGCGAGGCTGAACTCATGCGAAAGAGAAACATCATGCAATAGCAAGCACAGAGTCAGTAGCTAGTGCACACGGTAGTCACATAAGTGATTTTAGTAACTTTGTAATAGAGAAAAGGAGGGAGTATCAAATAGCATGCAAAGGGGTCAAGTAAAAAGACCTTATAGAAAAGTTTAGCAGGAAGTCAAAATCACATAAAGAAACAAAAGATTTCGAAATTCAGTCGAGCACAGATGAAGCAACTCGAATAGGTCTAAAGCAAATTAGGGTTTTGAAACCAATCGAATTCAGAGCATGACGAACAAGTAAATCACATAGCAGGTAATCTCAGAACTCGAATGAACCCCAAATTTTAGGGTTTTCACCATCAGTCGAGTATAGAGATGAAAGACAAGTAAATCAGACAGAATACTAACAAAATAAATTCAGAAAATCTCAAAAAGTAACTAAGACCTTTAACATGCACATTCCAGCAGAAGAACAACATAAAGACACACGTTAAAAATCAGAGAAAGCTTTGAAATAACTTAACAAAACCCTAAATCGGAAAAGAGAAAGGTTCTGAAGGTAAAGTTTTGAAAGAAACCTTTAAAAAAACGTTCAGAAGCTTAGAGTAAACACAGATCTAAAACGGATCTAAAAGAAACGGAAGAACCTCAAAGGTTAGGGTTTCAAAAGAAACCCAGATGGTGATAAAGGCTTGGAAAAACATCGGTCTAAGCGGTTGAAGTCAAGAATCAGGCTTGAATAGCCATGGCTGGCCGGAGCAAAGTCGAAGACGAACGGAAATAGCCATAGAACTGAAAATGAACAAAGTCTGGGCCAAGCTTCTTCAAGTCTGGCCTTGAAACTATGATAATCGAGCATGTAGGAGTCATAGGAGGTAGATACAGGCCTTCAATGGCTTTGGAAGTCATGGATTTGTGAGATTTTCAGGTGGTAGTTGAGGGCGGCGGCTAGGGTTTGAGAGGGGATTGAGAGTGAATTGAGAGAGGAGGGGGGTTTGAAGGCGGCTGCAGAAAAGAAATGACTAGGGTTTGGGGGTAATTGGGAATTAAAAAAGGAAAGGTTTAATGGCGACCGTTGATCATTTTGATCAACGGCCTGGATTGAATGGGAATCCGGGCGGGTTGTTTAAAAAGGGTCGTGGGTAGGGTAGGCCTAGGATTTGGGCTGGGTGATTGGTTTTTAGAAATGGGCTTCAAAATCAGGCTCAAATAAGGCTAAAATTGAAATAAATGGGGCTAACATTTAAATAGCCATTTTTCCTTTATTTGTTTTACAAAAAATAGTAGAATAATTTCTGAAAATAAATTAAAGGTACTAAAATGATTAATAATACGTAATTATCAAATTAAAAAATACTGGAGTCAATTTTATAATTATAAACACAATTAAACCTTAAAAGAGGCTAATATTACAATTATATGCAATTTAGCTTTTAAAATACTAAATAAAT